>NW_022170403.1:45485455-45768038 GCF_008802855.1 Photinus pyralis
ACAAATACAACCTCAAGAACAAAGAAACACCACAAATACAAGTAACGCAACTTGCACTACAAAGACAGGTCTACCCAATAAAGTTACACGTCCTAGCACACTTAAAAAACACATAACTCCTTCTTCACAGAAACACACCACATTGTCACAACCCACTCGTATACAACCGAAGCGCAAAAACCTTAACAGCACCACAGGCTCACAAAATACTGCAATATCTCCACCAAAAACCCAAACAACCTCACAAATACGACCTCAGGAACAAAGAAACACCATAAATACAATAAAAAACACAAAACTCCTTCTTCACAGAAACACACCACGTTATCACAACCCACTCGTATTCAACCCAAACGCAAAGCCAAAGAAACACTTACACAATAAAGTCTATTTAATAAAATTACAGGAATTATTATAATGATATTTTTGTTTTGTTTTCTTCTTTCCTGATAGCGTTGACTATTGGGGCCATTAATAGCTATGTTGGTAAGTGTGAATTACATACTATCTCTAGATTTCCAATGTGAGTGTGTGAATATTTATTTTATTTTTTATTTTTCTTTAGAACCCTACATAACTTCACCAGACACAGACACAGACACTAATCGTTACTTGATTTTAATCCGTGCGATTAGTTAACCAGGCTAGACCTGAGTTCTCACAAGAAACACCGACATAATAATAATAATATTTATTCATGTGCTGTGATGCCACTTACAATCGTCAATAAACAACTTAAAAGCGACACAGTTAAAAAAATTTGAGCAGATGCTCTCCTCCCGGACCTACACTTAATACGCGCCGTTCGTAGGTTTAGAGATGGTGGCAGTAGTGTAGCTTAGTAGGCACTTACCTAAAAAGTGACAGAATACTCGGAACCACTGCCTACGCTCAGTTAATCCAAAAATCAACGATAATTTAGAACGCGTAACATCCAATTGTATCTTAAAATTCCACAAGACAACGTAAAACATAGGGTCTTAACACGATCATCTAGATCTAGCAGGCCTGAGTCTGTGCGAAGGGGAGTGGCGTAGTAAATAAGTGTAAATCCCAGTCTCACTACAAGACCTTGCATTCAAGGACCATTACGGATAAAACCAGTTCCTCCCCTTCCCAAACCCTCGATTTAAGGGAGAAGGGTGGTAATGGGTAGAAAACAGTTCCGTTTGAGACCTTAATTAGATTACCTTGAAAGGTAAAACCTAGAACTAACAATAATTTTCTATGGCGCGCGTATTGGGTCTAAAAAATAAAGCTAATTTCATTATTTCGCATGGACGTCCGAAGGACGTTTGATGAATATCGAGATGTAAATATATACACACATGACACAAATAAGTACAGTCCTAGTTAAATATTAAGTAGGTAATTAGTAAGTACTTCACCTTACAGTTATAATTGATACTGGCCAGCTATATAATATTGCCATATTTATTCATTGTTGATGGGGTAGTACTGTTGTTGATAGCTTGCCTAGCATTTATAGGATCTAAGTGCTAAGAAGCTCTGAATCTCAAACTGTAAATGTTTATCAATGTTTTCAGTATAATCCAGTACTATAAATAGCAGAAAGACCTAGATTACCCCAATGTCTCCAACTAAACAAAAACATTGTTTAAGGAAAGGCGCTCAAAAACTGAAGATAGGTGCACAAATCTTCACAAAACAAGCACAAAACAATTCTCCGTGAATAAAGGGCGTTGCGTTAAGTTGCAACCTTCTACAGGCCTTTTAATTTCCTTCAAAACAAAGGCGCCCAAAACATTGGTGCGACGCACATATCAGAGCAAAACAAGCACAAATCTTTGATATTAGTGTCGTGTCGATACGAGGATGTTGGGTGTTTAACATTAGGTTGGACCACCAACGAAAAATTGTGACTTTTTGCTAAACGAAAGGTCCGAAAAACTTTGGGATTGGCGCACAAATCGCCACAAAATAGGCGCAAATTTACAGCGTAGGCTTCGAGTCTCTCCGATTGTGAGGGGTGCTGCGTTAAGTTAGCACCACTAGAAATTTGGAATTTTTGCGAAACGCAAGGCGCACAAAATCTTAGTATTAGCGCACAAATCAGCCCCAAAGCCGCAGCAGTATTAGTGTCATGTCGGGTCGGTACGAGGATATGTCACAAAGTTAGACCCCTAACGAAAGAAGCATAAAACTTGCAGATTGGAGCTCAAATCGGCTCTAAATGAGCACCTTCTTTGGAGATGTAGCAAATTGGGGTGCAGATTCAAGGTTTTCAAATTTGAATAGACAGAAATAGCGTATGTCTTTTATATTTTTAACTTGTTAAGTTAGTTTTTAAATGATACGCTCCAATCCTGCGCCTATTATAAAAACGTGAAAATTCACAAAATTTAATTAAGTTGAGCAAGTCTACCCGATGCATCTTTATAGTAGGTACTATCCTAGGCTAGTCGGACCGTCGTTGTAACTAATTCGGCATAAACAGTCAGTTTCTAAGACCTATGGTACCTACACCAAGAAACCTTAGTATCCCTTCTTAATAAATTTAGTATTAGCGTATCTGCAGTAAGGTTATATTTTAATCTAAACAGAAAATGTCAAATTAAAGATGAAAATGTTATAGCAAACCATTATTTCATAATTAAATATGTCCGTAAATGGTTAGGCAAACTATAACACCAGCCATCTGTCAATAACCTGAAAGATGTATTTGTATCGCAGACATTTAGGTACACGCTAGTTTGTATAGAGATGCTTCTTAGATACACTGATAAAAGATTTCGGCTACTTTAAGTGCTGTGCTATTTTTTCCGACTCCCGGCTACAATAACAAACCTTTAACGTCTATTTTGATTAGGATATTACATGTAGACAGTTAAATTGTTGTCATAAAAAGTGGCCAGCTTTGCTATGCTAACTGTTAGATTCTTTAATTGTAGCCGACATGTTAATATGTGCACTCTTTCGCTTCCGCGTGACATTAGAAACCATCTTGGATACCATCTTTGTTAACATTGCTAATGTAATATTTTTTGTTCATTAAAGAAGCGGGTTGGGACATACGAAAAGAAATTAGTTCCGGAATGTTAGTTGACAAAAGCATCGTAAGAACAAACATTATTTACCGTCTTGTTACCCAAAGCAGGTGTCAAATATCAACGAACTCTTAAAGAAATGCAATGGCCCAGGTGAAGCGTTTAAATTTATTCATTGTTTTAAAAGTTTATAATTTTTCGAATAGTTTGGTTAACTGGAAAGGTAGGTTCATTAGTTATGTAAATCG
This sequence comes from Photinus pyralis, assembly GCF_008802855.1. Lineage (NCBI taxonomy): Eukaryota > Metazoa > Arthropoda > Insecta > Coleoptera > Lampyridae > Photinus > Photinus pyralis. Next base: position 45,488,712 of record NW_022170403.1, read on the forward strand.
AATTCGCCTTTAAATAATGATTTAGTGTTCCAGGTATGTACGAAGTTTTGATGGAACATGGATAACACAACGCGAGGCAAAGTTATCTCAAGTATGATATATGTTATTACTAAGCTTTTAAGGGTTTAGGTGGTTTTATTAATTAAGGGCGTGGAAATGAAAGGAACGTAATTAGTATTGGTTTTCCGACCGCCTCTTTTTTTTCGAATTTATGTGACATTTTCAATTTTTTTTAACAAAGGTCGTTTCGTTCAAAGTAGCTCTTTATTATACAAGATCAATTTGAATCTGAGAGGGGCACGGTTGCCCTGGCGGGTCTGGAGGGTGATTTGTCATGTCAGTGTCGCGGTGATGGATGTGCTGGGCCAACGCACATTAGCATATTGAAAGGTTTGATTCATGTCCGAGAATTCCCGTTGTTTTAAAATAGCAACAACAGTTCGGTACAAGCACTTGAAAAATGAATCCTATTGTCGGTTGCACATTGGCATTTACTTGGTGAATTGTTATGCATAAGAAATGCATTCGGTTCCGAATCGAACATCCGTTTAAAATGTAAATTTTTACATTCTTATTAACCCCGTCGTACGAACTTATGTAATTTGGCTTGTAAGATAAAATAATCGGGAATGCATTTGTTTAATAATTATGTGTTCTTCCTCTTTAAATCAGTTCTGACAGAATATAAGTGATTATACACTTAATCACTGGATGCTGATATGAATTTAATTAGTAAATTTGACAAGTGTAACCAATTACTGTTTTTAATCAGATTAGGAATTACGTGCTTGTATCTTAAGTACCTACTAAGGTTCTAACGGGATGGATTTTGTAATTTAGCCATGTTTCTAAGTATTCGACTTGCCTAACCAATTAGAATTGGTAGGTAACTTCCGAAAAAAAAATGAGCTATACAGTTATACTAATTAATTTTCATAAAAAATCCTCTGCTAAATATGTGCCCATCGTACTGCAGTTAGTACAGAAGTTGTTAATCGGCTACACTTAGGAAAAAGAATTTAAGGTATGCATTTCTAATAAGTATACATTAACATACAATGATTTAATCTGATTAACCTAACTAGGTATATATTAACCGTATATGCTGGTGTGTTCCTAGAGGAAGAGCCAATGCTGTTAAGATAGCGATAAATATTACACTATACAAACGTTTAGTGTTCATTTCAATAGTTGTGTTATTAGGTGGAAGTAGGTACTCCACTTCTCCTTGAAGAACATCAAGATTGACTTTGAACGGATTAAGGTAAATGAATGTTATATGTAACCTACTGTTAGTATTTCTTCTTTTGTAGAAGCATTTGCACTTGCACTACCCACATGAAGGATTCTCAACGAATATATCCATTGTGATAAAACTGACAAATCCGTAGGTGTATTTGGATTCAATAAACATTCTTTATAGTTGCTTTACGGTGATGATAAATAACAATTGCAGTTATACATTCTTTGAGCTTTTAAATGCCATTGTCGCTGTAGTAAAACTAAAATGTTAATTTTTTGGTATCGAAAGAATATTCAGAAACCTTGGAGTAAGCGAAGCACTAAAACAAAGCATTCTTTAGGGTCCTCTATAGAGGGGTTAGGCAACCCATCATGCTTTTACAAACTTTCGACCCTCATAACGTCATTAGGGTTGAAGTCTACAAATTTCTAGAACCTGGATATTAATGTACACGGTGCGGCGAAAATTTTGCCGGATCGTTTTTTACGTTTTTTATGTAATTAACGGATCTAGCGAACCAATGAAGTTATCAAAAAAATCTTTCCGACAATAAGTTCGAATTAAGCGTTAGAATTGCTACATATTGAGCAATTCTTTTCAACTTTTTTATTAATTGCGTTATGAGGAGTAAAAGTTTGATGAAATCTGCATAAAAATCCGAAATGACACATTGCCTTCAGGCTAAAAGTTGAAATGTGTAAGAGGGATTAGGGAATTCCCAAAGTATTACAAGAGGTAAATGGAATGCTAATTAGTTGCACCTACTCACTTACCTGAAAATTGTATTGTATTGCAGAAAAATAATGGTATCATTAGACACATTGTATTATTTAATCACTAATAAGCAGCTAAATTAAAACACCTAGTAATTATTACCTTCAATTAAAATTGTATATGTTTTATTAAAATGACAACAATGACAATAAAAAAAGCTATTAGATTTTGCTATAAATATCTCGCAATTGAAGTTGGCGGCATCTCCTAGGATCGATAATTTCTGGCAGTAACGAATTAAAATAAAAGTCGGCCAATTTTTCTTTCATCTTCGTTTCCCAAAAATCGTCATCGCTACAAAATAATTTTATTGTTTTTGTTTGAAAATTAGAACTTAGCTTACCGTTCAATGGTTTCCACATGTAATCCTCCTAATGTATATATTATAAAATAACACAGTTGTTTTTTACAAATATGCAATGCGCCTTGTATTTGGTAATAGTAATTATGACTTCGTTTGAGTGTAAGTTTGCCATTTTCAATTACACAAAAATCAATTTTTTTTTGTTTTGCGCCTTCCAATGGAGATAAGGGCCCACTTTTTGGTGAACATTTGATTTCTATTATACAATTGTTACCCACTAATCCATCCGGGGAGCAAGCCAAATATGGTAATTCATCATCAATTACCAAACCACTTTGCGTTACACTGACGTTATGAGCATTTTGAAATAATTTAATTGCCGTTTCTTCATTTTCCAAACCAAATGTTGTACTACTGTTACCGGCAAATGTAGTGTAAAGCAACTGTGAAACTAGCTTAGCGGTGGAAGTTGTTTTGCGTAGTTTACAAACTCTGCCAAAATTTGAAGCGGTAATTCGTTTTTTGCGCTCTTGATACCAAAGGTTGGACTTTGATTGCGATGCCGTTTCCATACAAATCTTTTTCTTGTCCGCACATCGTAAAACTTCTAGGAACTCTTGACGTTTTTTTTTATACAATTCTGAGCCCATGTCCTCCTCTGGTTGGTTTGCGCTAGGCCCATAATGACTGTCTGCTGTAGCAAAATGTTTTCTTTTCGGTGCTTTTTCTAGAAAAATATTACTCCTAATTAAAATGAAATTAATGAAATAATACCAACTTACTTCTATTTACATGTACCCTTCGCATCTTCCGCTCGTGAAATATACGGGTATAATGATCAATAGTACCACACATTCTTTCTTGAACTTTTGCAAGAAAACCACCACCAGTGTTGTATGAAATCGAAGCCGCCTCACATCTAGTCTGGTAAGAGTTTTTTAAGGAATAATTGATCCGCTTCCCACCGACAAATTTGGCAACGACGGAATTGTAGCTTTCGGCTGCATTTGTGTCTACATCTTGTAACAAACTAGCAGCATTATTTGCTAGTCTACGATTTGCAGTGACAATTGGTTCAAAAATACCAGACAATTTTAATGTAGGTACTAAATTTTCCTAAACAGATACAAATAACGTAAAATTATTCTGTGCAACAATGCGTCAATATCATTACCTGATCTTTATTTCCAGAACAGAAGTAACCGTCGCAATTAGAGTGGTCCCCAAATATATGATTTGGCCCATTTTCAATATCTTTTTTTAAAAGAGCGACTTTTGTATTTTCAGCATCAGGACCCTGTTTTCTAAAGGCAATAGCTTTCGTTATCGCGTTTCGGAAGCGACCCAAAACATCTGTATTAGTTACTATTCTCCTGAGATGAATGGGGAATTTGGTATCTTTGGACAATTCTGAAATTTTATTTATGTAATTCCTAATGAGGTGATTTCGGCATTCAATTTTCTCTACAACAAAAGTTGGTCCATATGGGGATACCTCAACAACTTTTTTATATACAGTGCTGTCCCCATCCCCAATAATTTTGCCATAGATCAAATTATGACTTTTAATAGATGATTGAAACCCTTCGGCGATTATTTCAGCTTCCATTGCCGTGGAACTTCTATCCCAATTTTTGAAACAAGAATGTTCTACTGGAGTACTTGCCCTAGTACAGACGAAACAGTATTTATTTTTAACCCCCATGTAAAGAATTTTCTTAGTTTTCGCTCCAATTATACAGGCCTAGAAAGAAGCAAATATAATGTTTTCAGTAACATAGAAAAAAGTACTTACAACTCCAGATAAAGCATTGTAGTTTGTACGATAGGAACGTTTACTCCATGCGCCATCAACAATCACTGGAATTATAGGAACACCTTGTTCAGATACGTGGCCAGATTCAACAGCCAACCTTCTTTCCTCTTGGGCAGCGGTATTCATTAGTTTAATGTTTTCGTCGTGTATATTTTTACTCAAATTAGAGTGATAGCGTAAATATGTTGCATTGGACATATTTGGAATGTTTAAACATGATACAAACTCGTTTATTTGAGAATATCCAACCCCAATTGATATTGCTCCAGCGACAACGGCACAATTTGTTGGAAAATCCTTCTTATTCGGATTTTCTGTATTAACAATTTGGATAATATTACAAACGTTGCATTTAAATGATATTTTACTTTGAAATCCTTCAATTTTTTCGGATAAAACCTCCATATCAAAAAAAAGAACAATCAAACCCTAAAACAGAAATACATATTAGCATTATATCTCTATTAATTTTAGTTTTAAATGTACTTACCTTTGTGTTTCAAAGATCTTAATTCGTCCAGAAAATATTTTATTTCAATTATGCGCCGCCTTACTAAGCAATTACTTTTTTTTGGTTTGATAACATCCAGATCTGTCTCATTATCAGTGCCGTCAGATATCAGTGCCGTCACTAGAATCGCCGCTAATGGTAGTAATTACTTCCTCGTCATCTTTGTTGAAATTGTGAAATGGATCAGTTGCATTGACAAAGTTGCTATCTATATTGTCATAACTACAGGACGCTATTGGTTCAGGTTCAAGTTCAAGGACTAGTTCGTCCAACTCCGTATCAGAATCACTATTATAACAACTAGTACTAACAACTGCTTCTTCTTCACCTTTGCTTAAATAATCAGGTGGCCCAGTTTTATCAGAAGAATTGTTATCAACATCATTTGAACTGCAAAGAGGCACTGTTGTGGGGACTACTTGGTCCATTTTGGGCATTATAGAATTCCATCTCCTACAGACAAAAATATATTGAATACGCATACTCATAAAGTCCATGCCCAAAAAATATGTAACACATGAATAGTAAATCAACCCCCTTACTCTATAATGAACGATTTTGGCTACTTTTTTATTACGTTTATTAATTATATATAGTAAGTGTAATTACTTACCTTTGCGACAATTTCTTCATTGCGGATTTTCGACTTTTTAAACTTCGTGACAAACTCCCCATACACTTCGGCATATTAAAAAATTTTAAAACAAACAAATTAGCGCACTAAATAATGAGTGTAAGTCACTGATGAAAGTGGTTTTAAATATGAAATTAGCAGAGAAAAATAGTAATGCATCAATATAAATAATTACCGTTGGATTAAATTTCCATTAAAGGGTTAGGTAGGTATACCATAATTTCTTTAAATGGGCGGATGAAAACTCGTTACCTAATTGTTTTTAATTTCTTCATTACTAGTAACCTTCAGTTCGGGTGGTAAATCCGGTATTGCCCCTTTACAATTTTGTGAGTGTCATTAGAAAATTCCAAATTATTTGCTGTTGAAGATAAAGAGAAGGTTTAGAAATGTACAGCAATTATAATTAAATTAATTTATGTAATGTAATTTGGAATCCCTCAAAGACATGTGACCTTGCCTTTGGCAGTTTAACTATTCAGGTAAAACAACTTTTACTTAGCTACACTAGTGGGCGCTCCGATCGTTTCAAATTTCGTCGGGATGTATAGAGGACCCTTAACTCCCTCTGACCAGTGATAATTTTACCCCTCGAATGGTAGGTAGGATTTCGGCTAGGCCACTCAACAGTTGACCGCTTGGTTAAACACACCGATAAAGGCCTTTGACGATAGAGAGCGGTATTTTTTTGCATCAAAGAGGCATATGACATGACGTGGAGGCAAGGAATCATAAATGAAATGTTTAAAAATACCCTATGCGGCAAAATTATACTACAGAACATATATTTTTGATAATTACGCCGTAGAATAATTAAATAAATTATTTTGAAACTTCCTTTGGTCCCTCATTGGTAACAGCCTCTATTAAGAAGATCCCACAACTACTTTCTCCTCAATGACTTTCTTTTAGAGGTGCCTCTGCAGAAGGTCTTAAGTTGTTCTATACTACTCCGGTATTTACCTTACGAATTAGGAAAACTGCAGGAAAACCTAATTCGGAGTAGCCGGCAGAATGCTCGAAACAGATTTAAGGTAACCCCTATCTCTGCCACAGATGAAACATCCACCTCAACCCAGGTTCGAACACCCGACCTCCGGATTTATAGCCCAACGCACTACCAGTGCGCAGACCAGCAAAGGACGCCTTTGCGTAGACTCGGGCAAAAGAACCTAAGGGCTATACGCTTGGCAGTGCCTCAACCGCTGGGATGGGATAGATTATGGACGGTTTCAAAAACGTGGCGTCGTAGTAAGACTGGTAGATATGGTTGGATCGTTCCATTCAATTCTAGTGTGCGCATGACATGCCTATGTTGAGTAGGTGAAATTTCGGGAGAGGGTTGCTTAGGATTTGAGTTAATTCTTCGTCCGTTGGTTGTGCTTCGCTGGTGGCTCGGGAAATCAAAGAAGTGGGGACGGAAATTGTCTCCACGCGACAAAGAGCATCTGCCACAACGAGTAACCTCCCTTCTTTTATATACTTCTTACGTATATAAGAGGGCTAATGGTATGTGAAGCACCGATTGTCAATAGAAATTACCGCACAACTGCTACTAACAGCCCAAATATTTAAAGAAGGTACACGATAACTAAACGGTATGCCACATGGCGGTACTTACATCTAAAGGGTGAAATGCATATGTATAACCGCCACTAGGAGCAAATTCCGTCCAATTCCGAAATATGAATCCAATTCCCAGAGACCAATATGTATCGGAAGATGGCAATTAGAATTCCATGCGTTATCTCTTAGTGCTTGTTTACAATGAACGTATACGTAAGAAATACACAAAACGTAAAAATTTCGCAAAGTTGAACTGTATAGAAACATACGAAGGTGTTTACAATGAACTTAATTTTTACGTACGTATACGTAAGCTATATGTAAGTCTTGCGCATAGTCGCAAAGGTTGAAAACGTTTCAAAGTTACGTACGGTCAAAGATCATACTACTTGTAATATGATCTTTGGTTTATTGTAAACAGCGAAGTAAATTTACGGAAACGATACGGATATGTACGAGTTACGGTTTATGAAATATTTACGTATACGTTCATTATAAACAAACACTTACGCTTTCAGCTGTTGTTTTTTTAGTCGATGTGTACTTCGATGCGGTTTACGAAGTGTAACGTGGTCAAGGACACTGGGTAAAGGGGTACAAAATAAACCTGACAAAAAAAGGACTAATAGCCCTAGCCACGGCTGCGGCTGCTCACGAAGAGACTAGATTGATAAGAGCTGGTAAAATTTTAGGCGCCACTAACTTTTATTTCCCTGTTAGGGAGCCGTGTCCAAAAATTAGAAAATAGCCCCCTAGTGGTCGAGGAAGCTAATGCTATAAAAAGAAAGGGGGAAGAATAAGAAACACAAATTGAAGGGAGCGTAAAATTTTGTTTAATTTCTCCTGGGACTTAGAACAATAGTAATTTATGCATCAAGGGCATTAAGGCGATATTTATGCCGAGGGCGACAGAGCCCGGGGGCCTCCGGCCCGAGGGATTGTAAGTCGCCCGAGGGTTAAATATTGAGTAATGCCTGAGGTGCATACAACAATTTATTTTTCATCGTTCCAAAGAATGCATTTCCAATATACAAATGTCATGATTATTGTTTGCCCAACATTAAAGTGCTCCATACGAATCAAGTTGCATCTTTTTTATGACATAATATAACTCCGTCAATCAATTTGACAAGCCATTTGAGGGCATAATGAGATGACAATCCATTATGCCCTCTCATTATGCCCTTGGGCGTAATAGACTGCTTCATATATCACATATGACAGATATAATTGACATATAATAGGCAAATGAAAAATAAAATATAAAATATAACTCAGATAATAAAGGCAAACTGTTTGCTTTTTTTTTAAGGGAAAATAAAAGGAAGAAAAAGGGATTAGGGCTAGGTAGCAACAGTAAGCTATTAAATAAACGGGCAACAATCAACGATTAAAGATGTTAAATGTCAGACTGCTTACCTCAACTGCTTTGCGAGATCTCACAATTACAAACGGCAGTAATAATGATTAATATTAAGATGTTATCTTTCTTTTTTTTTTACATATGTACGGGGGGTGTTGAGGTGAAAAAAGAGGGGAGATACAAACAATTTGTTTAATGATAGTGTACTTGCTGTCTATTAATGGCTGGGTCCTCAGGCGATGTTAAAGGTAACGTAGGGCGCAGAGAATAAGGAGAAAATAGGGGGGAGAGGAGTGGAGGAACGGAATTTAAACGGTAGGGGAAGTACCGAATAGCGAAAGGTACGATTAGATAGGGAGACGAAAACGATGGCTCAAACGGTGTCTTCTGATGTTTGGAGCTGGCTGATGGTGGTCGACACCGGTACAGTAAATAAAATGCCCTAAAAAGGAAACGAGAAATAACAATACGAAGCACGACAAACAAACCAAAGAAATACTTACAAGGCCTTAAAGAAGAGTCAATTGGTGTACGACGAATTACAGGAATTTAATTACAATTCTAAAAAATATATATAGGCTGTACGAACAAAATAATCCCAAGGGGGTACTTACGGAGAATGAAACAGAAGCGCACATCGAAAGATTGTTGTTATAATCGTGGAACAATTAAACTGCGTGTAATTGAGTTATCTACATTATCCAAAATATGGGCGGTTCGCAACAATAAATTCCTTGGAACTTTTGGCGATCAAAAAGAGGCTGAATCCCAAATACGCTTGGATCGAAAATCAGAAAATTTTTTTGCACCTCATGCACGCACGACACTCGACAGAACGACGATGATTATTGGAATGGAACCCGGAAATAAAATCAGAAGACGAACACACAATCAAGGACGAAATTTGGGGAAAAATAAAAAAGTAACGGGCACAAGGCGGAAATAACAAAAAAGCGGGAAAATAAACGTAAGGAAAATTAATACAACAAACAAACGACAGAGGACGCTACAGAGAAAACCAAAGAAGCGACACAGAACGTAGAAAGCAATGTGGGTGAAAGATAAACGAGCATAAAACCATAGGGAACAAATTAAAGAAGCAAAAGAAATAGGAAGAGGGTAAAAACGGAACAATAGATATAGGTAAGGAAAATAAAGGCGAATTTCAAATATTTATAATCACAAAAGAAATAAAGGAATTCTAGCGAATGGGACACCACTGGTATACGAACCACCAACAAAACCCAAAAGAAAATTCCTAATTATAAAACTAAATATTAACCGTAATCAATAACAAGAAAAGAAACAAAACAAGACTTCTCGAAGAGTTTTGAAGGCGACAAAACTAAATGAAGAGTAAAGAAGAAAAAGGAACGTAACAGAAGAAAAAGGGAGATTAAAATGGACACACACAGAAATCAAGGTAAGAAAATGCACTGTCATTATGCGCCGAAAAATTGCGTCAAATGTTACAGGATCCTTCGCGGCAAGTAGTACCTAAACCGTAAACAATAATAGTGATTCGTAAGGGAGAAAATAAATCATTACACCTCCGCTCTCCTCCGACAGGAGGGAAACGTCCAAAGTTTTCCGACAATCGAAAAATAAAATTTCAATCTTGAAAACCCATTCCCATATAAAAATCATCCCGCCCCCACAACAACACGCCCCTTTAATACCAAGCCAATCGATTCATCCACTCATGCTGAATACCAAAAGAAACTCCACACACCTCCTTCACCAACACAATACTTCCTTAACTACCACTATACTAGTACCTAACGAGAATGTTTTGGATGAGGACCATGTGCTGCTCAAGGGTAAAGGAAATCGAGAAACTTCCCCCTCTCTAAATTAAAAAAAACTACAAGAAACCATTCCCTTTAATAACTCCATACAATCGCAACCCTTGGTACTTAAACGATAGAATACATCGGAAAAAGGAAGAAGCCCAACACAAAAAAGAAAAACAAACAGTAGTATGGAAAAATAGTGTAACCGTTTAAAAAAGTGAAAGAAAAGAAAAAGAGGAAATTGATCGGGAAAAATCCCCTAGCCGATGTTGTTGCTAGGATCCGGAGGCCATCCCCTGCGCCCAACCACCAAAATGCAGAGACTTGTTATAACTAGACCGCGCGTAACGTAGATTTTACTATAAACGCCTGTTGTCAATATAGGATAGGCAACCAACTGTTCATTGCGGGGCAGACGTACGTTCTGCAGCTTGCTTTAGCCATGTTTATTCTAAATTTTAGTAGCAAAAAGAGATAACATACAGCTGTTAACTGTTTTAATCGAATTTATTGGTATTTTATTTGAAGTAAATTGATATATAACTGTCTTACTCTAGTCCTAGTTTGATTTATATGTGTATTTTGGTGGTGAACACGTATGGGAAAATATACTCTTAAAACTAAAGTTGTAAGTAGTAAGATATGATTATTTAGCGGATTTTGATTCAATATATTCCTATCCAAAAACCCAAATGGGCTGTAACTGTTATTTATTTTTCTTAGACTGCTGATAACCATTTTGTTTACAACGCGGTGTGGTGTGGATTGAATGAAAAACCTGAACACATTTTCAGCAATTTGGCAAATTTTTAATGCATCGCTTGATACGTGCAACAATCCTCCACGATTTTTTCTAGTTAAAAGCTTTGAATGACTCTCTGATGCGAATATCGCATCTGCACATATGGAACATGTAACAGACTTACCTATTTTTCTTGTAACAAAACCTGAAATATACTTAGTACCAGTAAGTACTTAGTTACGTCTATACCTAATAGACAAATAGGTACTGCCGTTGTCTTGCTGGTAAAGGATGTCGAATAATAGTTCTACGTTATTTTAAATGAATGGGAAAGTCGAAAACGCTCGGTATTGCATTATTGTTTAACACCTTCGTAGGTACCTTTCTAAAATCGGCTTCATTCCCCGCAAAATGCATTATGCCCACCATAATTTTCTCTTCGAATGGCTCTGATCCATTGGCCCTTTAAACTTTTATCCGTTGAAAATCAGCGTATTATTTAAAAATTTATCGACAGAGTACATGTTGATAGGCACAAGTTAACCTAAGTTTATAATATAATAGTTCTACAACAGAAATTTATCTGTTCACTAATTCGAGCTAATCACGAGAATGATTAATGAACGGAACATCTAAAATATCAGCTTATTTCATTATATTGCATATCATCTCAGCGATTTTTGCCCCGCGGTGCATTGTGTGTTGCATACTGTGTCGACAACACCTTAGATACGTTAAGCGCAGTCTAGTTATAGCAAGTCTCTGCCAAAATGTGATACTGAGGGGTGGGATACCCGAAACTACCTGGGAACTCTTGTAGTCTCGTTAGAATTTTCAAAAGATGTTACCGTATAGCAGTAAAACATTCTAAAGTAATCGACGTAGGTACAGAATAAAACGCGAGATAAAACGCCATTGTCAATAAAAGATTTTCAGTAATGGTTTAAATTTACGTACCTATACGACCGTATACTTTCGTATTTAGCAAATTGCCATTTCTATATACGCTAAATAAAAACTACATTTAAACATATACGACGCATACCCGTGTATACCCTCCAATAATAGCACTGCTGCTAACCCAGAGGCATCAACCTGAAGGACGAAAGGTTTTAAAAATCCCGGGCAATGGAGGACCGGTGCAGTAGATAAAAGTTCCTTTAATTTTATAAAAGATTCCTCACAATCAGATGACCATTCAAATTTAACATTTTACCGAAGAAGTTTTGTTAAAGGTGGAATCTAAGCAATCAACAACATAACCCAAATATTTTATTTCTGACCCACAAAAATGAGATTTGGGTTTATTTAGAGTTAACCCAGCAGCAATTATTTCATCAAAAACAGTATTTAAAATTTGAGTCAAAATCCTGGGATATTATCACTACATCGTCTAGGTCTCGGTCTAGGGAAAACAGGGGTTGCAATTCTGGTCCCAAAATTGTGTCGAGTATGCGCTGAAAAGTCACAGGAGCATCGGTGAAAGGGCATACGGCAAAATTGGAAAAGACCACGACCAGGCAACAGTAAAGGCTGTGTAGGGGCGTGATTCCTCAGCAACTTCGATTTGCCAATAAACTAACATACTGTCAAGGGAACTAGGATGCTTGGCATCTCTTAATTGGTCCAAGATGGTGCTAATATAAGCTAAAGGAAAAGCGTCGCGTCGGGGTTGTTTTAACGATCTCCTCACTAGTTCAATCAAATTAGCACCTAACCTTGAACTCCAAAAATAAAAAGGTCTGATTGCTGAAAGTTGTTCATCACCCTTAGCACTAAATGTGGTAAAAAGTCTTCTCCGAAATAGCGTCGGGTTTAGGAGGAGGAGAGCGGGAAAGTTTGTAAAATTAGCTCATTTTTAAGTTTTTTGTAAATACCTCCGATACCGTTCCTTTTATACCAAAATGTGTAAAATACTTTTTCAAATGGTTTTGACTACAAATACCTTTTCTATGGGCAATGAGTGTTGAGAGAGGTATTTTGTACTTTTTACTCGCAGCATAGTTCGATAGTAGATCATTTTCTACTTCTATTTCAGACGTACATTCCCTTCAAATAATAATGCAGTCACTACCAAATACTTTTGATAAATTTAAATAACTTCACCACATTTTTCCAGTTTTCGACATAGTACACTCTTGTTTCTACCATAGCTTCTAAACTGTTAGGTGAAATAAAGTAATGTGTATAACCAATTTTATGTAAAATTAAATTTCCTTTAAAAAAGTATTTTACACATTTTGGTATAAAAGGAACGGTTTCGGATATATTTACAAAAAACGTAAAAATGAGCTAATTTTACTTTCCCGCACTCCCCCTCCTAAACCCTACGCTATTTCGGAGAAGACTTTTTACCACATTTAGAGCTAAGGGTGATGCACAACTTTCAGCAATCAGACTTTTTATTCTGGGAGTTCAAGGTTTGGTCATTTTTTCGTCTAATTTTACTGTACTGTACTACACAGTCCATAGTAATCAACCTGTACGGCAATACTACTAGGAGCAGTGATAGTCATCTGGGGAGCATGGAAAATGAAATGACCACAACGATAAAACAACCCGGAGAGAAAACCTTATTTGCTACTTCGTCGTCGCAGCAGAATGTTCAACCGTCAGTCAGGACTCAGGGTTGTGCACAAGTGACAAAACTATATGTTGCCATTTCGGCACAAATGAAGCACAAATGATTAAAATCAAGGTTCAATGAAAAACTAAATTTGGGGGCTGCCGTTTCCACAGCTCCCATTCCCAATTTTTTTAAACATCCCGGTTAAGAGTTGCGTGCGTAATATGTAAAAAATAATCTTATTGTCACGTCATCCACAAAATAAAGCCTGTAAAAATATTCATTACCTTTACTTTTGTTTGTTGAAAAATCCCAACCTTCGCCGAAGAAGTTCTGTATATCGACAAACATTCGACACTAAAACAACTTGCCCAATTGGCAGTTCGTTTATTACCCCCCACATTTATGGCATACCATCGTCTAACACCCTACACTTCTACTGTTGGAGGGAATGCGTGCTCTTAATGTGTTATTGTATAATTAATTTAATTTTCATTATCCATTGCATACTAAGATTTGATTTTTAATGATGCTGCGTGGTATTGAATTTTTTTTGTGTTATAAAACGAATGGATTTCAGAAACGAGGAAAGATTATTAACCTAAAGCCAGCGCCGATATTGATTTATCAGAACAATACAAAAAAAAATGTTGATTAAAATTTTAATCGGACCATTAATCTCCGATCTGTGTTACGCCCCGATTAGCGACCGTATTTTAGACTGATTAAATATTTTAATTACTCATTATTTATTAAGGATCTAAATTTGTTTTACTGCGCATAATTATAAGAATTGTGTTTCTTCGCCACGGAACGATAGCAATAAGATTTGGCGATTATCTAACCCGTTGTTGCAGTCATTTTTCAAGCAATCACGTTTGAACATGGAGCATTTAATTTGCGGAGATTATTCTTAAAATTATTGTAATAATACTAGTTTGATTTTGTGTAGGCAAGTTTTGAAAAACTCGCACACAGCATTTAGATATTTATCAGGTATATTATGGGCATGAACTCGTTATCGTTACGTCAGGTAAAACTTGAACTTGTATGGTCTTTCAAGGTCATATGGAGATCTCACGAAGTTCGAGGAAGCCCACGAAGAATCAACAACATCGTCTCCATATAATAATAATAAAAGCGAGTATCGCGCCCAGATATACCTACTTAAGAGTTATTTCATATTTCAACAAACGAGCCAGCACTCCATCATATATAATTAGCCCTCAGCTATAACATAAATTATGATGTTAACTTTTTTATAGGAAACGCACGCTTTTGATTTATTTTCCCGCCGATTAGACTTCTATAATAATAATTAAGAAATAAGCAAAATTTAATTTCTCCCGTTTCTTATTTAATTGCCTTCGGGTATTCATAAAAAAGACAGTAATTTCCTGTATAGGTACCAAAGCAGCTTCTTATGCGCGATCTAATTGCAAATAAATGACGGTTCCACTTTATTAGTGTAATCTAGCTACAAGTATTTCGAGAGTTAGGTGCCCACCTATGCGAGAAACTAACAAAGGAATTTTTCTAAGCTCACATACTTTACGCTGCTGTTGCCAAAAAATGTTCATCGACTAATGACTCTTGGTCTAAATGAGTTTTTGTTACACATATCTATTTACGAAATTAGGGACACCACACAGTGGCCGCGAAAATACAGTTTTTTGCAATCAAATATTTCCTTTGGCAGTAGGTATTTAGGTAATAAAGTAACTGTTGCATGCTGGTTAAATTACCTACTCTATGAATGAATTGAGAGTTTTTAACAAAGGACATGGTGATAGTTTTTGTCTGGAAAGTTGGCAATGACCAGCCACACTTTTTTTTAACTTTTTTGTTGGTTTAATTTTACACGTTAGTGTCGCGGTATGGCACAGGCACAGCCAGCAGGTTTCTTGCAGAATTGCGAGATGAAAGTGATGGTGATGAGAAATAACAAAACTATACAACGAATAAAAAAAGCATACAATTACTATCGATATATTGGTATCAATACTACAAATCTTTTTAATAGATCGATTTCGTCGTTTATTTATTAATGCCATAACAAGAACGTTTTCCGAAATTTTGAAAATGCCATGCAATAGAAACTAATTAACAATCGTTAACAGATTAAATACAAACAATGTTACATAAACAATAAACCGATACAACGAAATATCGAAGGATCCTCAGTATTACAATCACTTTTAACGACAATTTATTTTAATCTTACAAAATACATTTTATAGTTAACAAAAATGCATCAAATTCATGTCTTGGGCTTTGAGATAATGCTCTTGGTTTTTTCCCAACGATCTTGGTGCATAAATAACGATTTTGACATGTTTTGATCAAAATCCATGTGGTCCATAAAAATAGATCAAATTCATGTTTAGATCATTGAGATCATGCTCTTGATCTTTTTCCCAACGATCTTGGTGCATAAATAACGATTTTGACATGTTTTGATCAAAATCCACGTTTTCGCCAAAAATTCATCAAATTCATGTCTTGGGCATTGAGATAATGCGCCTAGTCTTTTTCCCAATGATCTTGGTGCATAAATAACGATTTTGACATGTTTTGATCAAAATCCACGTGGTTGCCAAAAATGCATAAAATTCATGTCTTGGGCATTGATATAATGCGCTTAGTCTTTTTCCCAACGCTCTTGGTGCATAAATAACGATTTTGACATGTTTTGATCAAAATCCACGTGGTCGCCAAAAAATGCATCAAATTCATGTCTTGGGCATTGAGATAATGCGCCTAGTCTTTTCCCAACGATCTTGGTGCATAAATAACGATTTTGACATGTTTTGATCAAAATCCACGTGGTCGCCAAAAATGCATCAAATTCATGTCTTGGGCATTGAGATAATGCGCCTAGTCTTTTCCCAACGATCTTGGTGCATAAATAACGATTTTGACATGTTTTGATCAAAATCCACGTGGTCGCCAAAAATGCATCAAATTCATGTCTTGGGCATTGAGATAATGCGCCTAGTCTTTTCCCAACGATCTTGGTGCATAAATAACGATTTTGACATGTTTTGATCAAAATCCACGTGGTCGCCAAAAATGCATCAAATTCATGTCTTGGGCATTGAGATAATGCGCGTAGTCTTTTTCCCAACGATCTTGGTGCATAATTAACGATTTTGACATATTTTGATCAAAATCCATGTGGCCTCAGAAAAATAATTTAACATTTTTGAATCACACACATGCGGTTATCAAACGTGCACGTTATCAACTCTTTCAGCATCAAGATAATGCGTTTGAAAGCTTTTACAACTCTAAATTCATGTGTAAAGAATAATTTTGGGTACATTTTGCTCTAAAACTTTTGACCGAGACCACAGAGAAGAGTTATATTGAATTGTTACACATCTAAGAGTCATAGGGAATAATCTAGCGAAAGTCCGAACTCGATACATGACCTAGGGAATGAAATATGTTAATTTTTATTATATTGAGTTCGCAGTTTTTCCTGTTCCCGATTCACTCGAAGTCGTATAACTTTTGTTCCTGTTGAACCAGCTTCCTGAAAATCAATAGCGTCCGTTCTTAATGTCCAACGTACCCGTATACCAAATTTCAACACAATCGGCCACTTTTAAAAAGAGTTAGAGCGCACACGGACGGACGGACGGACGGACGGACGACAATACAAAACTATAAAGGATCTGAGGATCCTTAATAATAACCGAACCTTAACCGTATCGTGATGATTCGCCACTGGCAGCGGTGTGTCGAAATGATTTATTACTTGACTTCTGTTACGATACACATTGACAGTAAGGGCCAGCCTGTACCCCTCCACCCCACCTCGTGGGAATTTCCGAGACACCCGTTTTCTTCTACCTCTTACCAACGCATATTAGTCGATTTCAGTTGTTTGCCAATTATCATTTACAGCATTATCCGGAAAATTCCAAAAAAAACAAAGTACATTTTTTTAAATCACGTTTTTGACCTGTTATTTTTTTCATACGAACAATGCAGTTAAGTTCCTTCTTTTGCGTCATTACAATGTTTTTATATATTCTTGGAGATTTTCCGGGAAAATACTAGGGCACTGTTGTTAGTCAACGATAAAAATCTCAATAGGCTAAATTATAACATATGGGGTACGGACAATACGTCCTGGGATAATTTATTTCCGTACAATAAATTGGTACCAGGCAATTGGTCTCCGGACAATTCGTACCGGAGACATTCCGTCCCGGACAATTCATTCCCAAGTAAAAAGAATGCAAGGAAGATTACTACTATTACAAATATTTGAGGAATGAATTAATTCCATTAAATTACAACGGTTTTGCGAATTGTTGAAAATTATGACAGAAATGACGCCGACGTATGTAACGTTCCATTTCTCGTTGAATGTACCCATAAGAGTGTCTGACGGAATGCGCCTTCAGAGTGTGAATAGAGAATGTGAGCTGGTACCATTGGGATGGAAGAAATGCCACTTTTTGTTTTTGTTGTTAGAATGACATACTAATTTTGCGGGAGATGTTGAGATCTTATGAAATTCCTGAGACATCAAGTTAAAATTGCCGAAATTAATTAATCTCCCTTTTTCCCTTTTCCTCAAGGCCAGAAAAGGATCATCGACTGAAGTTAGCCGGCGCCCAACAACACTTATTTTATGTAAGAAGAACCACCCCTAAGAAAAATAGTTTGAGAAAGAAACGATAGGAAGAGTTGAAAAGTAACCAGCCGATTACATAGCTTATATCCGATGTTCCGGGCAAGTTCGAAGTTGATTAATATATCATCTATTCTCTATTGTATTTATAGGAACCCAGTTAATGGAGTAAGCAAGGCTAATCGTATGAGCATAATATGTTTGATTTCCCCATTTTAGTTCCTTTCCCGGATATCTGATCTACACCGAAACGGTATCGTTAACATTTGAGTATTCGACAAACTAGTAGCTTGATCTATTAAGACACCGTCAAATTGGGCAAGTGTGGTGGATTTCCATCCATCATGCGGACCGCAGTATTACCTACTTCAAGTTGCCGAAGTTCGGTTCCTTTTTCTAAGCAGCATAAAGGTGCTCACATTATTTAGATAAAATGTGCCTTGGTTGTTAATGACCGTACATACGTGGTCATTCAACATACATTTACTTACTTACATTCTTTGTGTATCTGCGTATGCCTTAGTTGTATCGTTGCATGTCTTTATTGTAGCGGTTATTTCGCTTGTAGACCTATTGTCCATATTTATTATTTTTTTAAAGATTTTACATTGCATTTATCGTTAAAGTTCAAGCTAATTCCGTTACTGTATTGGTTTTCTTGAAACAAAGTTTAACAGGAACAGCTGCTCGATTATTGTTTTGTACTTCAGTGTTATAATATTGATAGTACTAAGATACGGAATTGGTTACTTTAATAATTTATTATTGAAATTAAATGATTATATACGGCAGCTATCGATTATACTCGTATTCAGATAGGAAGCCAGATCCCCTGAACGTTGAAAAATTAATAAATATAGATATCTTGGTCATCAATATATATCTTCTACCTAGTTACTTTGGAATCGATGGGAATTGCTGGGGAACTGACCATCGGCAATCGACTTGAACGTGAAACTGGGGAAAAACGAGCCACTGAACTTCTGTGGCAACGGTTCAACGGGGTAATACGACTGTGATATTGGGGAATCATTCCATGTTCTAATGATTTGAGTTCTATTTTTTGATTTTAAGTAAATGTTTATTGTTGACAAGTATTTTATAATACGTCATTATTGATACACCATATTTTATATTATATTAAACAAGAAATTTAAAAATAAAAACAAAAATTTGTGCCTGAAGCTACGTTCCATAAGAACGGGCATGCAACTAATGGGGCACACAAAATCCCAACTGTTTGGTCCCGATAGATTACCTTAGCGGCTCAACGCTTTTACACCCTTTCGGCCCTGACTTTTTAAAATTCATTTTAAAAATTATCTGTGTGCATTTTCACAAACATATACATGTAAAAGTGACGCACGTTATTTTTTCAAAATTTTTCTTCCACCGATAAGCACGCCAGGAAGCTCACAAGGTTTAAGTGGGTAAAAAGCAATACAGTTTTACATATTCAAAATAATTTATTTCACGTGATATTTTTTAAAACAGTTATTTTTTTTATTGTAGCATAAGAAAATTTGACATTTTTCACACTGTGTGCGAGAACGACCCTTGCACGATTCAAGTTTGCACCTCTGTTCGTGACCATCAATAAGACTGGGCCAATGACCAATATTGTCAAAGCGCATGTCTTGAACTGGTGGTAATTGTTTTTGCCGTTTTGGAGTTGGTGGACTTTCAGCAGGAGATGCAGAACGAGGTCTTCCAACCTTTGGTGTTCTTACTAATGCTTTTGAAAAGGCCAGTGCTTCAGCAACACTAAATGTAAATTCTAGTAAATCTTTTTGTTTTGTAGAATTGTCTACATTATTTAGATCTCTGCGGTACTCTAACCACGAATTGCAGACGGCAATGTTGAAATAATGAAAAATTATGCGGAGGGTCCACTTTCTTGATCTAATAAAAGTGCGATATAAGGCGATCAAAAAATCGCTTTTATCGACTCCTCCCATGCTTTTATTGTATAGTCTAATGATTGCTGGTCTTTCAATAGATATGTAAGATCTCTGTTTTTTGTCCCATCGCCGCACTGTGTCAACGGGATCTACAGCAACAAAATTTGAAGCCATATTGACTGCTTTGTTATCATACCATTTCACAGCTACTATGGCTTTCTCATTACTACATACTCTGTATTCAGATGTTCCTCTACCAATCTTTTTCAACTCACTGTCTGATTTGAAATTACATTTTCCCAAACGATTAGATCTTACAGTGCCAGCCGCAAACATTCCTTTATTAGATAATTCTTTTAGAACTTCAACCGAGTTGAAAAAATTATCAAAATATATTTTGTAACCGCAGTGGCCTGGCAATCTTTCCGCGAGATGCAAAACTAATTGTGTCGTTACCGAGAATTTGTTTTGCTCAGATAAGGTCGTGCTACCCTGGTCCATGGGTTTGGTTTTCCTCGCACATATTGCTTTATGGATAATTGTCCTTTGAAGGGAATAATGGTCTCGTCTATGCAGCAATTTTCTTCTGTTACCAATTCTTCGCATCACTTTTCAAAGCTTTGTATAATGGGTCTCACTTTCCATAGTTTATCTTTTTCTTCCTTATCTTTGTTCACGTCTGTAATATGCAAATTATTTATTAGAGATACAAACCTATTTCTGCTCATTCCCACATCACGAACTAAGTTGAATTGGGTTTGCGGTGCCCAGTAGAGTCTCAGCCTAGGATAATTGATAATGCCCATAATGATATGAAGTGCAACAAGACGTCTTATTTCGTTTTCGTTTGTGTTTACACTTTTTCCGTTCTTGAAAACTGAATACATATGTTTGTGTAATTGGACATTTGACTAAATATCTCTACGGGAAAATATCGAGAAAAGTACTGAAATGGGGATTCCACCTCCGTAGGTTCTTCAGGGTTGTCATCGGTTGCGGTAAATGACGTATCTGGAGGGACATACTTGCGCTTCGTCCATGTAACTGTATTTTTTTTCTTCTTGCTTTTGGAAGTACTAGCTACACATTCATCAGCGGAAGAAACGGTAGAATCTTCCCGATCTTCATCATCTTGAATTCCGTCATATTCGCTATCACCTTGATCTGACATGTTGTGAGACCTATTAGTGTTCTCGTATTCTTCTTCATCACTAGAATTGCACTCAGTTTCTGAATTGTCATCCGCCAACGCAGATTTTGCCGTGTCTGCTTCTTCCAAAGAAATTTGAATTCGATTTCGACCATAAAATCGAAACGTCGGTATTGTATTCTCTGCAGAAAACTTTACCCATTCCTTACTATTTATACAAAGTATAACATTAATTATAATAACGACAACAAGTGCAAGATTGGTAATATAAATAAATAAAGTACAACTTACCCACGGACATCTTTTTCCCCTTTGCACTATTACAGTTGACTTCATTCAAATTCGTAAATATTGAATTTCTGCCGGTAAAATGCGTACTACATGAAACTGTACATAACATTAGGTGTCTTCTTTATAATATGATCGCAACTCATTAGATGGCATGACGGTAAAAAATTTTAAAAATAGGTGGTGGCAAATGCCACCTCAAGGGCCGAAAAGGTTAACACTTTCGGTAGAGTTCAGGTCGCAGTGATATCCGCGTAATTTAAAAATTCATATATTTTTATTTCTATTTTTTGGTCAATGTTCTATGACGTATCCATCAAATTCATCTTTAAACTGCACACCTTGTAATCACTCACATTTTAAAAAATCTTCTTAAAAAAAGAGTATTTTTTAATGCCTTCTTTCTGAGAAGCACTATTAGGGAGGCGTTCCTGCTGCGCGTTACCCATGACAACAACGTTATTTTTTTGTAAAATGGCAGTGAGTTGTGAAAGCCACTCTTCAAAAATGTCCCCATCCATCTCATCTGCAGATTATTTTGCTGGGAAAGTTTATTCTGCACCTACAGCCAACCCGTCCTTGTTTCCGGCATGAACCAGCGCGAATTTCCGATCACAAAAAGTTGAAGCTTTTAATCCAGTGGGTAAACCTCGATTAAACTCATCCCTATGAGAATGCACAGTAGTATTGTGGTTTATTTCTGTGATTAATGTTTGGGATATCTCGTTAATGATATTGCGGAAATTGGTGTGTAGTCATTGTTCCAAAAAGTCTACGAGGTGGCTACGAAAATAGAAAATGATAACGTGCAGTAAAAATGGGTGTATAAATTATTTCTTTGTCAGTTGAGAATCGCGTAGCACTGCAGCCAGTGGTCGTTGCCGGTTGGGTCGCTTAATGTAAAATTTTTAGATTATATTTACCGCACGAATTTTGCATGAAGCTTTCCGATGCCATAACAAACAATTTTCGAAGGCTTGAATATTTACACAATTTTCCCCTCACTACCCATCTCCCTTACCCATCGCAGCGGTAAGGGGCGAGGGGTTACTTTAGTGAAATCAGAATTCATATACGTAACAAGTTTCATTTCACAGAGAGTTGAGGATGCATTAAATATTAGCCTGCGAACAGTGGCATCTATTTCGGAAACTTCTGAATCCGGCAAACATCTAGAATGCCCTAAAAAATCAAGGTAACGTAAGGAACCCGTTAGCGATGTTGATGGTTTCATACAAGCAGCGACTCGGAACTCCATCGCCGACACGATCCAACACAACAAGTACACACGTTGAATGGTTGAATGTAGATAGGCGTTTATGTCAACTGTGCAAAGATTATATTATATTAAATTAATATTTGTGTAGCTGTAGATATTATAAGCAGTGTAGTTTGTATTTTAGAACAACATCTTACACCTCAATCCCATTTGCAAATTTGTGCCAAGATTTTTGATTGTACAGAAACGCGCAAAAAATATTAAAACAGGGTGCAAGTGCACGGATTGAAGTAGGAAGATGTGGTCCATGTTACACAAGCACGATATAGTTAGTAATAATGGAAGCAGGAAAAACAGATGAAGGGAATAATGATAATCTAATGGAAAATAAAACACTGGAGTTAAATGTTGATGATTAGAAAATGGAGGTAGAAATAATATATAATTTAAATATTGGAAGAATATTAGGTAATAATGGAGCACAAATAAGGTAGGGGTATTGATGCATGGTACGGTGATATGAATATGGGAGCAATGAGCAGGGCCGTGAGTTCTGTGTTTTCATTTTTGTTTAATCGTTTATTAACCGCCGATAACGCATATAATGAATTTTTTCTATTTCGGTGTCACAATGATGATTTTGTACAACTGTTTTCGGCCGAAAACAGTTGTACAAAGACAGTGATTATAGTCGTTTTTTTTTTGGTAACTCATCTCTTAAGTTGGCAGTTACTAGTTAGTACAAGTAGGTACTTCGTTGGGTACTTCATTGTTTGAACTTCAAAATGTCTAAACGCGTCGCCACTCGTGCCACAAGATAGTTGTATTACAATAGGTCGCATTGTAACACTTGTCTTTCAATATACTATATCAGTTTTCCAATCGTTTCCGTATGAATATTTAAATTGTTTTTACTGCCGCCGAAAGCTCTCTTGCCAGAGAAGAAGGCAAATTAATATTTTAGAATTTCAGACATCATACGCCATTACCAGCAGGTTTTGTAAATACTGTTTGCTTTCCCGCAATTGCTTTTCCTCCACTTTGGCCGATTTGTGTTTCGTTGCTTTCGCTCCCACTAGGGAGTCTGCCGTAATTTCATTTTAGTTTCGCCGAAGCGACCGTCGCAATTTGCCCGACCCCCGGCAGCCGTTTCCGGTTGCGTTTACCCGAGGCTACTGAGACCGTCGTACAGGTCCCTTACACTAAAGTTCGAAGCGTTTGGAATCTTCTCGATTAAATTTTATTTGTTGTATTACTTTTTATCAACTTTAATTTCGATTGATGACATTTTTACACGCAATTCATTTTGGTGTTTTCAAGTAATTATCTAACACCTCATTTTATCTGTTCCATACAACAGATTTTTTACACCAATAATATACAAAGATATAAGTAGCCAAAACGACTTAAAATTAGTATGAATGAAAACATAATTTGATTTATCGCGATAATTATACTATTATTTCTCTTTCTAAATTTCACATTTAAAGTGAGACTTTCTAAAACTTATTGACGTTTTTTAATATATTTAGTTTTTAGGCTTTTGTGCGCAATGTCAACTTTCTTATTTATTAATATATTTTGTTGAAATTTTAACCACAGATATTTCTGGTGAAGGCAAGCATATAGCATATAGTAAAAATCAGATGTGCGCATGCGCAGACTGCGCAATGGCAACTTTCTTATTTTTTTTTATTTTTTTTTATTACCTTTATTTTATAGTGGGCGGAGTGTTAGCAATTTGCTACTCTTCCCACTCAACCCACTATACAATCATAAACAGCCATGCCTTACCTGGGATTCGAACCCAGGACCCTTGTAGCCAAAGTTAGAGCTTCTAACGTAAGCTCTTCTGAGCTACGCAGGTATTTATTGATTTCTTTGAAATTTTAACCAAAGTTGCTTTTAGTGTAAGCAAACGTATCGCATATTGTAAACATCAGACTAATGCGCAGGATGCGCAATAACAACTGTTATTTCTCGAGATGTCTTTTTGAAATTTTAATCACAGATGCTTCTGTTAAAGGCAAACATAACTGACATTGCAAAAATTAGATGTGCGCATGCGCAGTCAGGCACGTTGTTGATTTATTATTTCGATCAAAAAGGATATGCAACGTCCACAATCTCCTGCAGGCTAAAATCTCGAAAAACGCTTTGGAATGTTATGCATTTTGGATTGTATGTATATTGATTTAAATCAGAATAATGGTAGTATTGAACCATTTTGTTTGCTATCTACTTGAGACAGTCATCTGATCAGATTGAGGGAGTCAAGGATAGTGACACACAATTGTGTCTTGCATGCAGATTGATTTACCGACTAAATTGGACACAATTATTTATCACTTTCTATTGTAACTCGTGTTTAGTTCAAATTATTTGAAACAAAGGTGTCACAACTTCAAGAAACTGATTATCCCGCTAACCTGCAAACAAAAGAATCTATGTATTATTCCTCTGCATCATGTATATATTTAAATGCTGTTCTGTACATCTAGAATTTCAACATGTAAAATACTCTTGACTCTTGAGAATAAATTTATAAAAAAATCACAAAATTTGTTTTGTTTTCTCGTTTGTATAAAGTATAATAATTTTATTCAAATTACCTTGTACCAAAAACCCACACGAAGTTCAGGATATTTCAATTTTCATTTAAATAGCCCTATTAGTTTAAAGGCTAAAGCAGATAGCAGTGATGCTTAAAAAATATCAGATAAAGGATTTCGATTAAATCTTAGTCTCTTGTTTACCTAATATTATCCGATGTGATTATTTGAAACTTGTAGAATGCGTTGAAAGGTAAGTTGCAATAAAAATTTAAATTTTAGAAACGTAGCGCTCGAAAGGGTTCTACGTTTTAAATTATTGATGTATGAATCTAGGTTTTCTGTATACGAATAAAAGCGCGCGAGACGGTGGAGCATATGATTCAAATAAGTGTGCCTCTAGCCCGGAGGCTCGGTCGACATGAAAACAAAAACTGTATATTTCTGTAAAAAGTCTGACATGACAGTCCTAATAAATTACATTATGTTTCAACGTGCTTTTGTGTAACAGATCGCCATGTGCGTATACCTACTTTAGCGTTTGAATTTTAATTTTTTGTTCGATAATGCCTTAACAAAAGGTATACGTTGCAGTTGACTATTTCATAAAGCGAAGTTTACCTACACAAAATGTGTATAAAACATGCATAAAAACTGTCAGCTGTCCCAGTAGAAAACCCGAGTTTTCCGGAACAACGCTCATTTCCGGAACCGTTTGTGAGCAATGCTGTGTGCTTTCATTATACCCTTCTTTAGCTACTTTGTTTCGCTTACTTTTTTTTAAAGATACACACCGTGCATCTTTATTTAGATCCCGCTTCGAACAAGACCGAAAGAGAGGCAACGGATTATAAACGCGAAGAAACCGCGGACTAGAAGTTGTTTTCCTGATTGTTCAGACTTCTAAGCCATTTCCCTGTCTTTGTGAAGTTCGACGGCTAATTTAGCCAGACACTGAATTAACTTTAGATGGCCTTGTTAGGTTTTGTTTCCGTCAACAAATTAGGTTATCTTTTTTGCTTCTTGCTTGGACTTTGTTTTATTTTAAGGATAATCAGATCTTCAATTAAGAATATCCTCGTTTCAAATCAGATAGTTTTAATTTAAATTGATATAGATGGGGATTTTCATTTCGTGGTGGTAAATTGAAACGACGTATACTGCTGAAGACATCTTATATTAATCCAACAAACGAATTGTTGAACTAATAATCTGCATTACTTAATCATCGCTCCACCTATAATTGCATTGAAGAACTAACGTATGGTTGGTTGCCATAGCTTAGGCGTTGGAAATCTCTGAAAGTAGAAACTCGCACGGAACGGAATAAAAGTTGAAGCTATAATAAGACCGGAAAATGTTGATTAGTAGGCTAGTAAATCCTACGATTTTAGTAAATGAACCAACTTCAAAAAAATAAAGTGCCTGTTACACGTTAATTTGTCGTTTTTGTTAAATTAGTTGTGCAAAATTTGTCACTTAGTGCGCTAAAAAGTTAACGAAGCATCCACTAGAGATAAATAGCAACGGGCACTTGCAACTTCAGCTATTATAGTCGGTAGTAAATGAAATTTACTTGTTTACTATTAACCCCGTCAGTTATCACTCTAAAGGTGCAGATTTGTACGTGTTTCATTAAAGGGAAATGAAAA
Source organism: Photinus pyralis (assembly GCF_008802855.1). NCBI lineage: Eukaryota > Metazoa > Arthropoda > Insecta > Coleoptera > Lampyridae > Photinus > Photinus pyralis. The sequence goes on from NW_022170403.1 coordinate 45,515,434, forward strand.
AGTTAATTTTTCAAATGTCAAAATGAGACAGATGGATTCTTGTTTTAAGCGGCCAACGTATTCTTTCCATGCTTTACCATTTACAATTTTATTGTTGCTCGAGGGGTTGCAACCAAAACGAGTTTTGTGCGGTACCCCTGTAGTTAATTTTTATTTTAATTGCAAAAGGTTAGGCCACCAACAATACACATTTCTAGGCGTAATCTCTAATCTCTATCCTTCTCAGTATAGCACATTACTTTCATTTATTAACGTACGAAGCTACGAAGCCGTACACGGGCCACATATACACTTGGTGTTCTTCTTCTACAAAAAAGTGAAAATTTCGCCAAAAAAGTGAACATTTCTACAAAAAAGTGGAAATTTCTACAAAATAGTGGAAATTCCCATAAAAAAGTGGAAATTTCGACAAAAATATTTGATGGCCTTTAAAATGATGGGTCACTCGATGGGGCGGCGGGGGAAGGTCAAATTTCTGCTTTGTTGTCGCCGCTTTCACTTTTTTTTCGAAATTTTCACTTTTTTGTCGAAATTTCCACTTTTTTGTTGAAATTTCTACTTTTTTGTGGGAATTTCCACTTTTTTGTAGAAATTTTCACTTTTTTGTGAAAATTTCCACTTTTTTGTCGAAGTTTCCACTTTTTTTGTCGAAATTTCCACTTATTTTTGGAATAAGAACACCAAGTGTGTGTATGGCCCGTGTACGGCTTCGTATTAACGAGCTTCTAGAGAGTTTATAATTTTGTTGTGTCTGTCCGTCCGTCCGTCCGTCCGTCCGTCCGTTAGCACGATAACTCATAAACGAATGGACCGATTACAATGAAATTTTGCAGGTGGATTCTTTATCAAATTTGTAGATCGGAGTTCGTGAATTGGCATTGTAGCCCAAAAAATAAAGTAGGCCCTTTTGACATCTCCGTTAGTTATGAACCGAATTGCATGAAATTCAATATGCGCATAGCTTTAGCCATATAAAACACAATTCCAAAAGTTGAACCTAATCGATCAGCAGTTCACAGTGCCTTTTGCGCATCTCGACCATTTACAGACCGAATTGCAAACTTTCTTATTTATGAAGGTATTTAAATGAAATTTGATACATAGCCACTTGGAATAAAAGCAAATTTAACGCCAGTTTCAAAATTTGGTTTTGCGCATGCGCAGTGCCAACTTCCTTATTTATGGAGGCAATTAAATAAAATTTGATACATAGACACTTGGAAGTGCCAATTTTCTGATTTATAGGGGGATTTAAATGAAATTTGGTACATAACCACTTGGAATAAAAACAAATGTAGCGCCAGTTTCAAAATTTGGTTTTGCGCATGCGCAGCTTATTTATGGAGGCATTCAAATGAAATTTCATATGTACATATACACTTTAAATAAAAGCAAAACTAACATCAGCTTTAAAATTTGGTTTTGCACAATGCTATAGTCATATCCAGGAGCTCGTTTGCTGTATTTGTTTAATTTATTATTACAAACAATAAATCAGGTAGGTATACAGATCAAAAGGTCTAGGTAAGCACATGTATCGAAAAGCTACAGTCAATATTTGAATGAAGATACAATCATAAAGGTTACCTTTACTGCGTTTTTCTATACAGGGTCTTACATATAAGTATATAAAAAAATTTAGAATGGGAGAGGGGTAGTGAAATTTATATTAAATTATAGTGTTTCCAAGGACACGACGGAAAAACCTAAGCTTGCTATTTTGATACAGAATTTTCATAAGTTTTATAATTTTTTCAATGGCTTCGGCTTAAAATAAAGTTTTGTATTTTACACGACAGCCAAGAGAAGCTAACAATTTCGTAAAACATCCCTTTGTACCAGTGGCGGATTTGCAGTCTTGGCCGCCCTAGGCCCCAGGCCACCTAGCCGCCCCTGTCTTAGTATAAGTCATATAGACTATTCAGAAATTTTAATTTAGTTAACTCTAACTATAACAGCTGCTAACTGCTATAATAGTTCGTAATACTTTCTAAGGTTTTAGCCAGGTTTTATTTATTTAACTAGTTTAACTATAGGTTTATTCTCATACAAGTATTTCACATTGCTACAAAACTCGTCTGCACTTAAGCACAGCAAAATCATTAATTAAGTCTTCGCAATTTAAAAAATCTGCCTCTATGTTAAGCAAAGCAAGATCGTTCAACTTTTGATTCGTCATTGTTGTGCGTAAATAATTTTTAACTCATCGCAAACAAGAAAACGATCGTTCTCCAGAACAGTTACTGGCGGGAGCACACACATACATACGAAGGGCAATATCTACGTTTGGGTAAATGTCTTGAAGACCTTCACTTCGTAACCATTTCAACAAACTGACAGCACTGTTTCGATCCGCATTTTTTACACTGCAGTGAGCACGAAAATGAAGACATTCTTCTAAAAAACTGTCTTCTAAGTCAGTGGAATAAATCATTTGCAATGCTTTGGCCTTTTCTTCGACTTCAGACGCGCTTAGTTTCGTCAAGTTAGTAATAAAATTAAATTTATTGTAAAGTAATTTATAAGCATCCCGTCGTTTTTTAAGTTCTTCTGACAATGTATCAATTATTACCAAAAAAGTAGTGATTCTCAAATTTTCGCGACCATTCATTTGTTGCATCTCTTCACCTGTATTGATCTCGCTAGGAAGCAGCTTACGTTTTCGATTGCGTCGAAAATCTCTTTCATACTCATGATGTAAAAAGGACAGTTCTTTGGCTTTGTTTTCGAAATCATCGAAGTTATCTCGTGTTTCGCCAATAAAATGAATTAGAACCTCATACAGTTCTATGACAATGGTAATGTCAATTTCCACACTCTGAAGTTTTTTACTTGTGGCGTTAATACGATCCAGTAAACATCTCCAAAACACAGTCATGTTGGCTGTTTCAAAACGTTCCAGTTTCAAACGAATACCTTTTGCTTCGCACATAACTGCTCTCTTCTGTTGTGTGTCGTTTTCGATAGAGACTAACGCTTTATGGATTTCATTCCACGATTGGCGTAAACTTTTGCAGGCGTCTGCGCGAGCTGACCAACGAGTCGTTGATAGACTTTTGACGGTAGAATGAGTTTGAAGGAGTTCCCACCGCTGAGTTGACGCTGCAAAGAAATTGTACAACTCTTGGAGTAGCGAAAAGAACGCACAAGCCTCTTGGCTGCTTTCAGCTGCATATTCGCCTACTAAATTGAGCGAGTGTGCAGAACAGGGAACATACTCGGCAAGGGGAGAAATTTCCTTTATTTTAGCTTGTAGGCCGTTGTATATGCCGGACATGTTAGCTGCGTTGTCATAAGACTGCCCTCGGCAGTTTGAAATGTCGATTCCCAATGCCGAATGAATTCTTCGCAGGTTGTTGAAGAGAGGTAACTCGTGTGCCCTGAGCCTGGATTCCCATAACGTGTTATGTGTTTGGCTAAGAACGGATCGAACTCAGCGATAAGTTCTAAGGACATCAAATAATTTCCATTGTGAAATGAACCAAATATCTCGTCGTGCCCTCTGAAAGGTAAACCACGTGATGCAAGCGCTTTTACACATGCAACTACTCTTTTCAGAATGTTTCTCCAGTAATTTATTTCTTCATCTAATTGCATTGTTAATGCGTGGTCAATGCGACCTAGTGTGTTGCTTCGTTCGTTCATACGCAGAACAGATAATTTGTGAGTAGACGAATTCTCATGACTTGATACTCGATGATAGGAATTTTTCCAATCATTAAAACCTTCCCTTTTATCAAACTGGCTCTCCCCGCCATTAAAAAGAAGGCAAGCTCCACAAAAAACACAACCAGTACTTTCGGAATAAATTAGCCACTTTCTCGGAACTTTTTCTCACGTTCGAATAAATGTTTTGAAAACTGTCGCCTTATCTTTGTACATTCGCTTACTCTTAGAAACATCATTTTGGATGTTTTGATTAGCTCCGTTCTTACAAATGTAATCACGTGTGAACTCGCCGATGGTCCATTTGGCTGGATCGTCGCTGATTTTGCGCAGTTCCTTGGGCGGATTAGGCTGCACTCCTGGTACTAGTGGGACATTTTCGAGTTCTTCCTTTGATCCACTTGCCTCACCGATCAAAGTATCTGCACTTGAAGACACTAAAGAAACATCCGTTGACGTAACACCGCTATCACTTGGAACGTCGCATGTTGGATCGATGATATGATCTTTGATGTATGGTTTTCCAAAGAAATCGTCTAATTTCCGGGTTTTTTTAATTACATCCTTTTGTTTATCATCTTTTTGTTTAGCTCGCTTGCGATACTCAGCCCCACTTAATCTTTTCTTTCCATCCATATCTAATTATGATTTATGCAACATATATCACTTTACGTGAGGTATTATTGTCCACGTTCTGTAAAATATTCCCGGGCTTTCGATTTTTGTTAATATACTCAGTGACATGGAAATTGCAACACCAAGAAGGAGTTGGAATTTTTTTACCAAACTTGGCAGAAACGTTTAGCTACTAAAAGGTAACAATTGATTAAAATTTCATTCATATGGATCAAGTGGTAATGGCTAATTTGACAGTTCTTTCATTTTTTTCTAGTATTCTTATATCGTGTACGTTTTGCGAGATTTTGTTCAGTTCTTATTGTTTTCGCTTTTAATCGTTTCTTTTGAGGCTGTGATCATGCCTAGATACCCCAAAGTGGAAATTACCGCGAATTAAGAGTAGTTGACAGGTGTCGTATTGTTGGTTTAGGCGGAGGTGGTTTTTCGTTCACAAAAATTGCAAGTCACCTTAATCGAAGTCAATCCACCATGATTCGTTGCAATCGGGCATAGATTTGGGAAGGGGCAGGATCGTCGTAGAGAGGAAAGGGAGGGGGCAGGAAAGGCTGGGGGGCGAAAAAGAAGTGCGGGATCGCCATCTTTGACTAATGGCAACAAAAAACCGATTCTCTAGTACCAGGTCAATTGCCGATCAATTGTTAGCTAACGAAGGTCGTTTTGTAGCACTTCGAACGGTTTACCGCAGAATCAGAGCTTACGACTTGCAATCATATCGGCCCCATCTTTTGTTACCATTAACAGCTCAACACCGCAAGCAGCGTTTGGAGTGGTGTAGGTTGCGACTGCACTGGAACCTAGAGTAGCATTGGGTGGTGTTCAGTGATGAATCCCGATTTTGTTTGGGTATGCATGAAGCATGATGGCCGTATGAAGGGCAGCCGAAGACGTGGGGAACGTCGCAATGTTGAATTTTCTGTTATGAGGCATGTGCACTAAGCTGTGGGGACTATGGTATGGAGTACTATAACTTATGGGAGTAGGGCTCGTTTGTTATTCATTCGAGGTAATATGACCCCCCCAGCGATATGTGGATGACGTGATAGAACCCGATATTCTTCCATCTCTTCAGCAGTTGGAAGACCCACTTTTCCAGCAGGATAATGCCCCTCCCCACATTGAAAGACGTTCTATGGACTTATTTGCACATGATAATGTCAATTTCTTGCCATAGCCACCCAGATCTCCCAGTATATCGCCTATCGAGCAAGTTTGAGACATTATGAAGAGAAGACTGATGAACTTACCGCATCCTCCGCAGACGCTGCAAGCTCTACACAATGAATTAGAGGTTACTCACAGGTGCTTGGGACACAATACCTCAAGAGGAAATCGGCCGTCTGCTAAAATCGAGCCTACGAAGCGTGAGGGAGTGCGTAACCAATAGGGAGGGACTACTATTATTATTATTAAAATATGTTTATATTTCATCCTTTTTCTTTTAAATTTTAATCAATTGTTACCTTTTAGTAGTTAAACGTTTCTGCCAAGTTTGGTCAAAAAATTCCAACTCCTTCTTGGTGTTGCAATTTCCATGTCACTGAGTATATATAGCAGTAGGCAGTACACACACGTCGCGTCGAGAATACCGTTTTAGAAGAAATGTACGTCCAACTGCAATGGAATGCGAAAAAATAAATGTCGTACCTATTGTCTTAAATCCCTTATCTTTCGTATCTAGGTCGAGGGCATGAAAACATCCATAAATTGCCATTTGCGGTTTTTTGTACCAAAGTAAATAATTTAAAATTGTCAATTCTTTGAGTGCAATGTGCCACTCAATGTAGAAAGTCGCAGCCTTTATTTTTGATGTCGCAAACGTGGGATTTGCTTTAACCGAAGTGAATGTTTTATGTACATTTCCATTAAATAATATGTACAAGTCTCGTATTTATTCATACTTAGGTAGTCGAATTGGTTCAGATGTAGGTAGGACATTTCCAATTTTTCATTTTAACATGCAGGCGGAGAATAATGCAGATAGAAATGCTAGTATCTAAAAATAGAGACACTAATCATAGAGAGATAGATCGAAAAGACGGCGATGGAAATGGAAACAGAAAGTAAAAGATAAAAGCCGATTTCATCTGAAGACGTGGAGCTGGAACTATCGTAGTGGGATAATCAACAGAAGGCATAAAGACTAAAGAGAAATTGAGTAGGAAATGAAAAGAAACGTGCAGAAGTCGTATAAAGAAAAGAAAGTAAATGAAGAAAAAGCAGAAGAAGGACGCAATTGAAAGAAAAATGACTAGATTATAACAGTATAAATCGGTAAGTGGAAGTGTGAGGGAAGAGCAGAGCATAAAGTTTTTGAGGTTTTATCAATTGCTATAATTTGACAGGAAGAATATCGGGAAAGATGTCGGAATGGGAAGAGTTGTATTCCAAAGAAATTTCTTAAAATGGAAAACGAGAGGAATTACCGAGGTGGAGGAAAAAGTAGAAATGTGCGGGGAAAATTTTATTTGAGTGATATAACCCATTCATTAGATTTTCAAGTTCCAAATTTTTCAAAGAGGTATTGATACTGAATGCTTTCGTTCTTCATTTTGTGATGAAAACACTACTGAATTTTATCTAGCGTAGGAAAGGTATTGTTACAGGCAGAAATGTGCTTGTAACGAAATTTAGAAGCGAAGGCTCGGTAGCTCAGGCGCAAGGTAGGCGAGTGGGCGTAGGCCATCGCATACAATTGAGGGAAAAAGATGATATTTCTAAGGGCGCCACTATATTTACGGCCACGCAATAAATCTTATAGTATCAAATATAGAAATATACTAAAGACATAGGTAAAGCACTACTGATTGTTAATAATAAAATCACACATCGACCCTCAAAATAATTTTACTACTGCACACTGGTTCTACCAGCCACAAAAATAATTCAGCAATACAGTATAGTATTATCGTGTGCTGATCTTCTAAACAAATATATATTTCACAATGAATAACCATAGCAAAAAGGCTCGCAATAGCAAACTCAACCTCTAATTAGATAGGCAACTCAAATCTCTTTGTCTAAAAGTTAATTTTACTTCAGCGTACCTACGCGAAGTCAATGAAACACAAATAAAAATACAAGTTATGGTACCACTACCCAAAGTCTATCCAAGTGAAATCCTACACACATAAAAGTAACATAGGTTCATATAAGCTTACCAACAATACCATTCCCATCCAGCGAGCTCGGTGGACGAGGCTTCCCGTTACATCCATGTCTGAAACACAATCATTACTTGGAACTACCCTAACGAAGTGGCACAAGAGGTCAACATAAATTTTTAAGTTAAGAGAATTGAAGCAAAACTTTGAAACGGAGATTTCGAGTACAATAAAATATGATTTAAGTGATTTAACAGGAGCAAAAATTTACAATATTGACGAATTAAACAAGGTTTTCAAATTTCAAGGAATCTCACAAAATAGGAGTTACATTAATGACTATCAAATTACAGTTAATCAATTCAAAGTTACGTAGATTTGTAAATAGATAATAAATCGTATTGCAAATGGCAGCGAAATTGTTGACATACGGCAAACTCGTACTAGATGGCGTCTGGCGACAGTTTATTTGACAGCGATGAATTTCTTCAACACGCCAAAATTACAGCAAATAACAGAAGTCGAATGTTATCCCACGTAGAAATAACACGATACCACGAAGATATAACCAAATCCAATCAGCAAGTAACCCCAATACGCCAAACGATACACCACCGGCACCAGCCAAACAGCCCTTAACAACGAAGGGCAAAGCCACAAACTACTGGCCAAACTAATCCTCTTTAAATCCCGAAACAGTATACGTTCTTCAAAAATATACGTCGGTAGAAACTTCTCCTAACGATATTTCACGTATGAATCCCTCCAATCAATGTAAAACTGGTAGATGACCACTGAATAATTCAGAACAATTGATTTTACACGAGGTCGAGGACAGTAAACACCAACAACAGTTGTTACAACGAAGTGAACGAATGTTATGCTTCTTTGCGCAAAGACCACGCAAGGCGGTAGTAGCAGTAATTGTATTTTCGAATAATTAAAGATTGCTGGAAAGTAAGGCTTCACAGACACACAGTTTTAAAATTGACATGCTATTACCATTGAATAACGTTTTCATTGTGACTATGCATTAGACTAATTGCATTTAATCTCTTAGAAACCGATTTAAAACTTGACAAAAGGCATCTTTCAAAGAAATTTACCCTATACAGCGTATTTTCATTATAGACACTAATTGTGAGTAAAGCACTAACAAACCAGTAAATAAGTAGGTAATTAAAATCGATTTTCCCTTCAACCTAAAGGACAGGCTTCATTTGGAGTTTTCATCAGGTTGTTATGGCGGTATAAGTATTTTTCAATAGGAGATTATATTACGAAGAGGCCTCAATTACGCATTTTGAATAAGGTGAGTTCTGATTAAAAAATTTCCCCCGAGAAACATTTAGTTTTCTCGTTTTACAAGCAGAGGAAATCAGTCAAAACAGGCTCAAAAATCCAATTTATTAAGGCGCAGATTATTAAGTAACTCATACTGTAACCGGCATTTATAACTTCATTGTCTCTCACCTCCAATTTAATGCTTCCTGTCACGACAAAAGCCATCGCTTTCTAACTGGTCAACTCAGTTTCACTTGTCCTAATTAAATAATACTCCTATTGAAAATAATCATTTCCTCGACGCTAGGAAAGTCTTTTTATGATTAATAGCATTGTTACAAGAAAATTAACCTCCCTTTTTGTCCAATCTTACAGATCCACGAAACTTTCCAGAATGTAGTACAAATAAAACGATCTCGCCGAAATTATATGTGTTAATGCTTTCCTTTCGCTTATTAGGAATGCTTCAATTTAATATACGAGAAATAAACAGAGTGTAAATGTATGTAATCGTTTCATTTTTAGCGTTAATATGTAGCTACTATTGGGAAAAAATATAGTTTTATTCTTAATTTGTAAATGTATAGTACGAAGTGTAGGTATATATTGCTAAACAAAGCATTAAAATCTCTTTTAAAGTAGGCGCACACGACATTTATTTAATTTAACATTTTTGAGGGGGTGCTTATAACATAATAAATAGTCGGTATCTGCGTATCAGGAGACACTTCCAGTATATATGCATGAACACCAAAGAAATATTTATCTGTGAATTAAAATGTTTTCTTGCAATTAACTATTTATAAGAAGATACAATACACCCAGTCGAGGTAAGTGAAAACAGGCGCAAATTTAGACAACATTTTGAAATTCACATGAAAGCTTCCGATAAGCGAGCAAAGGACGATGAAACAAAAGTAGCCATTCTGGTAAATATAATCCATGGAGATGGTGTGGAAATATACAACACGTTGTTCGAAACCGCCATTTCCAACGAAGCTTTCGATGACCATTGTAGTAGGTATGTAGTCCCAAGACAAATATCGTATTTGGGCGTTTTAAATTTTATAGTAAGTAGAGTGCAGCAAAAAAGAGAAAGGGTTTGATATTTGCATTCTGGATTACGATAGTCCACGCGTACCTATCATATCAAAAATGGTTATCAATTATACATGCTTAAACAAACCGAAACCTGTCGAGCTGCTTACTTGATTCAAAGTTAGAATGGACTTGGCTAGAAGATGAACCTATATATTACAGAGTGACAACAGACACATCAGAATATATTTTGTTAGTATTATCATAACAAAATGTTTATGATGTTTATGAACATTGTTGGATGTTGTTTCATGTTTGTCCCATCCTTATTATGTCGCAAACCGCCGGCACACAAAAAAGGGGTCGGTAACTGGTAGTGGATAAATTATTGCCCACAATTTTCTGAGCACGCATAGCCAGAAAACCGAGTTTAACTTCTAGCAGTGTGAAACTTATGGGTTCCGGTTCTCAGTAATTTTTTTAAGGGAAAGAATTACGGTTTCAGAAGTGATTTCGATTCTTAACAAATAAACGGTTCCGATACGATTTGGAGTTCGCCATCAACAGCAGTAAGAAATCAGAATAATATGGTTTTGTCAGTTACATAATTAATTAATTATTTATTTATTTAGTCCCTCGTGTTCTAGGCCCTTAACAGGCTTACGACCAAGTACAGAGTGACCCACATAATGTTTTTTAGAGGTTCCCCTGCAGAAGGTACCTGTTAAGTTGTTCTATACTACTCCGGTATTTACTTTACGAATTAGGAAAACTGCACGAAAACCTATTTCGGAGTAGCTGGAAGAATGCTCCAAACTGATGTAAGGAAATTCCCATCTCTGTCACAGATGAAAAATTCTTACCTCAGCCCAGGTACACCCGACCTCCGGGTTTGTATCTCAACGCTCTAACACTAGATACGAGAATGCGTCACGTAATAGTATTTTACACACTACACTATCAGATCCTGGCGAAGTGAAAAACTGTCCTTAACAGGTCAGAGAAATCGAACAAGTCAGACAGGCATTCATCAAGTGGAAAAAACTCCTCACCGACAGAAACTTGAATACCATGCTTGGGCTACGGACACTGAAATGTTACATCTGACCAATTCTGCACAACGGCGTAGAAGCCTGCACTAAACAGCTGCTTCCAAAAATCTACAGGCTCTCGAAATGCATATAGATCTACTGCAGAATGCTGAATATTCCATGGCCAAGATAACACACGCGTAGAAGGTCCTGTCAGGACATGTACAGTAACCGAGATCTGCTCAAAGCCATTATCAGCAGAAATGAAAATACCTAGGCCACATCGCTAGGAAACACCAAAAACACCAACCAACTACTACAACTCATCCGGGAGGGTAACAAACGTCCAGGTAGACCAAGCTAGATAGTATCAACATGGCTTCACATGAAAACAACACCAATATCACGTTATTCTTTACATCATAGCGACGTCTTTAGTTTGCATTTAAAGTTTTTGGGTAAAGTTATAGTTTGTAATTACGGCGACTTGATAAGGGTCCATTGTTTCTATTTACGGCGCAGGGTATGAAACTGCCTTTGATTTTAATTTAGGAAGAAACAAATTGGAATTTGATATACTAAGATTTCCACTTGCTGTTTTATGCGACTTTAAACTTGGATACGGCGGATGTTGAATTAATAAATTAATAGATGGATATTAAATTATTCACCTTGCTTGTTTGTACAAGATCCTAATCTGAATTATAAATCTCGAGACGTATTCCCGGTAGCGTTTATATTAAGTTTGTATAAGAATCTCAAAGTCGTCGTAATTAACAGAATCCTTTATATGTGTGTTTAGATAAATATAGTATAAGTGAGGAGTGCTTTATGCTTTCACTTTCAAAAATCATAAAATAATGCCACTGCCTTGTATATATATCTTTAAATTACTTATTTATCTTCATAAAAACCAACACAAATTTAACAAAATAAGTCAAACTCACGATCACAACACCAGAGGTAAAGATAAAATCTTGATTCCAAAACACCAACATTCATTTTACAAAAAATCTCCGTTTTACACCGGTTCAGTATTATTTAATAATCTGCCTGAAACTCTAAAAAAAATGAACCACTCCCTTTTCAAAAATAGAACGAAACAAATATTACAAAATAATTCTTTCTATTCAATAAATGAATTTGTTGATTATATATCTCTAGGTAATAAAAACCTAATGACTGGATGCACCTGTTTTTTTCTGTTGTCCATACATGTTTTGTTTGTGATCTGACGTTTCTGTAATTGTTATTTACAATTTTTAGAATTAAAGATTATTATTATTATTATTATTATGCTGTGCTACCATATAATTTACTTCGTACGTGATCATTTTCTATGACGTAGTTACTCTGCAATAATACCAAATCGAATTTTGTGTAAGGTATTGTGTGTTTGCTAATTGATATAAAATCAATTTTTGTTATATGCTTTGTTAATTAGAACCATATACTGTTGTTTAAAACAACGTCAAATGGACATTATCTTTAGGTTGGATTAATGTGGAGGATAAGAATGCGCTATCCTGTATATGTATGTGTGAATGTTTCAATTTAGTTTAAATCTGGTGAAATTTAACGCCAGTTTCAAAATTTGGTCTTGCGCATGCGCAGTGCCAACTTTCTTATTTATGACATTTGATACATAGGTACACACTTGGAATAAGAGCAAATGCAGGAGTAAATGTAACACCAGTTTTAAAATTTGGTTTTACAAATGTGCTGTGGCATACCCAGGAGCTCGTTCTAGAACTCGTTTGCTATATTTGTTTACACGTTTATTGTACCTACATTATTAAAATGAACAGAAAGGATGTGCGCATACATTAATTGTAACGTTTGGGGTCATTTGTTATGCAATGCACAACAGTTGTGCACAATTTTTACTTGTTCAAATACGTTTGTGTTTACGATTTGCTGCTTTAAGGTTCTGCATACGCCAGTTATGACAAGTGAGTCCGCTCAGATGTCGCTACTTTTAAAATATAGATACGAATAATTATAGCTCCACCCATTTGTCCCACTCTCAAAGGCAGATATTTTACTGCACAGATATTTCAACGTTACAATTCTCTGCTAATCTTATCTCCTCGTATTCTATTCGAAATAAAGGATATTTCCTTGGTTAGCTTTTAGTTCGGTCACACTTATATTTTATACTTATGTAAATTCTTACATTACTTGAACGAAATTAATTATTGGATGTGTATTGCGTAACGCACAAATATTAAAGAAGCGAAAAAAGCATATTGTGTATTTAGTGGCATTGCTATAAAGATAACATTTGCTATCCATATGAAAATAATATCCATATGAAAATGATATCTACTAATTACGGCAATTTTACATAATGTCTTAGATTCCGTCGTCGTTTTAGATTAACTATCGTCGCGATCGTTTATAATTTATAATTTTATATTGCTGCCTGTCTGTTCGTCTGTCTGTGTGCGCGATAACTTTGTTTAGAAACGTCCAGCCGCTTTGAAAATTGGTTATGTTCCTGAGGATAAAAGAAAGGTTGTGACCGTTTTTCAGGCACGTAGGAGACCAGATCAAAAAGTCGTAGCTCCAAAACTGCAAATACCTCCAACAAAAAGGTTTTTTTAAATAATACTTGTTAGATAGAACATATGAAGCTCGTTATCTTACCTTTTTACGGTTAAATTTCTCATCAAACCCAAATTATTGGAAATGACTACCTAATTGCACAAGAAGTAACCGATAAAAAACAATAAATGATTGCACATTCAGTAACTAAAGAAGGTATTCGTTGCTTGGTGCAAGTTTCTTGATAGGCATCTGAATTTTATGTAATAACAATGCGCAGGTAAAACTCCACTTTATTATCAGAATGGTCTACAATAAAAGGCGCATTTCCACGTTAGCAGTCTTTTTTGCGAAAAAAATAGCACAGGTAACCCAATTGATTTTTTAGTTTCGGGAAAATCCGCCCACATTTTGAAACAAAATGCACCCAGAACAACAAAGGACAGGAATGTCCTACTACAAAAAAATCCAATCTAAATTGCAAATAATGAAAACAAGTGTAAATTGTGCACAACTCTTGTGCAGATAAAGCACATTTTTTTAACCGAAATAGCTTTTGTTTTGACATCACCAATGGATATATTTCTTGCAGACATCTCAATCGCCCTTTGTGAGTACCCTCTTCCGACAATCCGATATCACGGTAAGAAGTCGAGGAGGGCTATGGTTGGTAGAAATTAATTCCTTTCGTTGAGACCTTTCATTAGAGTACCATGAAGGATAAAACTATCCAGTAAGAAAGGCACATTACATGGACGTTTCGTAACGTCACAACAGAGTGAAACAGCGAAATTTGATGGTCGTCTGACACACCTTCAAGGTATAGCCTACCTACTGCAAAAAATTCCAGGACTCTAGGACCATTCCCCTAGAAGTAGTTCAAAACGGTAGAAGTGGGTCCGGACGGACGGACGGACAAAACGCAAACAATAGCACATTTTGCTAATTCTCAAAAAGTGCACTATGTATATACACATTATAGCAACACGTACGCAAAAATGTGTCAAATGGTTACAAATTATAAAAAGTAAAAACACACATTAAAATCTATAAACATGGACATGCAAATATATAAAATTTTTGGACATAAATAAATAAGGAACAATATATAGATCTTTTAAAATTTCAGAAAAATTCGTCCACAAATAAGAAAGTTAGCATTGCACATGCACAATTTATTCTTTGACACGTCACGTCATTTCAATTTCATTTTCTAAGCATTTGGTAGCCTTAGAATATGGAATTTATATTATGTACCTACAATAAATGGTAAAAGTGTAAAATTATGGTACCTACATGAAAAAAATTGATTTTTTATTATGACTTTTTAGTAATTAGTAATAAACGTAGAAACATTCCTTCCTTGGTGCAAGTCTCGACATCATAACGACCCAAATATCGAACAAGTTAAAAGCCGGCCCGTGTAGCGCAGTTCAGTGGAAGCTCGACTGCGGTACAGGGTCCCTGGTTCGAATCCGGGTTCGGGCATAGATATTTGTAAATGTATAGTGGGTTGGGTTGGTAGAGCAGCCTCGGCTGAAACCCCGCCCACTTAAAAAAATAAAGGCAAAAAAAAAAAATAAAATAAAAATAAAAAAGTAATCGTAAACGATTTACATAAAGCGCATTTCCAATTTGTAAGATGCAACTTCTGTTAAAATCGTAAAAATCCGGCAACAATAATATGAAAGATAGCGTTGCACATGGGCAATCCATTTTTGACGTGCTACTTCAATTTCTGTTTATAAGAAGAATTTCATTTCAATGCTTTTCTAAATAAAAAAAAATTAGAACTGCGCATGCGCAAACCTAAATTTTGAAACTAATGTTAGATTTTCCTTCGTTCCAAGGGCCTATGTATCAAATTTCATTTAAATACTTCCATAAATAAAAAAGTTGACACTGCGCATGCGAAAAACCAAATTTTGAAACTGGCGTTTGATTTTCCTTTATTCCAAGTGCCTATATATCAATTTTCGTTTAAATTATTCCATAAATAAAAAAATTGGCACTGCGCATGCGCAAAACCAAATTTTGAAATTGGCGTTAGATTTTCATTTATTCCAAGTACCTATGTATCACATTTCATTCAAATACTTTTATAAATAAAAAAGTTTGCCATTCGGTTTATAAATGGTCGAGATGCGAAAATGGCACTGTGAATTTTGAATCGATTCGACTTAACTTTTGGCATTGCGTATTATAGGGCTAAAGCTATGCCCATATTGAATTTCATGCAATTCAGGTAATAACTAATGGAGATGTAAAAGCGATCGGACATTTCTAAACAAAGTTATCGTTCACACGGACAGATAGAGGGACAGACAAAGGAACAGACGGACAGACCAACAGACAGACGACAGACAGCAATACAAAATTTTAACGATATCAAGGATCGTTAATGAACGGCAAAAGTGTAAAATTATGGAACATGTAAAAAACGGTTTGTTGGTTTTTTTACAATAACTTTTTTAGCGCTAAAAAGTAGAACTTAAGATAATCATATAGTAGCGATACAGCCGTAAGGACAGACGGGCGGGCGGACAGACAAACGGACAGACTGGTGAACAAAGTGGCCAGACATTTTTGTATTTTTACGAAAATGCGCTAAAAAAAGGTGGCCCGTAGTTTTATAACAACGTGCCTAATCAACAATTGTAAATTGTTAGATTACATTACATGCCAACAGTGTTGAATTACTACATATGAGGAAAAGAGTTGTTCTATAAGTCTATTTATTTGTGTTGGATGAAAGTACCCATAGGTGCAGATTTTAATCTGTGCCATAGGTATAGTCATACATTTAATCACACCGCATTATCTATACTGATAATGTGAGGTAGGTAAATATAAATAAAAAAAATATCTTTAGAAATTGAGATTGTGTTTATTTACAATTTAAGAGTAACTATTTTAATGTAAATATAAAATGGTGTTGGTATAAATTATCGCTAAAATTCCCCGATTGGCTGTATTGAATACTTTTATCAACACAAGAGGTGGGTTTTCTTGAGGGGCGTGTTGATTTTATTAATTTGCTCAGATCTGCTTTGTTTATAAAAATTTAATAAAAGGAAAAATTGTCCAACATTCTCTCTACAATTGCCTATGCCTTACCGTGTCGAGTTTCGCTTTTCACTTTACTACTGTGTGGTAATAAATTCTGCAATTACACGAAAGTTTGCAAAGCAATTTTTAGGAACGCAGATAAAATTTTATAAAATTGGAGACACAGAGGCATGTTGTTAGTTAAGTAAAGTCTATTCCAAAATTTTGACCCCAATATCTTTACTGGATCCAAAGTTATGCGCTAAGAACGATTTGATTACTTTAGCATACAATAATTTTTTAAGGCCGAATGAAGCGACCTCGATTTTTTTATTTATTTTTTCCAGTATCACTTATTGTCTCCACATCGTATGCGACTTGTTTTTTTCGAAAATTTGAATGATAATTTTCACTGCAGCAGAGCCTTGCCAATGAACTGTAGGCGACCATGTTGCTGGTGCGAAATACACGAAAAATTTGCTTCACTTTACAATCATCGTTAATCTCTTCTCTCTGTTTCCTTCCCTAAGGGCGAAGATACGAGGTAGAGGAGTTGAAACTCGGAAAGAGCACTTTAAAATCTATAAACTTATCTTTAATGCAAGCGTTTCACTACTCAAATTAAACGGTGTTAACAATCAACGTCATAATTTAAATGAAATATAATAACATAAGGCTCGAATTAGTACGTTGGTTTTGATTTAGTTTTGTTTATTCTGCAATACCACTTAAGACCTTTAATATACCTACAAGTACTACATTATTTGGAATTGTTGTGCCGGGGTTTTGGTAGATTAATAATGCAGGTGATTTACGTCGTAATGTTATAACGAAAAGGTTTGATACCCATACAACGCAATATTGATCCGTTGCAATATTTAATGTTTACGTAACTTCAAGCGGAACTAAATAAAAGATTAACCATTTATCTGGATTACGGTGTTCGATGTAACTACTTCGTATATATTTACTAATTAATTAATCCATCGAAAATCTGCCGTTTAGGTCGTCGTAAACACACCATTGTGACCGAAGTAATTACGTAAATTTAATTGGAAAACGTATTTGTTATTTCGGGTGTTTGCTTGTTTATAAATCAAACGACTAAATCGTTCAATTGTAAATATTCACTTAAATATGGATAACGTAAACTGTGCATTTATTGATTAAAACCGATTTCAATTACAGAAATAATGATTGTTTAAATAAGTTTAATTCATAACAAACATGCGCCGATGCAGTGATATTTTAACTTTTTTAAACCGCATTCTAAGTTAAATTTTAAAGAAACCTGAAAAACACAAGGTATAAGTTTAATTAAGGTAGCAATTTCTGTTTCTGATAATTGCAACCTTATTCCCACTCCAGGAATTATTGAAATTTCATTGAAATCATTGGAAAAGAAAGTGATGTATATAGGCAACCTAATTCCTTTACAAATGAAATAATACGTACGACTTAGCTCATTAAAAATTGGAAACCGAACAAAATTGAAAAGAAAATAAATCGTTTTCCTCTTTTGTATTAAAATGTAAAATAATATACAGAGAGGGTCGTTTAAGAAACATACGTACAATTTCCTTAACTATACTTTTAAATTGTAACGCGTCGCGTTATTTGTATTTTTTTTAACGAATCCCCGTAGCATAGCCAGCATAAATACTGTTCAATGTTCATGTAGTTGCATATAGTATTGTGCATGTTGTGTTATAGCATAGTGTAAAGCTTTACATGATGGTTATAGTTCTCAATGTGTTAAATCCGATTACAACGAACATCGAATCTAAGGACGATTTCCGAGGCGAAACCAGACGCTAGCCGTCGCCGAAGTTACAACATTCGCCACGTAAATGACCACAACCGCCATCACCCTCTGCGCGCCTCCGGAGAAACGTGCACCAACACTAGGCGCCAAAAGTACAATGTTATCATGCCTAAACCTATCTTAAAACCGGGTTCGTTAACTTGCCCCCCCCCTCCCCCCCACTGTTAGATTTGATAGTCGTATTATTTTAAAATGAATGCGCTCGTTATGCGCCACCGATAATAACTCTTGCGCCATGATCGTTTTTTAGAAATCCGAAAAAACATTGGGGGGGGGGGCTACGTTCACTTGCCCCCCCCCCCCAATGTTTTTTTCGTATTTTGTCGCTTGTAACTAGGTCACCTGGTACATTTGGTCATGGGCTCAATTGCGCCACTTGAATTAAAGCTAGCGCCATTACGGTTAAGCCGTGACAAATTTTCAAAAAGTGGGGGGGGGGCCAACTAAACGGTTTTAAAAGTTACTTTTTTTTAACATCTTTTCATACGAAATTGTACTCTGAGGTATGCGCGAAAATGCGCCGTAAAAAAATAACTTTGCGCCATCAAAGCCATCAAATCTCTCAATTGGGGGGGGGGGGGCGGGGGGGGGGCAGTTAACGGACTCTATGGGAAAGATGAACAGGAAGCATCGTAAAAGAAGGAGATTAATAGTAGATCTACAAATAATAAGTCAATTTGTCATTATTGTTGGCTTCTTAGTAGAATGAAAATTTTGGTTACGACTTCCGTGTTTTAAGGTAAAATTATGAAAGTAAATAAATGAATATGAAGTTTCTTCAGTGTTCCGGATCTCTTCTGAAGTACCAATATGCCGTCGGACTACTGCAATACTCGGATTTGACTCCCTAACTAACCACGTTTCTTTTTAATGTGAAAAGTAAAATGTACTGAGGTAGAAATTACGCATGTGGTCGTTAAATAAACGCTGGGAGCCGCATTCTTTAGAGAAAATTCGAGGAAGAAGTAACAGAAGGATGCTGCGACTATTTTCTTTTACCTTCATTTATGGAACACAATTTTTTTTGCACGGGCCACGATGAAATGTACAGGAATTTTAATGGCCCCTTACGTATATTGCTTGAAATTGTTAACATTTGTTAGCATAAAAACCCTTCGGTATTTGTGGCATCCGGTGAGAGTGGCAAAAATGTGCACCTCAAAGAATTTTTTTAATAAACAGGTGATTATTAATATATAAATAAATATTTTAACAATTTACGCGCTGCGCCTCAGTATTCTAAACTTAAAATCGAGTTTCTGCATCAGAGAGAATGGGTTATATCAATCAGTTCTATTGCCTGTAAAAGTTGTAAAGATTAGTTACTTAGGTGAAGTAATTATAAGTTAAAGGAGGATAATCTAAGAGAAATGGGCGGCTACAGGCAAGGCTTGTAAAGATATGGCCTTTAAAAGCATGAGGGTGGCGTACCGTGACCACTGTTTGAACAGAGAAGTTTGTTCGCTGTCTGTTGCGATTACTGCTAGCTGCTTTAGTATATCGACGATCGACTTCAAAGCGCCGTGATTTATCCAATTCTCTGAGATTTATGTCGATTGCGTTTTCAAAATCTGAGTTAGATTTTATCTATATATGTAGATTGATTTAACCTAATAGCATTACGTTATGCTGCGGTTTCAAACGGATTTATTGAAACCAAAGACGAGCATGTTGTATGGTTAAACAGACATTCATGGCGGCCCTTTAATAAATATGTCAGTGAAAAGGGTTTTGTTTTGTCTATAATCAATCAATGCGATTTGTTTTGTTTATTTCTCCACACCGCTGAATGTTCCGCTTTAGTGGAAATCCGTTTTGCCCCTCAAAGGTTGGCTCTGGAGCGACTGCTGTTTTCTATTTTGTAAATGAAACATACTACGTTGGCGTTAAGTTAACCGTACCGAAATTATTTTGAAATGCATGCGTGGTAAGTTCAAGTAAATTACCCAAAACACGAAGACATTTCCATCGCGATCTACTCGAGACAGAAAGCTGAAACACAATCGACGACGCAAATTTTGACAAAACGATACCAGTATCCTAATTTACGGTCTACACATGCATAAAATGACCAAAAGGTATTAGCTTTCAGTACTGTGCATTTATAAAAGTCGCTCCCTGTGTACCAGTTTATTGTAAAGGAAGAATTTCCGTGTCACCTCGCAGGCACCTGTTAATATTTCAATTCAAACAAGATCTTACAGACTTACCTTATGAGAAAATGAAGGGCGTTCAATCCAGCAAATTTAGTTGGGTAGTTGGTTGGAAATAAGAACGAAGTAGCTTTTCACGATTTTTCCTTTATTAGAACCTTACACTGTGCTATATTAAGTGGACTGTATCTTTAGAACTGTGCTTACTGAACTAAACTAGCCTAGAAAAATGAGTATGTAAAGCAAGGTGGTTAGGGAGTCTTTTCTAAAATGGGCGGAAATTGTCGGTTTATCACTCGTTAGTCTTGGCGCTCTCTTCTAATCCTACCGTGTCGAATTAAGAGTTCCCTCCCTAACAAGGGGAATTTGGTCTAAAATCTAACAAATACTTATAGGCTTAAATTTACTTTATTTTTCATATCTTGAGGCACTTCAGTTACTCCAAAGACTTTGTTACACATAGTCTATATTGCTGTGTGCCTGTGTGGACTGGTTCGTAGGTCAAAGAAACCGTACACAAAACACCAAAACAAAAACCTACCTAGCTCTTTCCCTTTACTTATTAACACTGCACAAAACTTCTCCCCAGCACAGAGGAGAGGCTCGATTCTGCTCTCAGTTAACCTGATAACTTCTAACAGATAGTGGGTCAAATCAAATACTTTATACTCCAAATTGATCCGTAAAATTTTGAATAATTAAAATGGACCTTGGGCAAGCATCAAATAAAAACACAGGGTCATTACAAATGGAGTCGTTAGAATGAAACACATGCAAAATTAATGTGACAATTACAAAAGTACGATTTAATTCTAACAAGAAAAATGGCACAAAAACACAAACAATTATTACAAAAAGACTAAAATTAAAACGTAACTACTTCCATTACTTGTCCGGGAATTGTAATCCAAATAAAAGGTTTCAATTTTCAATGGACACCCTGTGCACTAACGACCGGGTAATCGCGGTATCCTCTCCTCGGACGTTCCAATAAAAAACTCAACTTCAAACTGAGTCACGTTGAAAACACACTTATGGGGGCGCCGACAAACACCTCTCCTTGCAGCACTTTTGATTGCCAAAACTTCAAACTTCAAAACGTAGAACAAAAGCTAACCGCGAATTCAGCTTCCAGTTTCACAAACGAAAATTCTTCAATCTTCAAACTCACATTGAGCGAAAACTTTCAATGCTGTCTGTGGCTTCAACACAAATAATCCACGATGGAACTCGCAAAAAGTCTACGAAATGTAACTCGGTGCTGACGTACCAAAAAGCTGATTTAAAATTTTTCACGAGACGTAACTCTGCTCTGACTGTCGCTAAAAGCCGATTTTAAATTTCAATGAAACGTAGTTCTTCGTTGACTGTGCAAAAAGCTGATTTTAAATCTCAACCAAACGTAGTACGGTGTAAACTCTTGCTAAAAGCGACGCTTTTCTTCTTAACGTCCTATTTAAGCCAAAAACCCTTCTTCCGAAACTCAAAATTATAACAACCAACCATACATTGTTGACAACAAAGACTATCCCCTCAACGTATGTTAATAGACTAAAAAATAGAGGTGGAATAATGTTTATAAATGAATTTGTTATCAGACATTAAGACATAAATCCAAACTTAATTTCTAGGAAAAATAAAAATTTCAGAAAAGGCGATAAATCACATCCATCTGTCAAATAAATTAAGCAGTTACATTTGATAACAGATAAAGACCAAATACGATTCCCAGAAATGCTACGTTAAATAAAATAAAAATGTAAACAAAAACAACCTTGACCGCTTTCTCGTATGACACAATAATCCCCATGCCGTTACATAGAACAACGACAAATTAATAAAATTTAATTACAAACGTTAATTACATAAGAAGGAGGCCGCCCTTGTCCATCTTAATTAAGATTTCCGAAAATTTCATCGCCGGACGAAATAAACACAGCAGTATGTTTCATTTTCCCTTTGTGAGTAACGTTTCCTGCCGACGGACACGACTATTCGAGGTGTTCTTTTTGTGAGTATCTTCTTTGGTTCGACACTTTGTCACTGCTCCGAGTATTCTATTAGTCAGTTTTGACTCCACCATATTCCTTTTGTCGGTACCCATTTCCGACGTCCCGTTCGCAAATTTCCGTCTCTTATACAAAAAGGCGATCGGTTGCACGAACTCGTATAGGATATGGAAGCAGTGAATGTATTTACATACCTATCCTATCCGATTTTGTGATCTTGATCAATTATGTGTAATGTGAACATTGCACTATCCTCATTTGCATTTCCAAAACATTGGAACCAATTAAAGGACATTTTCGATACAGATAAAGAAATAATGAAAAATATGAAATATTTTACGATTTCTTTGGATCTTTGTAATTCTGTTGGACAATATAGTTTGTTTTTATCTTTTGAATACTCTTTGATCCAGTTATTTGCATCCTCATCGCAAAATTCTGGTTTAAATTTTGTTTCCGGTTCTATATTTTTCTTCCCGTTTTCTTCACATTCTTTTATAACTTGACACTTTTTATCAAATATGCTAAAAATAGTAAACTGATTTGTACTATTTGCGCCCTCACAGTCACACATGTCAAATAAAAATGACTAATCTGAAAGTAGGTACTAGCAAAGCACAAAGCGCAGACAAACCAACTTAATTTAGTGAACACTAGCCATCAGTAGGACACGTGCAAATGGAGATTGCAAGATTCATAACGGATTGCAGTTATCGAATATTCCGCTGGGGCAACAAATCACGAAATCGGATAGGATATGTAAAAATATTCACTGCTTCCATATCCTATACGACTTCGTGCAACGTGCAACCGATCACCATATTGTATAGGGAACGGAAATTTGCGTCCCGTTCACCCGCAATTCGCATTTTGGTGGATTTCGCTAAAAACCCTCCACAAAATAGTACTCTTTTTTTAGAGCACTTATCTTAGCTCGAGCTTCTATTAGCGGCACGAGAAGGCGAATTCGAGATTTAAGAAACGTTTGGGCGCCCGAGGTTGATTACCCGTTGTAGACGCGCGCCTTGCAAAAGGTGGTTAATTTCTCCCCTAGAAAAAAATCGAAATCACATCCAATTAAGAATTTAGCTAAGCCACACAATCTGTTTTAACCGCTGCAGGAAGAATACTTTCTGAGAAATGTGAAAAATCAGGGAAATTGAAAGACTCCCAAATTTGGATTGTAAGGCCAAAGAGAGAATAGAAAGATTTTAATTGTGGACCTTGCGCTTATATCAAAAAAATTTAAAGTGAAATCACAAAGTAGAAAATAAGAGTGAACTGGAAAATTGAAATGTTACAAACAAAATGACTGAATTAAAATCCCAAAAACCCAACCCACAAAATTGTTTAAAAATGCGATTCCACCCTAGATAACAAACTAAAACCCAGGAAATCCCATGATAAGAAAAGCCCACCACCAAGTTACTTTTGGAATCCTTTCCATGGCATAGAACATATGAAAAGAAGAGTGAGGTTCATAAATATTGAAAATCTTGTCGAGTAAGAAAAGAAATTTTTTTAGCAAACGAGATGGGATGTAGCAAATATGTATAAGCAATTGATTTTAATCTATAAAGTTGCATATTAAATTCCCTTTTCAAAAGTGTAACACCATGGATAATTTTTAAAAAAATGCTAATGATTTAAGAAAATTTAAAAAAAATTTAAAAAAATTCAAAAAAGGTCAAAATCAAAACGTATCTAAGTCACAAAGCGGAAAATAATTACAAGAAATACAAGCAACAAAAGATATGTGTTAAATATTAGTAAACCATATTCGAAGGAACAAACATGAGATGAATTCGGATGAAAAATGAAACCATATCTTAAAATTAAAACAAAAATTTTACTACAAATTCGGAAGAAATGTATATGGATCATCGTCCAGTTTCCAATTTAAGAATTCATTTGAAGAGTAAAGGGCGTGTGTCAAAGGATTATTTTTTTAATGAACGGAGACAAACACTACCTTTATTTCAGGTGTTACTATAATCATGATAAAAAGCTTGTTGCTGTTAAAGTGTAAGCTAAAATAAGAACCCATTTTACTTTAGCCAAGATAATAACCACGCAAGATTACGTCATCCTTACGTACATAACCGTAGGTACTCTAACCAACACAAACAAGGTTGCTCATTAGCTACGTCATCGGGGAAATCCCCTTCACCAGGGGCCCGATCTCGCACCAGAAAAAGTGGGGGAGGATGGTGGCCATACATTATTAGTGATTCTTCGTAAAGAACGAATGGGATTGTTTAAGTTCAATTTGCAAGTTGAGTGCAATTGAGTGCAATGCATAAATAGAACATAAATATTTAGTGCACACGTTTTTGATGAAAAAATGATATTATAAATGATTATTATAAATACTATTAATATTTCATGCGTTATAATTTGCTTGCACATAAATTAAATTATTATAACTTAGGGTTGCTTAATAATATGAAACGTAACTAATTTGTAAAAGCAGTCATAGTATCCCTCGTTGTTTTCATTAAACTTCATAACATTTAAATCTCTAAATGCCTTAATAGCGTCTGCTTGAAATTGTTGATACATGTCTTCTGGAATTTTTAGACTTTCATAAGCGATTGCGCGCACGGCCGCTGTAGGAAAATACGTATCGTCAGTGCAAATGGTATACTGTCTGTTTTCTACCGAAAATACGTACATGGCAAATTTTTGTCCATGAACTCATAGTGTCTTTCCTCATAGTTAAAGAATACTATTTTGAATTGCATATCAGTTAAAAAACGCCGAACGTCGCTTTCAACGTCAACAGAATCCTTATACGGACTGCAATGCATTTCATAGTTACATAGGTATTGGTTCCATTTTTGTTGTTTTGCAAGAAACGTGAACAATTCGGTAGATTTGGTACTTGTTGGAAAGTAACATAGCATCTCTCCGCCTGATTTCAACATTCTTTTGATTTTCTCAAAGGCTGCCCTACGAATAGCAAATTAATGTAGTTAAGTAAAATAAAATTAATTTATTACTTATGGTTGCTGAATTGTTGAAAACACAAAAATGACACCACATAATCAAAGTGTTGCTCATATTCATTCGGCACATCACCATTCACAATATCCATAAGTTTGTACGCGAAAATCGGATGTTTGCCATAATGTAACTCGGCGTATTTAATGTAATCAGGTGATATGTCGATACCAATAATTTCCTTAGTCGACCTTGGCAGTTTAGGCAGAATGTAATCATAAGTTACGTTACCGGGTCCACAGCCAACGTCGAGAATTTTGCAATTTTCCTTCCAATGTAGACTGCCATTAAGCTTAGTTAAAGCTTCTATCGCTCCTTGCTGCGACAACACTCCGTATTGTACGTATGATTCACCCTTTTCCATACTACAAGGTGATCTATATGCGAAGGTCAGATACACTGTACTCTTCAAGTGTTCTTTGCATACTGACTGTGGTAATTCTTCACTTGTTAATTAATAGCTAATGATAAAGTTATCTCAGTAAAGGTCAATCTTGCTGTTTCATAACAGTTTATAAAACTTTCTTATGCCAATATCGTAAATGGAATTCCCTATCTAATTGTTATGCACAATTATCTGTCCGATAACTATATTTGTTATGATTCATCTATTGCTATTGCTCAATACTTTTTGCGAAACTTGCGTAGAAGCGGTACTATGAAAATTGTGAGAAAATGAGCTACACCGCCCTATGCAATGCCCACTGTATTATTAGGGTGAGGGCAATTGATTCACTGTTAAACAAATTATCGAATATCGTAGGCAGTAGCATAGTGGTTTGTTTTGTTACTGGACCTACATTTGTATACAATCGGCAACAGCAATACTAAAAAACAAGCCTATATTTCGGGATTTACTTGTTCAATTCTATGATTCGAACAAAGCTTTGTCTCCCTTTTAAGAAAGACATTTCTAAAAAAGGTAACGAAGTTATGCCTTCAAATCGTCGAACTAAACATTTTATGAAAAAAACACAAATATATCCAGAAAAAAACGAATCGCAGTATAAATCTTGGTAGAAACCTGAATTAAATCATTATATCCATATGTTTACACAGTGCCATTTGTTAAGAAGTAGACATAGGGATTTACGTGCATTGTTTGTCCCTATTTCTAATTTTAAAATACAAAATCTGAAGAGCGCCCAATTTTATGCATCCAAAATAACTTCTTAAAACAAATAGAGATCTGGCTGTTGTATTAATTAATTTGAATATTGTCTCTTGGGTTCACAGAAAATAAATCTCTCAAAATAAATTCAAGTTTCTACACCCCAAGTTCTATAAATCCACATAATTATTGTCTGGTATGCTATAAACCATCTTCACAAAGTTTCAAAAATCAATATTGAATATAATAAATGGCAATTTTTTCTTTAGATGCCCTTGATTTTTATTTTTGTCCATATGATTTCAATTGGGTTCAGTTCACAATGGTATGGTGGTAACCCCAAAATGATTTTGTTACTGCTCCGAACCATTTCGTCAGTTACATAAGTATTGAGTTTATCTCTGGGTAGTTGAAAGAGATAATGAAGTTCTGAACGAATCATATCTGCATTTGGTTTGCATTAACACATGACACAATTCTTGGACACGAGAAGAAAAATCTGACATGAAAACTCTATCCGGGTTGCGCAATGAGTTAGAATAAACGCATACCTAATTAATTGATTTATTGTAAAGCTTGTTTGGACAAATTCCCCGCACGCAGACGGTCGACAAATAATATAAGACAATCTTAAAATTACTTACAGTGTTTCTCTTTTAGTAATTCTAATAATCTGGTCGTTCAACGGTTTGCGACAAAAAAAGCGCGCTTAACTCCACACACAAACGCTGACAGCTTTTGCACATCACTTCAGAAATCTTGATTACAAAGAACATTAACTTGATGAATGAAATGAGGAATTACCGGAGGCTGTTCAAACGGTGTAATCTGTTAACCTTGATAATGTCAGAACCTTGACAGAAGGCACCACAGTGCCCTAAAACTGCTTTTTTTTACTTTAACTTGCCTAATTTTTTCTGAATACGAACAACACACGTTGAACTTCTAACAACTTTGTCACAACTTTCGTTAACCTTCTTCTATACAGAAATATTATGAAAACGACGAACTACGTCTTCAATCAATCAAATAGGCCGAATAAAAAATAGCGTAAAGAACCGTACGTTTTCCAACTGTCGCGAACCAGCTAGCAGCCGCCTAAGGCTTGCCGTACTTAAAGAAACACCACTTTCATCGTAGAGTAAATCTCCTTACTAGTCCAGTAAGCAGAGGTTTTTTACAGGAAAAAAATGTAGAATTTTTTTTCTCACTGGTTCTATATGTCTTTTGGGCTGCTGAATTCGAATCTGAAGTTTGCCACCTCGCCAGGCATGAGCTTCTCAAGGAAAATTGCAAAAACCTCATATTTTCGGCAGTTGTTCCAGTTTTTTAACTATAACTCGAAAACTAAGCGTTTTTGGTGAAAACTGTAATGTACCAAATTAAAGTAGACAAAATTTCCTATAAATACGTATAATAACTGTAAAGTCTGGAACAATCCATAACGTCGTTAGAGGGTGTTAAAAAAATGGAATTTCTTATCCTTTCGCTAAAAAGGTTTAAAAACGTTATTCTTCTAGCTAGTGCCCTACTATCAATTTCGTACACCTCCAAAATGAATTATTTTATGATTACTAGGTATATCCTAGTTACATTTCAATAAGGGCAAACGAGAGTGAGGCCTATAGGTCAACGAGCCTCCTAGCCCAAACCAAAATCGTACTACTTTCATTTTAAGGGGAATAATGTTTTGATAAAAGAAAACATATTGGAACAAATTTTTATTTACACAAAAAATAAAGCAAAAACACTATTTTTCTAAATTTTTATGTTCATTCGTCGTCGGCGTCCTCATCTGCAGAATTATCACCTAAAACAACGAAAATGGAGGCTTTAGATAACTATAATAAAATCAATGTCGTTCATGTCCATTACGGCCAGAATTTAATATGTCTTTGCACAATAGACTTTAATATTATTTATAAAAAAAAGATAAAACTGAAAATAAGATGGAGAAGAAGAAGTCATTACCTGCATAAAGCTCAGCATTGCGTTCGCAGATGATCCGTTTAGAAGGTCCAGGCTGTATCTCCGGAGCGACGTAATGTTTTCTCTTTAGCCCTTTCTGGTCAGTGGATTGCTCGAGTTCTTGAAGGATAGGCGCTGGTCTCTCTACTAAAAAAAAATTGTGATATTTTGATGTTGATCTGTGCAAGTATAGTCTCTTATTTACAGGATACATACTAGATTAGAATAATAATTACTTCCAATAGTATAAATTACCTTCGAGCTTCTCAGGTGAAACGTCTTCATCGTCATCACTCAGCATTATTTCTATATTAGAGCATCTTCCTTCACAATGCAGACACAGTCTGGAGCAGTATAACCCAACCCTTATACATCCGCAATTGCCCTTGCAACCTTTATGGCACTTGCAGGCAATGAGTTTCAGAAGCTTCTCTGGAGCTGGGGGCTCAAGGGTCGTGATGGGAATCAAGTTGCCTTTAATAAGTTTCCATCCCCACTGCTCAGGTAGTTGAATATTCCCCAGCCACTGCTGTACTTGGTGAAATACCCTGTAACAGTGTTGTTGGGCTGCAGCTTTAGTGGGAGGGATGGACGCTACATTTCCGCTAACCTTAAATGCTGATGACACATACTGTTTGTAACGCAGCTTATTAATTGAAGTAGTGCGATGATCTCCGCCATACAAGGCCACTAGGAATTTTTCCCCTGCCTCCGAAATTTCTTCTGATGTGGCACGTGGGCTTCTGAATTGTCGAATGTAGACTGACAGATCAGGATACTTTGTAAGGGTTTTTATAAACTTGACTTTCCCTTGTTTGAACAGAGCAGATGTGGAGTCACAACCACTGACTGCATGTATGAATAGTATATGTTCTGCCAGGCATTTATCGATGGTACTTGAAGGATGGTAAACAGATGGAAGATGTTTGCCTTTTCCTGGTTTTAAAAAGTATACATTGGATGACGTCAGGGTTCCAATCATAATAACCAGGAGGTCTACATCCTCACCAACCACTACAACAGTTTCGTGCTCTTCAGCAAGAGATTGGGCTGTTTGCACAATCAGAGTGTCTGCATCTTCACTTGCTTGCTTCGTGTCAATTTGCGATGCACTCAGTTTCTGTAGAAGCATGCTAATGAATCTGCTTTTGTTGTAGGGATTAGACAAAAACTTTTCCTGGGGGACCGTGGGCACCATTTTGTCATTGAATTGGATGTCAACTGACTGAGTCATGGATCTTCTCATGCGCTCCATTTGTTTAGTTCCTCTTTGTGCGTCTGAGTAGCCGTCGAAGACTACTACTGCGGTTGATGTATATTTTTTCTTTAAGTATTCAATGTAGCTGTCACAAATTTGACCAAATGTCTTCTTTTCAGGCCACACAACTTTGTGTAGAAGAAATCCACCGTCAACAACATATTTGGGATGTTTATCCAATATAGATGTGTCAGGTTCTCCTCGAAAAGCTTTGTACAGTGTCGATTTTGTCCCTTTCCTCATTAGACCACCTTTCTTTTCGTCAAATAGGGCAAGTGGAAAGGGGCTCAGTTCGTATGTCAAGAACTCCTCGAGTTCCTCGTCTGACTCTTTAGCAATACTCATGCGTTGAAATAGGGTAGTTGGATTAACAACTACAGATTGATCATGAACTATTATTGAAGATTTCATGGTGGCAAGTGACAGCACCCTATCTCTTCGCTTAAACTTAACTGACTCAAAATTGTTGCCAGCAATTGCCAACATTTTGTCAATACACTTGACTCCTTCCTCCCTAGACAAGTGGCAATTTATTTTTTCATCACCCATGACCCCTGTGCTTAAAGAAATGAGCTCAGCTGTCTTCTGGAAGGGCGGGTGTTGGTGGAACCACTCCATCATTTTCTTTGCATCAATATTGTCTCGGGTTTGCGAGGATTCTCGAGTATCTATATGTTGCTCTGATGATGCAAAATCTATACCGCTAAATCGTTCCACAGCATCGCAAATCTTTCTGTACGTTGCCATTCCCAAAGTCCATCTTGACAGAATAGCGTCGCTGGTACCACGACCTCTAGTGAGCCCGCCAGAAGATTTCATATGCTTCATGAGCTCTTGCTCTATGCACATATCACTCCATGTTCCACAACGAAATTTATTGCTTCGCCGAATAGTGAACCCGCCTTGCAAAGTAAAAGCTTTGAATTCATTAGGGGGCATAGTGTTTTGTAGCTCCATCATATCCTGTAAATACAGGTGGCAGCACTTCGCATAGAGAAAATGTCCACTGGAATGGAAATAGGGAAGCATGTCATGAATGGTTTCCAGGTGTAAAGTCCAGTTGCCTGTTCTCTCTGCATCTATGAAAGTTAAAATTAGCGTGACCATTTGAAAGTACTGACTCCACAATTTGGCAGTGGGCCCTAAGTTTGTGAATTGTTCAAGCTTGTCTTTAAATTTTGAAACAAGCTCCTTAACACAATCCATGTCATGTGCGCTCAAAATTTCCGATCGATCAGAGCAGTACAAAATTTGTTCAATTTCGGATTGAAATGAGGCAGAAAAATCTATTGTTTCCAATATTATTGAGGCCAGAGTCCTGTGAGCCAGCATGTGTGCTCTAACAGCCCTTGCATAGGCGTGACCTGTCAGCAATTTTTCAGTGCTAACAGCAGCGTAAATGAGGTTGAAAAGTTCCGATAATCCACTACCTTCCATTATGAAGCCCACAGCTCCCATAAAGGACATCAGTAAATGAAATCCACCCAGCCGTAGAATCACATGTTGCAGTTCGGGGTCTCCCTGACGACTTGCAATCACTTCCCGCGCCTTCAGGTAGAGTGGCTGATCGAAGGTAACAATAGTGCTTTGTTGGTTTAATGATTTTGATTTTTCAACACTACTCAGTAAAGCAGTGTAGATCGTGTTATAGTCGCTTGGTGGTGAATTAATGAATGGCTGGCAGTTAATATATGTAATGTCGTGAGGTTTATTTCTTGTTAAGTCTTCCATAAACCCATTCCACCCACCAATTCCTAGACGGTTCATATGTTTTCCATAGAGCCACAGCAAGTGTGATGCAGATGGGCTAACTAAACTTTTGTGACTGAAATTTAAAGTTAGAGGGTTGATTTGAATAGCAGCTAGGCCTGGCCCTGTCTTTTCAAACACTTTCACTGGAAGGGTTCCGAGACATCCAATAGTTTCTGCTGAAGGTAAATCCTTTAACCGGTCGATGTGTGGACTCGAGACAACAGCCGACTTTGGAGTGACACAAATGATGCCACCCATCGAATGGAATGTGTTGTGCCCATCAATAGTTCCGATGTTAAAGTCAGCGTTATCGTAAACAAATTGAGATAGTGCTTGTTTCCTAAGAGTTAGATGTGGTTCCAACATAGAGGACATTTCAAAACGTACGGCTTCTGTGTATGATGAACAAAATCCCAATGAACTTAGCACATCGATTAACCTTCGTGATCCGTACTTCTTGTACAAAAAAGTTGCAACGCCCACTTGCAAAGGAGATATATATGACTTTGGCCTTATGGCTGTGAGCAAGCAGTCGGCTATTGCAAGAGATTGCTTCTTCCATTTTTCGAAATTTCCTTTTTTCTTGCTCATTACTACAGCATCTGTAAAGGCTAGGAGAGATTCTGGAATTAGGTCGTTCAAATTATCTATAAAAGTATCTGATGAAGGGTACTGTGTCAAATTGTACACTTGAGAGCGTGCATCTTCAACAATTATAGCAGCTGCTGTTTCAACGATCCTTGTCCTTTCTTCTTTCTCTGACAACCTATTTTGATACCAAAAATCATTAATAATCTTGTGACCTGTGGACTTGAAACACACAATATAAGGCATATTGGCTGTTATACATATATCATCGCCATACTTCTCAAGGAGGCGCTGTTTTACTGTTCTTGGGTGAGGACGACAGTCACTTTCAATCTTATTTATTAGTTCTTCAATTGTAAACTGGCATTCTTCAGAACTATCTTCAATGTAATTGAAAATGCATTGCATTTCTTCATCCACATCATTTCTAGGCCTACCTTGTGTTTTTGTTTGTCTTTTGGGAAGGTATAGCTCTTTCATGCATAAAAAATGGTATTGAGCATCAGCAGCTGGCAAATCATGCACTGAACCTATACGAAGTAAAATAGCACGTCCGACTTCATCATTTCGATCTTTCAGCAGCCTCTCTATGTTTTTACCTACAGTAAATTGGGTCACAGGGTACACAGGATTACGGCGGTATGCTGGTTTTTTTATTTCTTTGTTTGAATAATCTGGTGGCACTTCCTACCCACATATAAAACAGTGGGTTTTAAATGAGAATTGGGGAATATTGGAGCGAAGTGCAGATGAATTACTACTTTGTATATTCCTCTTACGGGCAGCATTAATTAATTTTTGATTAGTATATCTTTTCCTACATTTTTCGTGAACCTCAACCTCTTTAGCAGTCTTATATCTATTAAACAAATCTATTTTACCATCCTCTCGACCTTTACTTGCTTCAATGAAACCTTCCAACCCCTTTTCCTTTACTATAGATGTCTGAGTTCCATCATCTAACGATTTGTCACATATTATACACTCGCGAGACATGTTCATTATTTTTCAGCGCACAAATAACACTCGTTTTATTGTTTTATTAACAGCACGGCACCGCTACACGAGACTAACTAAACTGTATGGAGTGGAAGACGGAAAACAGCAGGTAGTGTTTTTGGTTGGTGGAGGGGGGTACAATAATGTTTACTATCATTTATGGTATATTATACAGCGAAGTTTTTCAAGTTAAGTAAATGGATCCATAAAGGATCGTATACCTTCCTAGCAATATATTCAAAGGCTGCGGAAAATGTTTTTGGCATTTAAAAAAAAATGTTTTTCACGTTTTCCCTTATTGAAATGTAAGTAGGATATACCTAGTAATCATAAAATAATTCATTTTGGAGGTGTACGAAATTGATAGTAGGGCACTAGCTAGAAGAATAACGTTTTTAAACCTTTTTAGCGAAAAGATAAGAAATTCCATTTTTTTAACACCCTCTAACGACGTTATGGATTGTTCCAGACTTTACAGTTATTATACGTATTTATAGGAAATTTTGTCTACTTAATTTGGTACATTACAGTTTTCACCAAAAAACGCTTAGTTTTCGAGTTATAGTTAAAAAACTGGGAAAAAGTGCCGAAATATGAGAGTTTTTTGCAATTTTCCTTGAGAAGCTCATGCCTGGCAAGGTGGCAAACCTCAGATTCAGATTCAGCATTTAAAAAAACATAAAAAACGATGAGAAAAAAAACTTCGACATTTTTTTCCTAGAAACTGTTTCTGATCCTTGGATGACTGAACTATTAGTCCTAAATCAACGTGGCAAATCAATAGTGGCAGTCGTTTTCTTAAAAAGTAGTTATATTTAGTACAAGTACACAATGTGGTACCTACTTTAAAAGGTACGGGCAAGAACATTGGTTCCAATCATGACACATCTAACACGTTTAGCTGCGTAACTGAACATGAAGATTTATTTAATTATTTAGTCTCTCTCTCTCTCTCTCTTTCTCTCTTTAACCGTTGCGTCTTGTAGAAAAGAAATTGAAAGATTGGAAGGGAAGGGACGTGGAATTTTTTCCTGAACACACAAAATCACTTGTGATCATTGAAGTCAAACATACGACAAACACGAAAAAACTACAACAAACTAATGAAAGCGAATTCCTAGTGATAACCTTCCAGCCGGAACGCGATATACATTTTTTTAAAATTTGGCGTTAGCTGGGTACTGTCTTAGTGTCTTAGTAGTGCTTCTGATTGTATGTCCTCGGGAATGGAGATGTAGTCTAATAGCCATTCCTTAAAGAATTTCAGTAATACATATTTGGTAAGTACTTCAAGATATTTATGCTATATTTTTTACTGTTTTTATTGTTTACTATTCCTTTGGGCTAGTATATCTGCCTATAAAGAATATTCCAACTTTCTTGTGCCATAAGTAATACAAAAATGGCTTATTCGCCAAGAAAATGTTTCGTGGTGGTACATTTCTACCTTCAATAACTGCAAACGTAACAGTTTAAAAACAAAATTCTATAGCTACACATTTCAAGGACCTACCTACCGCAGTAGAAGCTGCTGCCGTAGCTCCTTTTTCGTTGATTTCCAAAAACGTTTTCTGAATGATGTTCCCCACTACTGGAGATGGTGTAGTGTCACTCATTCTACTAAAGTCTGCTCCTATTGAAAATGGCGTCCGCACGCCCATCTGAAATGTACATACCTAAGCGGGTAGGTATTTCCGGAAAATATTCATGTTACTTACATTTTTTAAAATCGCGACGAGGTCAATGTTGCATTCTACTTTAAATATAGGAATTGTAACGCTAACTGCATGGTAGTTTAAAGACCTTCGATGGGGAAGATAATCTGAAATATTTTCTTCGATCTTATCAAGACCAAATCTGGTGGTAGGTAATATAAACGTCATAATTACATCTTGGTCGTAAAATGGCAGTTCGAGAAACTGAGCTTTCAACACCGCGTCTTTACGATATTTAAATTTATTTTCTGATCTCATCATGTTAATTAAAATGCTTTTGTTGTTATTCACGTGAAATCTTATCCTATCTGTGAATGTAGGATCGAACGGGTATAACCAATCGCCATTAAAATATAACCCATTTACGGCTATAATCTCCGTTCCTTTGTGAATGTCTGGACTACTTACAATTTCTTTGATATTGTGCTTGGTTTGGTTTGCAACCCAATCATTAATATAATTGATTACTTTTTTCGTTTCATTGAAATTTACAACTTCAGTTGTAGCTCGAAAAACCTTTTTGGAAAAATTCTTGAACTGCTTCTTAACGTGATATTTATCAGAGATGTATAAGTTGGTAGCCATTTTAAATTCACATTTCTGTTTGGATTTGATACTGGAAAGCACTTTTGAGAACAACTGCTTTGTTTTCGGGTTATGTATATGTAAAGCAAGTTCATCTGCTGTTGTACCATTCGCACCAGCGCGAATTAATGCAACTACTATTTGGGCAGATAAAGGGCAGAATAAAAAGTTACTGGTAAGGTTGAGCCTTCGTATAATCTAAAATTGATTAAGTTGCGTGTTCAAGTGTTTCCAAAAACTTACCTTGTAACCTTCGGCGGTGAATTTGCTATTTGCATCGTGAAAATCATCAATAAGTTTAGAGGCCCTAGCGCACCATATAATTAGAGCTAAACACAGTGTCGGTAAAATGTACATAATCGTGTAATGGACTATACGGGCTATCGGTTTCACAGTAATAAAGTGAAGTGCGTATCACATTATTGTGTATTCGTTAACACCTAATAAAAATTGTAATTGTTAAAATGGTATCGGCTATCGTAATGACTACAGATAACCAATGCGACTACAAGCGATTTGTGCGAAAAAAATAATTCCTTGTGATTTATCAGCAGGAGACTATCCTACAAGTACTTTCAATAAGGGTGATACTAATAAGTATTACGTCCTGTTCCGCAAAAGTCCCCATATACTTTTTCAATGGCACCACTTAATGTGCGAACCACGAACAAAGCTGTTTATGGTTTTAATTTCAATAGTAGAGTATTTGTAATACTCGTAAATCTTTGTCTCCAAGTAATTTACTGATTTCGTCGGGTTTTATGACTTTACTCGTTTAAATTGTATGGAAACATAAAAAATATTTGTGTTTTTTACCCAAATAGTGTGCTTTCAACGCCATGTACTTTGAAATTTCATTCAGTTTCAAGCACTACTGTTTGACGAAATTGGTCAATCAGGTGAAGGATATATTTCATATTTAGCCAGGTTATCAGTCTGACACATCCTAAGTACACATATGGTCAAGGAAAGCTGTTTATTTAAAAAAAAATATGTTGAAACAGATTAGTTAAATTGACGAAATATGTCTTTGTATGTTGTAATTTATAAAGTTAGCCATACTTATCGACAGCTCATTATTGGTAACTTCCTAGGTATTTTGTTTCAGTAGCACTTCACTTCATCAAAATTACATTTCCAGATCTGGCTAGTCAATTCGTGACCACGTTGAAATTGTCAACTTGAAAACCGAAATAACCAACATAATTATATTACTAAAAATAAGTTCGGTGTATATTTTTCTTATTCTTAGACAAAGATCCTGCAAGGGTACAAATCTGACTAAGTTTTAAAAGAAGCACGAGGAGTTCCGATCGGTTGTGAAATAAAATCTGTAAAGGAAATTATATTTAGAAAACCGGCTAAACCTTTTAGCTACTTCTGGCCGGCAAGTTGTAGCATGAGCAAAATTCCAGTGACCTAGCGACTTACTCCAAGCAAAAATTATGAGTCGAAATTACTTGATCTCCTTATGCTGAACAAAATTCACACTCGTTTTCTTCCCTGAAATCCCTGGCCATTACCGTCTGGATTCATAGCTCGAATGACGACACAATTTCATGCTTGGTTGGAGAATCTTTTATTGGGTATGCTAACTGTGTGAACAAAAAAACACATTGAAGCCTAATATAAAGAGCGGACATAGCAGAGACAGAAACCTTATATTGTGCGAAGGAATTTCCAAACCCTATCAATCAAATGAAGTTACAGAGCCACAATTTTAATTTATTTCTTTGTGTTGAATGTAATTCATATGTGTAAAATTTATGAAATACTAAATTGTAAAAATTATCCGCAATTATAAACAGATTTATTGAATACCACATACCCATTAAAATATTTTCAATTATCACGTTCGGTTAATCGTAAAGTTTATTGCTGCTTTATATCTATTTATTATAATTTATTATAATATAGTTGCATTATAACGATTATACTAACGGAACTAATCGTACCTAGTGAATACCTACAACAAACACGAGACTCACATTAGGGTGTTCATAAATATGATGTAAATACGCAAGGCGATAATTCTTTGGTTTATTTTATGACTTCATATAAACATAGATCCGCAAAAGGTTTGTTGCCGATCTACAAGCTGTTATAGTTCTATCGTAAACTTTACAATTTAAACCTTTAATTTATAAACATATCCAAACACAAGATACAATTTTCAATGCCAACTGTCAAAACTAATTAAACAATATATTATCCAAATAAAGCCAGGGCTTGCTCGACCATTTTAAAAATTATATCTACCTTCATTTTATACGGTAAAATTACCAGACACCGAAAAAGTTTCTAAACAAACCAGAAAATTAAATTATTGTTTCACAATCTACAAGAGTCGTCCCGAAAAAAATTTCAGAGTTAGAAACTGGAACATGGCCCCTGAAAAAAACACGCTGTAGATTCTCACTCAAAATCCAATATGTCGCGGAGAAGAAATAAGAAAGCAGTAGTCTGTAGCTTATACATCTAGTGGGTTATAGAAATTCTGATAACAAATTCAGATTCTCTGAAAAAAAGTGCCTGTAAAGGTGCCAAACGCAGACCGTTTAAGCTAGGTAAAATGGAAACGACATCTTCAGATTTTCGATGAACGAATTGGAACCACCTTGTATATGAAAGAGTGATGTCTAGAATGTTGTATTTAAAATAAAAAAAGTTGGTGTTGATTACTGTTACATGCCACACCTGATTATCAAATTTATTCCATTTGACTGAATACACCTGTATGTAATATTCATAACGTTCTCTATATTAGCAAAGAAAAACTAGAAGATCAAATTTGCTAAAAAATGAAAGAGAATTTAAAAAAATAATTTTTATTTTAAGAGAAAGCAGTGGCGTTGTATTTTTGCTCCAAAAATATTCAATGCAAAAGCCGCACGGACGCCACAGGTAGAGAAAATAAAAACTTTTGCACATCAGAAAATGCATTTTGATGCATAGAAGATCAAATTTCATAAAGATGTCTATAATTATTATCTCTGTCATTATTCAACAAGTTAAAAAGTAATCGTAAACGATTTACATAAAGCGCATTTCCACTTGCATTCATTTACCATTTGTAAGATGCAACTTCTGTTAAAATCGTAAAAATCCGGCCACAAATATGAAAGATAGCGTTGCACATGGGCAATCCATTGTTGACGTGCTACTTCAATTTCAGTTTATGAGAAGAATTTCATTTCAATGCTTTTCTAATAAATAAGAAAGTTGGAACTGCGCATGCGCAAACCTAAATTTTAAAACTAATGTTAGATTTTCCTTTGTTCCAAGCGCCTAAGTATCAAATTTCACTTAAATAGTTCCATAGATAAAAAAGTTGGCACGGC
The DNA here is from genome assembly GCF_008802855.1 of Photinus pyralis. Classification (NCBI taxonomy): domain Eukaryota; kingdom Metazoa; phylum Arthropoda; class Insecta; order Coleoptera; family Lampyridae; genus Photinus; species Photinus pyralis. The sequence goes on from NW_022170403.1 coordinate 45,554,095, forward strand.
GCATGCGCAAAATAAAATTTTGAAACTGGCGCTAGATTTTCCTTTATTCCAAGTGCCTATGTATCACATTTCATTTAAATTCTTCCATAAATAAAAAAGTTGGCACTGCGCATGCGCAAAGCCAAATTTTGAAACTGGCGTTTGATTTTCCTTTATCCCAAGTGCCTATGTATCAAATTTCGTTTAAATTCTTCCATAAATAAAAAAGTTGGCACTGCGCATGCGCAAAACCAAATTTTGAAATTGGCGTTTGATTTTCCTTTATCCCAAGTGCCTATGTATCAAATTTCGTTTAAATTCTTCCATTAAATAAAAAAGTTGGCACTGCGCATGCGCAAAACCAAATTTTGAAATTGGCGTTTGATTTTCCTTTATTCCATGTGCCTATGTATCAAATTTCGTTTAAATTCTTCCATAAATAAAAAAGTTGGCACTGCGCATGCGCAAAACCAAATTTTGAAATTGGCGTTTGATTTTCCTTTATTCCAAGTGCCTATGTATCAAATTTCATTCAAATACTTTTATAAGTAAAAAAGTTTGCAATTCGGTTTATAAATGGTGGAGATGCGAAAAGGGCACTGTGAATTTTGAATCGATTCGATTCAACTTTTGGCATTGCGTATTATATGGCTAAAGCTATGCCCATATTGAATTTCATGCAATTCAGTTCATAACTAACGGAGATGTAAAAGCGATCGAACATTTCTAAACAAAGTTATCGTTCACACGGACAGATAGATGGACAGACAGACAAAGGAACAGACGGAGAGACCAATCGGCAGGCGACAGATAGCAATGCAAAATTATAAACGATCTCTAGGATCGTTAATAAACGGCAAAAGTGTAAAATTATGGAACATGTAAAAAACGGTTTTTTGTTTTTTTTACAATAACTTTTTTTGTAAGCGGTACAGAAAAAATTCCTTCCTTGGTACAAGACTCGACACCATAACGAACCAAATAGCGAAAAAAGTAGAACAATAGCTCTTAAGATAAAGAACTAGTAGCGTCGCAAAACGAGCGGACGGACGGACGGACGGACGGACAAAGTGGCCACAATAGCGCATTTTTTTTTATTTTTGTGGAAATGCGCTAAAAACTGGTACTTTTTTAAAACTTTGCCACTTTGTATCTCAAAAGTTAAAACGTTTAGGACATACGTTCATAAGAAGTTTTATTCTTAAAATGGGTCCAAGAATCCCCCCCCCCCCTCCCCCTAAATATTAGCATGTCTTTAAGGAACGCCTTGTATATAACGTTGCACTTTTTCTATACACTATGAGTCCAAAGAGTCTCTACCGACAAAATTCAATTGTATTCAGCAAGTTAAGACTTCAGATGCTTTATTACTAGGGGTTGCAACCCCCCACAAATTTTTAAATGGGACGAGGGGTCAAGTAACCCATAATTTAGAAGGGGTTTTCACTGTTTACATAACCGATTATGTACTCGTATTTTTTTAAATCAATCGATGAGTTATCGAGAAATCGCGATTAAAATTTAAAAGTTGAAAAATGAATAAAGATGCTTAAACTAATGTGCAATCACACTCATCTGGGATTGAACAGATTAATCAAGTAGTAATTTATACCAATTACCAAGTATTGCATAGATTAGATTAAATAACAATGCGGTGCGATTTCAGGGCAAGGACGCGTCGTAGGCACACTATGATTACTGGGTTAGTGGAACAGTGCACGCATGTAGTCTTTGTACACGTTGGTTAAAATTCGTGGCTCACCATTGAGATCTACGCAACGCCTTTTTGTTGTTGTTTTCAAAATTTCTGAAAATAACAGATATGACCGAAAAACTGAAAATGTCCAATTTTTTTCCCATTCTCGGTTTCTATTTCAAACTTTTATTTTGCGAGATTGTAGATAGTTGTCGTATCTATCAGTGTGCTTCAATTTCAGTTTGCTAACATTTCTAGAATGCCAAACATTAAAATGTACAATGTACATACGTCCTATGACTATGGTCAACTCAAAAAAACGCATGGTTATAGTCGAACTCTCTCGAACTCAAACCTTTTCAATGGTTTACTGTAATTAGCATGAATATTGTAAAAAAAAACGTACCAAGAATCAAGATATTCATGCTTTGATGCAGAAAATGTGATACAACCAGTTTTTCAATTTGAAGAAATTCGTGTTGTAAGGAGTTTAATCAAAATTAGACCTTGCAAGACTTTTTCGCAACCTATCGAAATGCCTTAGACATAATCAAAGAGTATTCTTTGATTCTGGAGTGCTGTAGGTAGAACACAACTAAATTAATATTGGGTCCTTTTTTAGTGGACCGCTAAAAATATTTAGATAGTTCTGGTGTTAAGATTAAAAACTTATTGACCCTTGATGAAACAACAAATTTCATCACATCGATTGTCAAATCGTTGGTGACGTTCCTTTAATTACCAGAACTTTCCTACTATATTTAAATTCTCAAAACGTTTACATAAAGCCTTTAAACACTTACGCACGTTTCCTATAACTGGTTAATATGCGCGCTTACCTTATCCATTAGTGAGTATTACATTGCAAGATGATTCCGCTAAACCGCATATAATTGCGATGACGAAGTTAATCTAATCGTGATCCCAGCGACATTTTTCATTTACTGAAGGATGAAAAATTAAAAAAAATACTTTTCGTCAACAGAACTCTGAACGAAAAAGTCAAAAATGGATTTGTGTTGAAAAGTGTTGGGATCTTAAGAATGTACAAAGTGTTCCAAATTTAAAGTCCACCCTCTGTAATAGCAGACTGAACAATTATTGAAATAATTAATTAGTTTGACATTTACGTTTATTTTGTACAAAAGGGAAAACAATATAAGGTTAACGATGGCACTTTTTTTACCTTCAAGCTGCCAGAACTCGAAAACGAGGCAAGATCGGACTTATGTTTACCTAGTAATTTATACTTATTTTGACGTAGGTACTGTATCTACTATTACACGATGGACCTTTAAATTTGAGACATCCTGTAAATTGAGATATATGAATGTTGAAAAGACGCACTTTTTAACGAAATTTTTATTTTTGGCTTTTAATTTTGTGATTTGTAGATGAAAAGGGTTTTTCAATTTTTCTAATTTTTATATTTTTGCCTTTTTCGTATTTCATACTAGGTAACTAAAAGGTTTAAAGAATTTTGTCGTTCTTGGCCGTAGACGTAAAGGGGTGAATCTATGGGCATTTCCGTTTGCGCGCGCACAGCGAGAGACAAGCTCGTGATTGCCACACAAATTTCCTGGTCATGTTATCTCTCAGAGCATTTATTGGAGCTTGTAACGGAAATCTTCGCTAAAAGAATTGTACCGTGTTAGTGGAATCGTGGAGGGCATTTGCACGACATCATATTTCATACATAATTGCCAAGTCTCTAGTCTACTTTTCACGATTAACAATAAAATTTGGATTTTTCCAATATACAGTCTTAGTTGTAGAATTAGAAAGACAGTTAAATTACTAAAATACTTAAAATAACCAAGATTTTTAATTATTTTCTTTTCGATCTAGTTATCTATGAAAACGGTAAAATGACCTTGTATGTTGTAAAGTATCTGACAACTGAATTTGGTGTTTATTACTTGGCTGTGTAAGTTAATTTCCTAGAAAATATGCTTTTAACGAGCCCTATATTGAAGAAAATGGAAACCTTTTTGAACACCTTCTTTCTCATAGGGAGGTATGTAGTGTAACTTGTAAGTGATTTTTATATGTATTACTTAATTTCACTTGTTATCCTTGTTTTGTTAACAACCTACTATAATATGTCCTAGTTTCAGTTATTTTTTTAAATCCTATTAGGTATTTTTATCATTTTCATGGATAACTAGATCGAAATGAAGATAAGTGAAATATCTTTGTCGTTTGAAGTATTTTGGGTATGGTAAATTAAGAACTATTGTAGAAAATGCAATAAGCTGTGATATGGTATAATAATATATCTCAAAAATGCGATGTTGTTTTGTTATTTTAATTACAGATGTGGATTCAGTACAAAAAATATATAATTTTTATAATTCAACGTCTTTCTAACTAAGAAAGTCCCGACTTTATTTGAAACAAACTGTGTTTTATTCAAAAAAACAGATCATATACAGTCCAATCTGGATCACCATGTATTTTACACATTGCAATAATAATAATAATAGGCGTTTTTGGCGCGTGCATCTGCGGTGAATTAGTCAAAATGAAGACTGAAGTAATCGAAGATTTGGGATCTCTTTTTCACATACAAATTCCAGATAGTAAAATTATCGTTTACAGTAGTAGGAGCACACTATATCGACATTTATGTTTAAAAAATATGCCAATATACGCGGCAAGCAAACATGAATAACTCCAGATTTTCCAGAAATTTTCAAAAGGAAAATGTCATCGAGCTGTGATGAGAATTCACTTTATTGGAGAAATATGCAGAAAGGTGGCGTCGTACTTATAAACTCGAAAAAACCAAAAGAATACACTGGGCATGGTATGAGAAGGACTTTTACACTACTGGTCGCTACAGGAACCGGAATTTCAATAATGGCAATATGACTAATTGAACTTTCAACATTAATTATAATAATTTAAATAAATAAACATGTGCTTTTAATGACTATATTTTATTCTGTTAAAATCAGAAAGAAATATCAACGCACCGGGTAGATGAAACAAGAATCTAGTGTAAATAATATCAAATTGTAAAAGTAAAACAAGAGTTATGTGGTATTAATCCCTAGGCACTAAAATACTTCACTGCCCTATATTCTAAAAACCCAAACTTTAAAGAATGCCGAGTTACGTAATGTCCATATTATATGACCCAACTTGTCTAATCACAAAACAAACGGCATAGAAAGGAAGCCCCTGCTGCCAGTAAACGGTAATTTACCTACCATTCATTACCATTCAGATTTGGGGAAATTAATTTCTACGCATTTAAATTTAAAAAAAGATAGCGAAATAATTGTTTTTGGTTTTCCATGGGGTGTGACAAGATTCCGTGCGAAAATGCAGTGAAAAAATAGTTCATCGTGCAAATGGGAAATAGATAGCCACTGCTGCGCCATATTCAAAACAAATGCTGTTTCTACGCAAACACAAAACCCACCCTATATAGTCTCATAATCATATCGAATTCTGCACCATTTCATTTATAGACTGCCCCTATGCAAACCTTACTTCAAAGCTATGTGCCATAATATTTTTATCGGAAGTAAAATTACAGTAGGCATTCCTAAATTTTAATATTGTATGACAATCAGTGTGGTCACGCTTGAAACGCGGTAAGGACAGCTTCATTGGGGTAATAAAATCTCATTGTTATTGTGTAATAATTGCAATGTTGTAATCTCATCTATTTAGTGTAGTAGTAAAGTGGTTTTTGACTAATATATTGATTGCGTATATGTGTATTGCACAAGCGTATATCGTTCGCATCCTAAATATTACATTGTTCATTACTATAACCTATTGTTTCGTTTCGTTAAATAAATACCTTCATCCTGCAATTTTTTGCACTACAATGCAGAGCATCGCGTGCTATTAACTTTTGAAAATACGTTTTTACACAGTTAGAAATGTTTAATGAGAACTTCAATGACTGGTTTTCCCATGCCTCTTAACAACAAATGCTGTTAGCTCATTTCAGTTATGCGCCATCTCTCTCTGATTTGTTTATTTGCCGTAGTAATATATTAAAACGTACCGTTTAGTTGGATACAAGTAACTTATTCAGATAACCCTCCAGCAGATATCAAAGTCCTTGCTCATCTGCATGTGAACCGAGGTTTGTAGTGACCGTCAAACTGAAACTTGTTTTAGTTTACATCAGTTAGAGGTTCCTGTCACTTGTGCAAAATACTCCATTGTAATCGTAAGTGTATGCTCTTTTATTACCTATCATGTAATTTCGACATTCATTTAACATTTACCAAAATCATTAGACGGTTTCGTGCGTAAGCATAATTCCCCTACACAATCAGATTACCATAACTATTATCAAAAAACTGTTTTTTCCGTGTACACGTAAACCACCTGCAGGAATTCTTTGGTCGTGTTTATTACTGTTATTGGCCTGAAAGTGTAACTATAAATTATTGATGTTTAATCTTTTTATTAGCAAAAACTCGTTTTTGTGGATGAATCGTCAACCACGTATTAATGACAATAATTAGAGTAATGTTTTTTGACGCTACCATCAAACCTGTTTAGTATGTTATTAGATAATATCCATGATTTGGGGCCTAAATCTAAAGGGATCGAGAGATGAAAGGGGTGGTTTTTTTAAATAGTAGGCAGCAGTCTTCTTTTCGTAATCTAGCAATGTTCAAGTATATTCCTATGTTGATATTGAACAGAATTTTTGTATCAAGAAAATTGTTTAAACGTTCAGCCATTTATTTCTGTTTATCTATATTTAACAGTACCTATAATAAGACAGAAATAAATATCAATCCATTCCAAGGTAATCATCTTTATAAAGTACTTGAAAGCCGAGTTTAAAGCTATCTTTTGCAACACCCAAGTTTGTACCCTCCATGTCGGTGCAAGATTTACTCATATTCAATGAGTTTAGTTTAATTAAAAACGATAATAGGTTTGATACTAGCAAGTCTGCCCAGTACGTGGGGAGGTTCGTTACAATATTTATTCGTGTTTTTTTATTATTCTTTCATTGTAATTCATCACACGTGCTATTTGTAATTTTGGTTTAAATTTTATTCAACACGCGTTCTGATTTAATTCCTCACGTACCCCTAAATAATTATTTGTCGTAAATTTTGAAAAAAAATATATTTTACTTTTGTGTCATCTTATGCATTTTGATGGTCCCTTGATGGCTATAAAGTTTATTTTGGGAAAGCCTTGATCGAACACGTGAATTATCTTAAACTATCTGAACATTATGCGGGATAATTGTACCTGAATGCTATGAGTTAAGTTAGACTGTTAGACGATTACATTTTAATTCTGAAGCTTGAGAACAACAAATAAATTCATCGATTAAATATCAACTCCTTTTTATTTTTGTTTCTTTCTGCATCGCAGAGAATGCCTCGATATTGGGACCAAAAAGTACACACTTGTAAAACTAGTTCCGATGACTCCAAGGAAACGAAAGCCTCTCGCTCGTACAAATTTTCGTTTTAACGAAATGACTTACTTTCAGATTCATGAATATGTAACACTTTTTTTCTATGACTACGTTTGGAAATGACTTTTACCTACATATTTTTAACCACATACTAGGGTGTCCTAGCGAAAAATGGGGCAACTCCTTCGAAAACCGGTCGATTTTTATATGATGGGGGAGGGGGAATTTTTATGAATAAATAGTCCTTGCGAATTTAACTATGTAGTATTAGGCATCACAACCCACATAAATGTTGTAATGGAACGGGGGTCAAATTACCATGATTTGGAAGGGGTTCTCATTGCATACATAGCCATTAATCGATTAGTTACTGAGTAATCGTATTTTAGTTTTAAAGTTTATAAAATAATTTAATTAGCTGGGGATTTTCATATCCCTCCTCCCTCCCTCCTTGAAACAAAAATTTTGACCCACAAAATATTCCAAAATACATAGCATTTTTTAAAAATTGCTTTACATTTCTTTTAATACTTACAATTTTTTATTGAAATGCTCGTGTATTTTTGGTGTAACATTAACAACCTCGATGGTACTGTATACATATTTCTGGGCCTGTCGGCCACGATGGCCCTGAAATAGATTGTTCTCCGTGTAGAAGCACGATGACCGGTCGTTTACTGCTTTTAACTAAACTCCTAGTCAGTGGATTTCGTTTTAAGTCAACACGATCTTTCCCAGTCCGTACGTAGTAGACGTCGTGTGAAGTTATCAATAACCAGATTTTGCATATTTCTTGTGAAGTTAGCAATAACAAAACAGCAATAAATAGGTATGCAAAAATATACATAATATGAATGGATAAATCTACAAATATCATCCCTTAAATAACGTCAACAATAATTTTCAAACTTGGTCACCTTTCTTAAGTGAACGCAGTGGGAACGAACACATCTCAAGTTAAGGGGTGTTTGGTCACTAGTTTTATAGCATTTTATCAAGTTTCTCTAAAATACTTTTAAAAATTAGAGCGTTCTCTTGAAATTCCTCCAAATACCTCAAAATATGGTACATTGTCACTCAGTTCTCTAAAATGGTACGCAAGTAGTGATGACTTTTCCGAGTTTCTTGTGGTTACCACATCATTATCGAAAATTGAAAAAATTCTTTAATGCTTCTATTTACACCGTAATAGTTCTGCAGGTGTAGATAGCTTTCGAAAAAGGTTCGGCAAAATTATTCCTTCAAATTAAAATAACGATAAGTAATAAAAAATGGGTCAAAACTCTAATTTTCGACTGAGGTTCTACGTGCACCTAACTTCTATAGAACTATTACTCTTCGTATAGCAAAAAATACAATTTTAAAGAGGTCAGCGCACTTTCCAAACGTAACGGTTTCCCATTTCAAAAAATCAAAACTATGTGCACCCAAGTTTACTTGAAATAATCACAGTCCAAGAGATATCGTGCACTTTATTTTTAACTAAACACAATTCACAATTCCTCTTTTAGAGACACATTTTAAAGGAAAACTTCACGATCATACAAAGTGGTCCGAAACTTCAAAATTTTTATAATTGTTCTACATGCATTCTTACTAGTTCTACAGAGTGGCGCATCTGCACTTATGGATGCATCGTTTTAGATTCGGCGTCTTGTATATTCATTACTATTTGCTATTTTGGGGTGCACTGTATTTTCTAACAGCACTCATCTTCATCCTTACTGGAATGGTACCCCATAATTCTCAAACTTTCAGATTGGTTTCAGTAAAAGTTAAATTACTTAAAATAATTACAGTTCCAGAAATGAAGTGGAGTACTTGCATCATTGTTTTAGAACCCCGTGTTGTAGCTACGACTTCGTTCAATACCACTCATTATGGCTCTGGAATTAGATCGGGTATAAAAAGATTTCACAAGATTAAGCTCGACAATAATTCGAAATTAAAATTTGCAAAAAAATCTATTTCACGGTGGATATTCTACGTGCATTCGTATAAGAGTTCTGTTTGCAGTGCATCCTTACCTTAGTGGTGTTAACAGTTATCGACTTGGTTTTAGACGGTTTTTAGCCAAAGTCTGTCTGTAAAGTTAGCAAATCATTATCGAAAATTAGGAAATTTCGTAATAGCTCAATTTGCTCCCATAATAGTTTTAGAGTTTTATATGAATTTTAATCCATTTTATTTAGCTGAAATCTTTGACTATAGACTAAGATTTAAATAATGGCAGTAAAAAGAATTGTGAAAAATTCGGATTACAGGAAATTTTAAGTTTCTATTGTGTATTACTTATACAGTTTGTGAAACAAACTCTGTATTTATCAAGTATCAAAATATCAAATGATAATTTAAAAAATGGCTATAGAATTAGGGGAAAAATTTCAGGTCACTTTGCATGATCGTAAATTTTCGGAACTCTTTGGCCTCCTAGCTCGAACTAAAAAATTTTGGAGCGCCGTAACGACATCGAACTTTTTTTTTCAAATCTCAACCTAAAGTATACCTATAAAAATGATCAACTATCGCGAACTAGTTAGAATTATTAATTTAATAAAGGGTAAACTACGTTTTTGTCCGAGAATAACAGTGGAATTTGGCACAGAACGAAAATAATAGGTTTTGAAGCAAGCATTTTTGCCTATAATAGATATCAGCTTTAGGGGATGATTTATTGGGGTTTAACTACATAATCGAGAATTGGGGTGTAGCCTAGGGTGTAGCGGTAATTTCTTTTGTTGGTTGCGACTACCAGTTTCGTAATCTTAAATTTAATTCACTTAATTAATCGGAAACTAGTGGTGATATCAAAAAATGATTTATATGAAATAATCCCATTTAATCTTATGTACTTTTTTACGTAACTGTCCTTTATGGGACCCCTTGACTAGATTATTTAGCGGAACTTTCATGAAAACCAGTCTTGAACTATAGAACTATAATGATTGCAAATTTATTATTACAACATTTAAAGAATTGTCTCAACATATAAGGCGCTAATAATCGTGCTATACTACTTATTTCTAAATAAATTAAATTCTTAAACTAAAATAAATTTAGAATGTTTAAGAATTAAAAATAATTAGATATTGTTTGCGTTTTGTCCGTCCGACCGTCCGTCCGGAACCACTTCTGCGGTTTTGAACTACTTTTAGGAGAATACTACTTTTCACATTCCTTATAATAGGCTTTTGCATTTGTATTTTACAAGTTTCACCTTTTCTTCTGCTGCCGCAATAAGCTATTGAATGGACGGTGCATTACTAGGTGTATTATCACTTCTATTACAAACACGATAATTTTTGTAGCGACGCCAGGCATATGTCAAAGTTTCAAGTTTCAAGTTTCAAACGTCAAGTGACATTTCCATGGCTATGATTCACTTTTATTTCCTTATTTTTAAATTATATTGCAGGTACTTATAATAAAAAATACTATAAGAAACGCGTGTATAATTGGTCTTTAAAGCGCTGGCAACGATTAAAGGCACTCCGCTACGCGTCTTGCCTTTAAACTCGGTGCGCGTGTTAAACACTTGAATATACATTTGTGAAAAAACGTACTGTCTACGATAGTCCGTATTATACTATCAGATCAATTGCTAAATCGTCATTTAACATAAACGATAATCTCCACTATTATATTATCCAAACAATAATTACTGTTTCTTAAAAGACCTTAATGGCAAAGTTGCATCTTGAACTAATCAGTAATAATTAATTAATGTATGAACCCGGAAAGTCCTTTGACGTTTATTCTGCTACACCATAACAATGGAAAATTTGTTACGCAACAGCCCATGTCTTACAAGACACCTATTACGAATGGTAAATATTCCAATTGAACTGGCCAAGGTCGGCTAGAATTGCATCACGACTTTTAAGTAATACATAATAAACAAAAATTAGTGTGTTAAGGTCTTGGAATTATTAATTTTATGTTAATCTTCTACTTAACCTCAAATCGCATGCACCGGTTTACTCAGAACGTGACTGTTAACATCTGGAAATCAGATCTCACTGTTTTTTTACAGTTCATATACGGTTAATTAATTCGATTCTGATGCATAATAATTAACGGGATCGAATTCGTCTCGAAGACTGTTGAGTGCACTCTAAAATACCACACCTCAATTACCTTCAGGCTGTGTTGTCTAAATAGTCACAGTAAATATGACGAATGTTCTTAGTCAATAAGACTATTTATAATCTTGTAGCGATTATGATGTAAAATTCCAAACGCAATTAGCGTGTCTATGTGCTTTTAATTCGATGACATGATGTAAAAGTTAGACCAATAAGGCATAATGGTCTTTTCTACGTAGACTATAACAGTACGGGTTGTTTACAACTTTCATTGAATTACTGGTAAATTCCATTTACGAGTAGCTTTCATAAATAGTGCACCTACTCAATGGGGCTTTAACAATAATTCAACCAGTTTATTATACGAGTTGTTAGATTCTCTTATGGCTACAATTTGTTGTAATTTTCACTAACCCTGTTGAATTATCGTAAAGGCCCTTCAGTACCTCTTTCATTGGTGGAAAATAAGATAAGATACGTTAATGTGGAACACATTCTGAAGTGCTCTGAATCACTGGCCTAGTCTCACTGCAATCCCAATGCACCTTTCCCCACAACAAACAAAAAATGTCTTTCTTGTTGCAGAAGCTCTAGTCCTTTGGCCGTTGGGGCTAGTTGGTTCTTCAATAATTCAAATTTTATTTGATCTCGAAGGATCACTGCATTAATCCATTGGCTGTATTTCTAATTCGGTTGAGTGTCCTTTTCATCGTACTGAATGAATTGATAAATTTGTGCACTTCTGTATAGCGTTACGTTTAGGTTGCACTTCTGTTCTGTTCTGTTGTGTTTAACATGGATATTGTAATAATTAGTCACAAAACGTTTATAGTAAGAAAAAAATTAAAATCGAACTTTCGTTACCTTTTTCATCTTCATGTTTTACTCTACTACTCTATTGAAGTTAACTGCAAAATTCCATTCAAAGAACTGAAATACTACAAAATCCTTTGTCTGGATTTGATTCTTATCATTAAGTATAATACAAAATATGTTCATGCAAATGGGGGTCATAGGTCGATTCCTTTAGGAATATTAAAATTACTTCGAACAATATTTCTTATACAAATTCCTAAAAATAACCCACCACTACAAATCAAAAATGTAAGACAACTTACAGATATTGGCGTGGGTAATATTCTCTTCTAGTAACAAGTGACCTCATTTCTCCCCGCAAAATGCCGCTTTCCTTAGAAATATGGAAACCGCTTTGATGGTAGTCGTGATGAATGCAAAACAGAAATGTCCTTACCTATTGCAAACCGGCTTCAATTTCGCGAAAGTAATACTCGAGATCGTGAGTATGCATAGGAATAAAGTGTCAATGTTCGGCTGTGTTGATACTAATTTTTTAGCGTAACACATCGAAGTTGAGGTAACGCTCATGTGCCCGATTTTACTTCGTCTTTCTGCCTGTCTGTCTGTTCCATCGAGATCTCGGCCCCTGGACCATCTACAGTCTTCGGATATTCGCTAATTTATAGCTGCTATGGTCTATATTTGTTCGTTACTCATTATTTACAGTTGTGTTACGCAGCAACACCCAGGAGTGAGCTTTGAAACATTTTTTCAATTTATTAACTAGGTTTTTTGCGTGCAATAATTGTCTTTAAATTCTCTGTCGTATGTCGTTGTATACGAATTTGATTTATCGCACAACGCGCTGTCCAATGACGTCACTTAATTTTGAGAAACTTTCTTTTAACCGACCGTTACTGTTAACTATCCGAAAAAAAGAAATTCTTTGTTTATGTCGATGAGTTTTAAGATCAGTTCATTTTCTTGTCCTGTGGTTTTAAAAGCAATTCACCTACACGAAAATGTTCCTTCGCGTAAATTTTTTCACTCGTAAATAAAAGACTTTGATTAGGCCGCTATAAAGTTTTTCTTCGCCCCACAATCCCCAGCTATTCGTCTATTTGCACACGTATAAAATTGCAGGTAACTATCAATTTATCACAAACCTGAATTTGTTACTTTTGTTTCTCCACGACCACGACATACCCGAAATTTAGTTCTCATTGTTTTTACCCAAAGTTAAATTGCCAATCCTGTACTTCTATTCGGATAGAATTCGCTCAATAAACGCACGTTCCGGTTCTTGAAATCGTACCACGAATCTTTATACATGCGTGAAATAAAATCTCCCGTACACAAAATAGTACGCGCACCTACTTTTATAACTTCGTCAAGAATTTAATTTCGACGCACTTAAAATGGTACAGGATGTTTCGCGAAAATCAACTCGGAATGAATCTTCAACGGTAGCAACAGTTCACGCACAAACATTGTACGTGATCGCTCGCCAATTTGTCTAGAATTATTTTTAACGCACCCAAATAGTACGTTTCGACTTGCGAACTTAAGCAAGAATCTCTCTCTCCCAAACTTTTTTCAGTAATTGAATCTCGCCCGATAGAAATACCGAAACGGGCCTTCCTTTATGAACGCAACGACTTCGTATAGCGCACCCTTTTGAACCAATAGTAAACCTGCAAGGAAACGAAACTTTTAGGTCCCAAGGGAATGTGGCAGCCACGCTCGCTTTCCTCTGATAAGTTTATTGTTATCGCTGATTATTGCCAAACATACTTTTGTTCACGTTCGCTATGAAGCGGCCTATGTTAACAAAATACAAATATGAAAAAAATATTTTTAATTCTAAAACGACCACACGTTGCAATTTAAGAAATTACTCTTAGCTTCGGCATGTAGAACCACAAAACGGACAACAAAAATGGAGAAAATTCCACGAAATTTGTTGTGTACATACTTGATAACAAAATTGTCGAACAGTTTTGTATAATCACTTTTCAAACAAGAGCTTCTGGATTTGAGGAATTGTCAAGTTATCCAGTAAGGCAAGCTAGGGAAGACTACACTGCTGGGATGTGAATTGGGGTTGATGCAGTTCTAGAGGAGGCATTTTGCTGGTTCAGGGCCTGGGTGAAGGCGCGGATGAGTTCCTGTGGCCCAGTAATAGTTGAGGAGGAATCAACGTTGGGTGCCCGGTTAGCCACTGATTGGAATCTCCTCCCCTTGTCATTTTGACCGGAAAATTTACTTTCACCAAAAATCACTTTAACCAACTTGTGAGTTAATTACCTAATTTGAATGCGCCATGCGGTATACTTACAGTTGGAAATTGGTTCACAAACTAGTGATCCAGGGTTTACCTTTCGTTAATTCAACTTGCATATGATTGTAACTATGAGTCAGCTTCACTACTCATCACAAAAACTGCTTACTGGAAAAAATTGCGTTTTTCTACAATCGATATCCAAAGTAGGCATTTGCGCTCGTATTTGACAACGCAAACGTCATCTTTTTCGAGGAATGTCACTTTGTCGCTTATAAGCGACAAAATAGAAAAAACGCTCGCTCTCCCAATTATTAACTATAAATCAAATATGCATTGCTCAGAGTATCCAATGACAACGAGTAAATGACATCTTTCATTTGGACATAAGATTAAAATAATCTATGATTTGAGTGAAAAATTTAAATTTTTGGAAATATGTGAACTGCTCGATTGTAGAAAAAATCTTGTGTGTAATTCGAGCGCAAATTGATTGTCGATTTCAAGAGATTGCCGCACTCCTTCGTCGCGCGTCAACTGTCTCTTTCAATCGACACTATATCATTTTGCGCTCTTAATACACAAATAGCTATAGTGCACTCAAAAGTACTTGCACAATTATGAAAAGCACAAAAGTCAAAAATTAAATTTCAGAAGTAAGTAATAGTAGTGTATTGATTATGTATAAAAAAGTGTCTCGCTGTTTTCTGCTAATATTTCGAAATGCTTAAAGAGAACTTATTCGTAAACTTCAAAGTTATATTCACTACCCTTAAAAAGTTACAGAATCTCACAGAATTCATTGATGGCTTTTGTTTAAGGGAGGCTTTTTCTACCCTTTGGTAGCTCACAAGTTGGGTAAAATTCTCTTGAGTAGCTATTTTCAGATAAGACTGAGCTTATGAACAAAGTTTCTTCGAATTCTTCCGGTTGGAAATATTAAATTTGAAATTTAAATTTTTGATTTATATTTCCTGTAAACCTCAAGGAATAAAAATATGATCAAATTAACAACTGAACTTACGAATCAAAAATCGACCGAAACCCGAAAATAATTCAACAGGATTGTTGGTTATTACTTATCTGGGTCAGTTCGCAGTTCGGTTTGCTAAGAAAATCTTTGTAAGCATAATTACCTATCTTTTGCGCATAGCCGGGTTTTGTAACTTTCTAGACACTAAGACGCCATTGATAACAGTATAAACATTCCCGCTTAAGGCCGACGCGCCTACGTGCGGCAGGGCGCGGCGTGGCGAAGCGTTTTTTTTCACCCACATTGATTTAAATCTCTTCGGCCGTTCATTATATACTATATATACTAAATAGGAAAACTCACTTAACCGAAGCGCAGCGTGGCGTATGGGCGTATTGAAATCAATGTAATCGAAAAAGGGCGATTCGCCGCACCGCTCCCACGAAGGTGCGCGTCTCCCTTTACATTTAACCATCAATTAGGCGTAATTAATAATTACACCATAACGCACAATTATATATTAATATTGTTAATAATATAAATAAAATCATTTCATATGTTTATGAACGTTTAGTTAATTTATAAATAAATGGAATTTATGATAATTTAATACGGTTATAAAAACAAATTACATCATTAACAATTTACATAAATAAGCGTAGGAACTAAATTGATATCATACCATTTAACATCAGGTGTCTGAGAAGTTCGGATACTTTTTAATGGACCGACACATTTCATAATATCTGCTTTTAGTAGCTTAATCGTTTATTGCAATTTATTAATTAAAACTGCCATTTTGTCATACATTTTTGGTGTGATATAATTAATCAGACTATTATAGGGAGGTCTCTGCCATTGAAATAGAAGACCCTCTGCCATTGAGTAAAACTTCATAGTCACCTCATGTCACATGATGTGTAAATCAAATAATTACATTTTTATTAACATTTACGTCTATTCTTTCAGATACACAATGAAGTTCTTCCTGTTACTTATTCTGGGTGCTGCTGTAGCGTACGCCAACAATGACCTCCTCAAGGAGTTTTCCGATGGAAATAGGATATTTAGTGCCAACGTCTACAAGGTATGTTCATTCATTATTTAAAGACTTGGCATGTTACACACCGCCATTATTTCAAATGACCAAAATTCAAGTGACCTGTTTGGCACTGTATAAAAAATTGGTCAATATTAAGAAACACTCTTATTCCCACTTTTACACGTCCCGTAAGTGGTTGGCAAAGTCACATCCAATAGATAGGTACAATATTTTCTTGATCAATATTTTATTAAACAAACAACGCAAAATTGTAATTCAACAGAATGTGATGAATTTAATAAGAAAATTCATTGTGGAGCTTAATCAAGTATGAAAATAAGGTATGTGAATGACAATAATTAAGTTGATGATACCGAATTAAAAACAATGATATTACGCTATTATCACTACAATAAAAATATACTAATAAAAACCGCAGACGGTGTTCTTAATCATATTCTCTACGGGAGCTACGTAAATTCGGAAATTAACGTCATTTACATCTATTCCTTTAATTAAGAAAATTGGCATCCTATCGGACATAACCCATAAGTTCCTATTTCTGTCCACTTTTATATCAACTGGGAAAATTAAACCTTCATGATCTGAATCGACGACCGCCATGTATTCTGGTTTGTACGGAAGCACTGAATTCCAGCATCCCACTGCGTTTCTGTCAACCAAGTTGTAGAACATTACCCCCGTGTCATCCATTGCTCGCGCGGTCACGTGTGAGTTTGGTCCCCGATCTTCCAAAGCGACAAAATCATGGTAGCCGTCATCCACTTTGCTGGCGTTATTCAGAATTTGTGTAGAGACCGCGAATTCTCGATTACTAGCGAGTGGGCCGAAGAATAACGTCCTATACCCATCTTGCTGTAAGGGAGATAGAATCATACCGAAGATACCTTCATCGTCCCATTGGAAGTTGATTCCACCAACGTTGAAATCTCCAGCTAAAGGATCTGGGAAAAAGAAGCCGTGTTTAAATCTCCATGAAGTGTCTTGATTCCACGAGTACACTATCAGCCCGTAGCCTAGCTCATCACTCATGTAAGCGAAAGCATCCTCGCATTTTGCCCCAACGTCCACTTCAATGTTAGCAATAAAGGTGTTTGGGTTTGTGTCTTCCGGCCTAAGTTGATATCGTCTTAAACGCTTACTAGTTTTCAGGTCAAAGACGTTTAGAGCGTAAGGGCATGGGTTTTTCATGTTAGCTCCAATACCCGTAGTTCCGGTATCAAGCACCCACAATCTGTCACAGCGATCCACCTTTACTCTATCCACACTTGTTAATGCATTGTTACAGTTGCCCGCCTCGTTTGATTTCCAATCGGGGAAGGGAATTAAAGCGGGCGACTTGCTATCGTATCGATCAAGATCGACATAGTTCAACGTGGAGGGTACCCCTAAAAGTGAGTCTGCGGAATAAACGTCGAAATGCGTAATATATACCTTCCTTCCATCTGGGTAAAGTCACAAACATTTTGTTATTCCAAATCTCAATGCCGACTGGAAGGCCGTTGGCAGGGATGTAATCTCCGTTTAGCATGGCGTTATAGCGATCTTGATCCGTTGGATAGGCAAAGTCGAAGTAATTCCATGCAAAAATCTCCTTCAATTTTTTAGCTGCTTGTACTTCACCTTTCAACAAGGTGAATAATAGCAGTGCCAGTTTAAACGTCTGCATTGTTACCTGCAATACGAAACACACCACACCAATGAGTAAATGTATAACTAATTTCAAACGTGGAAGTAAATTTACTCATAGCAGATTTTTCACTTTTCTTTCCAAGATGTAGGTGTCACTTTCTTGTCGTTATTGAAATGAGAGGAACATTTACAACTTTCTTTATACATGAGAGTGATCTTGCTATAATTAAACTGTATTGGTATGAGCTAACTGACATGACAGCGGATGTATTACATAAATGTTAGATCTGAATTGTATTTAGGTACACACATTTATCAGTTTGCTTAGTTTATTTTTGCAATAATTTTTCGACTAGAAGCTTTCACTGCCAAACACACCTCAAATAAAAAAATAACGATGTTGTTACAAAATTTGTTAAAATATTTGATATCACTTTTACGTTAATTATCGAATTGCCCCTTCTCCTAATTTATCATTGAGAAAATTATATCACTATACATAGTTACGTACAATCTTAAATCTTTTTTGCGAGGAGTACCCACGCGTGCTTCATCAATGAATAATTAATTAGAAAAAAATTATTCTACTTACGATCATTTCTTCACAAAGGTTTATCAATCCCCTACGTGATTTATGACAGGCACCGCTAATTTAGTACGATATAGCATTCACCAGTATCATACACCTTTTGCTACCACTTGTTGTCTAAGAGTTAGTCTAGAAAGTCGATCAATTTATACCCCCAATTGACTTAGAACGTTAAGGTGATCCATTTGGTGAAAAAAATCTGTAATGCTGTTTACGTCCAATACAGATAGCATAAAATTAGCATTTTTAATTTCCTGCTTGTTTTGATATTATGTGTAACTTACTATTTAAATGTTTAATTCAAATTTATGAAATTTTTCCCATTTTCCGCACCTGCTAGCATCCATTTTTTCTAAATTCTTTAAATTGACCAATGAAAATTCGCTATATCGTATTTCAACAAATAAAAGTTTATAAGTAGATACCTAGGAAATGTCCACATTTACTGTTATCAGATGCTTATTGACCCAGATTATTGTTTTTCATCATAATTAGTATGTCCGGGGTTTCATAAGTGTTTTAACTTTAATTGATATTGACAGTAAGGAATGTTTAATAACAAGGTTGGGGTTACAAAGTCAGTATCAAGCAGCTTTTCATGTGTAAATAAACCGCATTTTCACAATAGGCTCGCACGTTGAACGAATAAAACTTGTCAATGAAATTCACATTTCAAAGTCAACTTTAGGAGTTTTTGGAATTATGTCCACCATTCTTATTTATGATAATCGTTCTTCAGTCCCGGGCAACTTGAATGATGCCCAAAATGTGCGAATATCGTAGAAGCTTTAGTATCTTCATGGCAAAATGTACGTTGGGTATACAATGAAAAGGCGGTTTTGAAAGCTGTTCACCTGGTACAAATACATTCAACGGTAGACTGTTATTGTAAATACAAAGGGCCTGGTTTCAAATCCTAGCTATGGCATGGTTTTGCATGTTTGGATAATGGATCGACTGGCAAAACTATTCCGCCCACTATAAGATCAATATGTTAAAAAATGTCTATAAACCGCTCGCAAACCAGTCACATTCTAATTCGATTTGAAATTCCATGTCGCAATTTGGTTTAATTCTCAATAGATTTCAGAGAATTGGATATCTATCGAAGAAAAAAACTAACGTTTCTACACTTACCATGAATTTTCTTGATTTCAGAATTCGAATTTTTGTGTACGGTTATGGTTGTTTACCCATTCATATTCACTCTAGCACTGCGACATTTTTGAATTATTTTCGCAGTTTTCGCAGCATGTTACACAATTGGGAGGGTGATATGTACCATAGATTGCTAAGACACAGATACCACCCGCACACCTGCGCATTCGCGAGTCTGCCCTTTTATGTCTAAGAATGTGTGTACCATATTTGATTCCAATCGGTTCAGGCGTTTAGCTGGAAATGAGAGTAGGTACAGACAGATAGACCGACAGACCCACAGACCGGCAGACCGATCAACATCATCGAGATTTTGTTTGATTCGGATTCCTGCTGTATTTCCGTAAAACAAGTAGGGGGTTTTTTACCCCAATGCAATTCCTCCTTTATTAACGTGCAGGTGGTAAAAAATGAAAAAAGAGGGTTAGTTTTGAACTTTGTGGAGATGAAGCTCTCCCATGGAACATATTGGATATGCCTACTTGAATGTTACACCTTAAGCCTATGTTTATCGCACAGTACCAAGAACTGTAAACATCCGGAAATAAAAGAAACCGTTTTTTAGGTACAATAAGCGAAACATGAATTTTGCACAACTTTGGTGTAGATAAAGCGCATTCCTTAATTAATAATTTATTGCAACGTTTTGCCAGTCCTACGCTTGGAAGTTTTTAACGCCTGCACAGATCATTTGCTACATCTATCGAGAATTTTCATAAAGGAAAAACTGGCCCTCTCATCCAACCCAAACCTACCCACGATTAACACGTTATTAATTCCTGAAGAACTAACAAAAGCGGTGACTGCTGGACTAGAGTCTCTCTTCCGTTCCGATCGCCATTTGTGGCTACCCTCCCCCGACCCTCCCCTCTTAGATGAGGAATTATAATTGATCTGGATAATGGGTCGAGGCAGCAGAGGGCCATGGTTGGTAAAAAATTAACTTATTTCGTTGAGACCATTCATTAGAGTACCATGAAGGATATAATTAGTTCCCCCCGCTTAATAGCCATGCTACTTCACGCATTTTTCACTACTACTTCATGGATTCAATACCGACAGTTTATTGGCCTCCCATTTCGTTCTTTTTTTGTAGAACTTCTCTGATGCTGGAGACTTTCTTCACATTTTCTTTAAACTGTCTTCCTTCGCGTACACTCCATGGTTCCTAGGCTTTTTGCGTCTTATGGTTTACTAGCCCACATCCCCTCTTTTTTCACTTCTCAATTAAGTCTCCTTTACTTCTTGATCTCCGTGCCGTCCGCGTCCCATGCACGCCTTCTTCACTACTCCTATACGATATTTTCACGTGTCTTTGCAATCTCTCGTTAACGTCTCTTCCACGCTTTCTTCCTGGATTTTTTCCTCTACACTATTTCGACTGTCCATTTTAAGCTTCCTCTTTCCGTCCATTATTCACGGGTAATTGATATCTCCTTGATTTATCTAAGCCAACTTCCTTATGGCGTCACCTCTGAGGCACACCTTCTTCACGCATATTTCACGATTGTCACGCCCTCCCCCTTTTCCTTCTTTCTTCACCTCTTCTTTGGTCACGCCTTCTTTCCTCTCCACTATTCTAAGGACTGCTCATTACTTCTCCTTTCCATGTCTTTTTCCCTCCTCGCCATCAATCCTCCTTAATGTTTTCATTACATTTTTCTGCGTCAATTTATTGTCAACTTCAGGCACGCTTTACGTCCTGTACTCCTGATAATTCGCTTTCAATCCACCCTCCCATTTTCTACATGTCTATTCCAGCTTACATTCTTATACCTTATTTTCTGCTACTTCCGACGCTACTCGGAGCGCCCCGTTCATTTCTTTCACTCAGTGTCTACGCATACTTTACGGTTAATTCACGTGGCTATTTTTTCTCTACACTTTCTTTCTTCACGTTTATCACCTTCAGGTCTGCTTCACGCTTCGATTATGCACTTTTCACACCTTCTTCATTCGAGCACCACTACTGCTTTACACTTTTTAGCGCATTTTTGGAAAAAAATAGGGTATTACATTCGGTATGGCTGGCTGGCTGGCTGGCCGACTGAGGTCTCAGCAATTACAATAGCTAGAGACTTCAAATTTTCCTAAAAGCTTTCTGATGTAGTGTAGATGTGCAGGCTCTAGTCTGTTTTGAGTTGATCACTTGTGAGATCGATAATTTAAGAAAATAATTTCGATATGGTTTTCGGAGGTGCTATAATTTTACCGTTAGATAGCGCTACCAGTATAACAACTTAATTATTAGCGCATTTTTGAAAAAAAAATACAGATTTATATTCGTTATGGCTGGCTGGCTAGCTGTCCGGTTGAGATCTCAGCAATTACAATTGCTAGAGACTTTAAATTTTCACTAAAAGCTTTCTGTTATAGTGTAGATGGGTTCTAGTCTATTTTAAGTTAGATTACTCGTGAAATTGATAATTTAAAACTCTGCTAATGAAATACTGATCGGCATTACCAAAAATGCGCTTTCATCATGCATATGTTTTTGTTCAGTGTGTTTCTCCTCAGGCCTCGTTTTTGCACGCCCTTCTCTATTTTCTTCACTCCTCGACAGTCCTCTTTCTTTACACATGGTTTACGTTCTCGTTTTACCACTTGCACGTTAGTAAGGGAGATAAAAAATGACCCCTCACTTTTTCGACGGCAATACACGTTTTAAGGCGTCGAATAAAAAATAACGATGGGCGGTCTGTCAGTCTGTTTGTCTGTACTACTAGCTCATTTCCAGATAACCTATCACCTTCACTGGGCTATCGTGGTTGACATTTCAGAATTGTGCAATCCGCAATTTATAGACCGCGTGCCAAGCGATTTATTTTCAATATAATATATACAGGGTGGCAATTTGAAAACTTACCACCCCCCATGTCTTAGTAAAGAGATATTTAAAAAAATCAAAATCCGTTTCGGTAATTCGGAGGGGGAATCACAATGACATAGTTGGCGACACACCCCTTCCAACCCCCTGCGCCCAGCCACCCCAACTTATAAATCTTAAATAGTGACCCCCCATGTGTGATACGTCGTTGGAAAGCTCTGAAAAAATGCTTTCCAACCATACCAAATAGCATTACATTTAGGGTAGTAATTATCGTGCAACACAAAAAATAAACTAACTTTCTTTAATTTTTTCTATTGGAATCATATTTTTTATTTTTGATTATTAAAATGTAAGTCGTTACGAAAATTTTGCTACCCCGCGCACCTCTGTACGATGAAAAAAATAGATTTTTCATCCCCTTGAAAGAGGTAATTTTTTTCAGAAATCGTGAGATCTCGGAAACGGTTCAAATTTACGGGCCCAAAAAAATTATCTCCTTTTTTATCATAAAACAAGGTATGTTTCCTCCAAATTTCAAACCTCTACGACATTTTTTTGCAAAAATAAGAATAAAAAACGAAAAAAACAGTTTTTCCGGTTTTTCTGGGAAAATTGGAGGTTATGTGAAAATAGTGCAGATACAAAAGCTGCTCATTTTTTTAATCTCTATAACTTTTACATTTAATATTTTCATCTAAAATTAATAGTTTTGCGACAATTTGCAAACACCAGTTTCCACCCCTTTCAACCCCTGGGATTTCAACCGCGGAAAAATTCAGCCGTTTTAATTATTTTTTCCCAATTTATATTCATTTCACCTGCCTGAAAAACCCGGTTTCGCCCGGTAACTAATTTTTTTTGTAAATAAATTTTTTAAAAGCTACTAGAAACTACCTACTAGTATTTTTGTATAAATTTTGGAAAGGTTTTTAATGACTGTTACTTTATTGGCAAACATATATCCACGGTATCCATTACGTTTTTCAAATTATTTTTAATTCTATACGCAATGGAAAGAAAACCATTTTGTCAAAAACGCGGAGATGTGTTCTAGCCAATTATAATGAAGTCATTACAGTTATGCCATGAGCGCGTGTTAATTCTAATATGTAATTATATGTTTATGTTCATAATTGGAAATAACTTTTTATGAAATAATTATACAGAAAACAATTTCACAAGTGGAACGTTTCATTAGGAGTCTAGCGAAGTCAATCTTGTGCGGAAGTCCACAGAAGTAATTCAAGAAAATAATTGTTTTTGACACAAGCCACTATTTTTGTGATTTCCTTTGCGCTCGGCAAAAAAAGTGTTAAAGAATTTTACCAAACCCGGTAATAGGGCGGGGAGTGCCATATATTGAGATTGAGATGCGGAAATCGAAAGATTTTCCATCATAAGACGTGTATGTGTGGGAGTACCAATTGTATGTGACAATTTATTTAATTACCACTATAGGAAGTTGGTGCATAAACAAGCCATTCTTTATTCTCATGCCAAAGGATAAATACAATTAAAAGAGGAGCAATGCATAGAAAAATTCACTTGCCGTTTACAAACCACTGGTTTATTAATTATTATTATACAAGTCGACACGCCCATGGTTGGAAAAATTATAATATTGAAGTTTTTGATTGAATCTAAAAGAGAAAATTGTGCTAAATAACTGCATTGCACTTGTGCAACTTAGATCAGTTATTCCTGCAAAATAATGAGGTCTGTGTAAATGCATCCGTATGATGTAATCAAGTAACACGCAAAAAATTAACGCACCTACAATATTAGTAATACGATTATTATGATTTCATTTTCAGGAAATGAAAAAAACAAATTCCGGCAACTTCCTGGTTTGTCCATTATCAGTAGATGTGGTTCTCGCCCTCGTTCACGCCGGCGCTCGTGGTGAAACCGCCAAACAACTTTCGGCAGGTCTCCAACTTCCCGAGGATCATCAAAAGGTGCAAGCCATTTTCAAAGAGCTGTCACCGAAACTCAGAGGGAACGAACACTACACATTGAGTAGTGCCAACAAAGTTTACTTAGCAGAAGGATTTAAAGTGAGCGACGAGTTTAACAGTGTCGCAGTTAATGTGTTCCAATCGGAAATTGAAAATATTAACTTCGCGCAAAGTAAGGCGTCTGCTAATGAAATGAACAAATGGGTAGAAGAAAAAACACATGACAAAATAAAGAATTTAATTAAAGAAGATGATTTATCTGAAGACACAATCGCCGTATTGATTAATGCACTGTACTTTAAAGGATCTTGGGTTAAGCAATTCAGCGAATACGGCACTCGGAAGCAACCCTTCTATGTTACCAAAGAAAATCAAGTGGACGTCGATATGATGGAAATAACCGAATTTTACAACTACTACGAAGATTCAACTTTGAATGCGAAATTTTTAGAAATGCCTTACAAAGGAGAAGATATCAGTATGACCTTTGTTTTACCTAACGATGTCGACGGCTTGGGGGCGTTAGAAGATAAGATTGAAGCAGCTCTTGCCACTCCCAAGTATACCAATGAACGTGTACATGTGCAATTGCCCAAATTCAAAATTGAATCCACAATTCAGTTCATACCAATCCTGCAAAAAGTAAGTAGTTTGATTTTATCAATTCTGTTGCGCAGTAGGTAATTTATACTCACGATTGAAATTTTCAGTTAGGAGTCAAAGATTTGTTCGAAAATAATGCTGACCTTAGCGGAATTGGTGCCAATAAACAAAATCTGACCGTAACGAAAGTTATACAAAAGGCCTTCATTGAGGTGGAAGAAAAGGGAACAACTGCTGCTGCAGCCACTGCTGGTAAGTCTTCTATTCTTACGGTTTGCTAGCATTTCTTAATGCTTTGCTTTATGGAACTCATTTTTGGTGCGTTTGGGTAGTGTATGCAATGTTTCATTTGAACGTAACTTAACATAGTTGCATGGTTAAAGCTAACAACATTGGAATTGTGGGCGATATAATAATATAATGCACAAGTATTAGGTACACCGGGCGTTGGTGACAAAAATCTAATAAAAATCTAGTAAATTGTGAAATATCAAACCCCAGAACTTTTTGTGCGTGGATGGGGGCAGGGGGCAAGTATTCAATTTTCGCCAGACTGCTTTACTTATTAATATTATTATTATTATCTTATACTTCAAATGGACTCTTAGAAGGGGGTAATATTTTCATGGTATAATATAATAGCTAAAAATGGATTTATTCCATACATATAGGATGTGGGTTAATTCCAGTTATAGCCTCTAATAAAACTCATGTCGATTATGTAGAGTTGTGTTGTCACCAACGCCAGGATTATACTTAACAATAACAAAGTAATAGAATAATAATTTTTTTCGAATGGTATGTCTCGGTATCTCAGAAACAAGCGGTGGTGGAGAGACGATTACATGGGAAATGGTAACCCGTTTTTAAGTGCTCAATTTGATATGTTTGGAAGAAGAAAATGCAGGTTTGTCTTCTGATTGTTTGGTCCTCTCTCGACAAAAAATTTTCGAATTGAATATTGAGCTTCTGGAGATCAGCCCTCCTTGGTTGGAAACTAATTTGTCCTATAGTCTTGGTTTAAAAAAATCAAGAGTGCCTTTGAAATTAAAAAAAAAGTTTTTTGCAGAGGGATAATAATATTAAGAAAAGTGGTTCAGAATGAAAGACTGAGTAAAAGTAGACTTTGATTTTTTTGCTTTTGTTTTTTATCTGGATTTTTTTGAGGGAATTACAAACAATTTTTGAATTACGGTACAAACATTTCTTTTTTTTTAAACCATAATTTTCTATGTTTATGCCAAGGTTTATGCTAAATATTTCTTTTTGAAAGGGTTGCACGATAATATACGGCTGGTCTTGCGTGTTACCGTTAAATGCGTTGGAGGTTGGATAGTAAATAATTAATAGTAATTGAAAAAATGCATTAACAGAGAAAGTTATTTATCGATTCACTTTAACTTAATTTTTGAACCGTTCAAGTAATAAATTACTGTAGTACCCCAAATTCATAAACGCTATAGAAATCGAAATAAAAATTAAAAGAAAAAAGTTTTTGCGCGATTTCCAGTTAGTCGTCCAACACAAAGGGTGTATTAAATTCGCCTGATTAAAAATTTTTTTCCAATTTAATCGTCGCTCCGCTAGTTTCCGAGGTAAAACGAGTTGTTGATTAGTACTCGTATATGGGAAACTAATGCGAATAGACCTAGAGAAGTGGCACTAGGTTATTCAATAATCCTGCTGAAACGTATTCAGCCTACGTTGCTTTACACTAGCTATATTTTAGTTGTCGACTTGCAGAGGTCCTAGTTTTTATTCATTTTTTTTTAATTCACGTTCACTTTGAACAAAGACAATCGGTACACGTCTAATCCAAGGTTTTCGAATTATGTGATTTTTTTCGAAATATTTTACCCACATATTTTCTTCAGTAATTCAAACGAGACAACGCTGTTATTTTTAGGATCTGCGTAAAATATACTGATTGTTTACTTTGTATTCAGGAACTGTTCAAAAATAATAACATTTTAAGCTTGGTCAAAAATTCGAGGTGTTTACAATGAACGTAATTTTTACGTACGTATATGTAAGCGATATGTAAGTCTTGCGCATAGTCGCAATGGTTGAAAATGTTTCAAAGTTACGTACGGTCAAATATCATACTACTTGTAGTATGATCTTTGGTTTATTGTAAACAGCGAACTAAATTTACGAAAACGATACGGATATGTAGGAGTTACGGTTTATGAAATATTTACGTATACGTTCATTGTAAACGCACACTTAGAACTGAAAAAACGTCTGTTGTGATAAGCCTTAATACCCACCCAAATAAACAACATATTATATAAACGTCAGATAAAATACTTTTCAAATTTCATAATTTTTGTCAATTTTACTTAATTTTATTTTTGACCTTTATTTTTGAGTGAGCGGGGTCTCAGCCAAGGCTGCTGTACCAACCCAACCCTCTATACATTTATAAATATCCATGCTTGAACTCGGATTCGAACCCGGGACCCTTAGCACGGCAATCGAGCTTCAACTCAACTGCGCGACGCACGGTTACCGCGTACCTCTCATCGCAGTATATTGCATTAAGGTATATTGCAAATAAGCGAAAAACGACATTTGGAGCTATTTTTCTAAGATGTCCCCCAGATTTACCGCTAGAGGAATATTGGAGGCACCACGCTTGGTAACAAGTAGAATTCTACTACTACTCCTTATATGTATTACATTAACAATTGAAAATACCGTTAATAAAATGCAGTACGTTTAGTTTATGTCATTAATAACTGGACCAACGACGCGTGAATGTGTGAACTTACCTCATTTATCACATTATTGTATAGTTTAACTTCATATGATTGATGATTTAAATACTTTTTTGTATCTTAGAATCTTATACCATATCGCAGGCCATTAATTAATGTACAGTTGATCTTTACGCGTATAAAGTATGCACTTGACCGTTGCCATCTCGGTTGCCATAATATCGCAGAACTGGTTGCGGATTATTTAAATTTGTTCCTTGCAAGGTAGTTTGACGCTATGCTAATATTTACAGTGCAATAAATTCTCTCGAATGCATGACCAGTATAGTTTATTAGGAAAGATTACATCTATAGTTCATGGGCTCATTATTCTTTACAGTATTAGGTACTTTTTACGGCTGTATATATTTGCCAAATATCGATCGGTAGAAGTGATTGGGCCAAGGGTAGTTTATAATTTCCAATTTCTTCAAATCCAAAACTCCACTCTGCGACTAATTTTGATCATTTTTTAGGCATATTGGACACGAGAATTGATTATGGAGACATAACTAAGGAATTCAACGCAAATCATGCATTTATTTACTTTATTAGGGATGCTAATAGTGTATTATTTGTCGGCAGATACGTTTCGTGATTATGTGTATGTTTTATATTTCTGTTGTTTTTTTTACGTATAGATACAATGCAATGCATTACACAATATAAAACGATTATCATAAATATTCGCCTATGCTTTAAAATCAAATTATCGATGTGCTGACAATAAATTAGAGTTATAGAAACGTTTCTCTAATTTTCATAAGTGCTTTAACAAAATATTTAAATTTTTGTTCATTTTGGGATTATTAACATATTCATAAGCTGCACTTCCGCTTTTTTAGAATTAGATACAACTGCTTGAGTAGTGCAACTACGCTAAACTTGATTGATTTCTGTCGTTAATAGTTCCTTAGTGTCGATCACCAATACTTTCCATGCAGAAAAACTCGAATCAGTTGCTTCAAGTAAAGTAAAGCATTTACTCTGGTAAAAAAAACATTGTCGCTGTTACTATTATTGTAATTGCTTGGCAATGGTACCTACATACATAGCTGTATCTTGTTGTTGATCCGTCAGTATGCTGCGAGTAGCACATAATAAGTACATATTACACTTCCAGTTTGGGTATTAGTCGCTTCTGACAGAATCTCCCTTTTCAGAAGTACAAATATCATAAGTAGTACCCAAAGGACACGTTTAGTTGGTTGCGTGTACTGTCTTATCTGGAACACATTCTCTTCACCTGTGCCTAGTTGTACTTTTATGTACTTACAGTATTTGTGTTGTAGGTTATTGGTTTTGACGGGACTGCGCCTACGAAATTAATAGCTTGTTGCGTATAAAGGGATAATCTTTTAAATTGTGCTGTATGGTGCTTCTGTGTATCGAGTGTCCTAGTTTGGTTGATACTGCAGTGTATTTTAGCTGTTTTTAAAGCTAGAGCCTTGTGGTTTTCGCGACACTGTGCCATTTTATTAAGTAAAGAATAAAGATAGTTACGTTTGATTCTTATATACAGGGTGATCACGAAAAGTTTGACGTTTTGGAATGTGTTCATATCTTAGTACTCATGTAAGATAGAAAAACTGCACATTTGAGATATTTTTACGTAGACTCTCGCGACGCAGTAGAAAAAATTTTGAATCATCTTTTCTGAGATTTGACCCAAAGTTGGTATTTTTTAAATGCAACACCCTGTATATCTTAACGTGATTTTTTGCATTATTTTTGATTTTATTTTGTTTATTCTATCCATTGTGACTAAGGCAGCCGATACCAATCAATAAAAATTGTTGACGGTAATTTCAAAAATTTAAACTATCATATGATATACAGGGTCGTTATAAAAGATCGTTCCAAAGCTCTCGCGCTCAAACCATTTGTAATATAGACATGAAAATTAGAACGCTTCCATTTAAAATTATGTATTTCATATATTTTGTGGTTGAAAATTATTGTTTGACACATAGTTTTTGAATGCGACCGTTATCTTGAATTTTTTCTAATGGCAACATAGATTATATGAAGCGTTATTAGAAAGCTTATTTTTCTATTTTTCGTACTGTAAAAATGTTTTTTAACCTCAAAACGTGTGAAATAATTTCAAATAGAAGCGTAAGTATTTTGAGTGGATCTTATGAAATAGTACTGCCGGTGCTTTCGTCCCTACGTCCCATTGTATCAGCACACAGAACGTAAATCAGTGACATGTCTTCACTAACTTTTGAACAATACCACAACGGCCTAAAAAGTATACATCCGAGTATCAAATTTGGAATGCAATGGGTCCGCGCTAGAAGAAGTATCTGACTATATTACCCAGCCCAGTTATGTACATTTATTGGACCAAAGCAATTATGGAACACCGTTTTCTGAATTAGAATTTAATATACTACTAGATTGTCCCCCGTGACTTCGTATGCTAGATATTGACGGATATATGATAAGCAAAACTAGGCTCACAGAATGTACAAATGTAAATACATCGGCACAGTACGCAAAATAGCACAGTGCGACATCAACGAAAAAAGAAGATTAAAAAAAAAACCTATAATTCGACATACAGAGACCCATAAACAAAATTTCATGGAAATTCATCCAGAAGTTCGGGAGGAGTTCAGTCACCACATACCCTGCAACATACTTACCTACAGAAAAATTTGATATATAAAGATTATAAATTTAACGAATACGATTACGCTTATTTGATACTATGTAGTTTTGTCAATTCATCAACAATATCTAATACTATTATCAACTGCAATAATTATAAAATAAACAAAAAGGCGATCAAAAAGGTAAAGTAATATATATTTGATTTGGTCGAATTATTATTATGCGTCTGGGCTAGTATCATTCTCGTTATTATGACTACGACACTGGAAACATTCAAATAAACACCATTCTCATTTACCCCTGCAGATCTCTGCGTCGGAGTAATTTGCTTACGACTTTTCTTTAATTAAAAAAAAAATTTTTTGTTATTTTGTTAATCTGAAAACGTATTATGCAAAAGCCGTAAGTTCTACCAGTGTTGCCGAGAAAAAAAGTAATAAGTTTTGTTTTGTTGGGACTTCTAAGGATTACGCTTCTTTTGGCAGGAGTTTTAACTTATTCAGTTTCTTTGCGAATCGAAACAAAACCACAACTGGACACGATTGAAGTATAAAACTTATAAAGTTTAAATTTCGGCGAAACAAAGAGTTTTTGACTAAGTTTAAACTGAAACGAAACAAGTAGGTACAAATGGTATATGGAAGTACAATTGGGCACAATATTGTAGCAGAGAAGAGAATAAAAAAATTATTTATTTTGACGACAGAACGCTTCCACACACAATAAATATTAGGTTCTTCTTCGGGAGAACACATTTGAATACATTGAAAGAATCGTTAGTCTTACAATAAAGAAAATGAATATATTTAAATATATTAAACGAATTAGTTCCTTGAACATTGAGCGCAATATGGATATTACTTTTCTCTTTTCCTTGCGGACAAGATTAATTTTACAGATTCAAAGAGATTGGCATTTCGATGGTAATTATTTCAATATCAAGATAATAAATTTTGATTTGACTAATATTCACTGTCCGCTATTGAAATTCACATATCATTAATAAATAAGTTCCTTGATCAGCATTGTACATCACCAGTTAAGTTCATCTTATGAAGTTCACATAGAATCTGTCAAGTCAAGATTCTTAAAAAGAAATTCAGAGCACAAGTTACTTATACATAAGTGAGTCTCCAGCTTGCAATAAATTCAGTAAATCGCTCTATCCGTGACCACCCATATTTTGTATTGAAAGCATAGGGCTAATAGCAGTCCATGTACTATAATGGTCTAAGGCTAAATTGTCGGTTGTAAAATTGACTAGACTTAGTTGAAAGCTTTACTTACTTAGAAACAATCGAATGTCTTCCTTTATGTGTTTTTGAGCTCATTTTGACTAATACCTTATACTATCCGCCTAAAACCTGTGTTCTGTTCGCTAAGCTCGTATATTTCTGAGAAACTCGTGGTCTGATCTTTATGTTACCTAAATTTTTTCAGTTGTTGCCGTGCTTACGTCTATACAGCTGTCCCCAAAAAAGTTACTAGAGTTTGAGGCCAATAGACCATTTTTATTTTACCTTACTCACAGGAAATTGAACACATTGGTATTTATGGGAAGAGTTTCTAATCCGGCGTATTGATGTTTGAATGTCTAGTAAAACAACTTTAATGTAATTTTTGCTTTAATAAATATATGATTATGGTCACTTAATTAATTTAATGGATGAACCACCTCAGGTATCTGCATGACTAACCTTGAAATATTTGCATTCTGGTGGTCTTATATATTTAAGAAGTTAAGGGTTGAAATGGAATTTGCATAAATTCGATCAGTAAGCAAAAAAGGGTTCGAGATCGAACGATTAGATCTCATCACTGCTTCGTATTGAACTAGCTAACCTGCACGTCTCTGATTCCAGCAACTCTCCATATCATAATAATAAATAATTGAATATTTCAGTTTTTGCTCAACTATCCTCCATCCGAATATTTAATAGAATGTTAGAATTTGAGGCTAATCGTCCATTTATATTTTACCTCAAACATAAACATCTGGGCGCCCACATATTTATGGGAAAAGTTTCAAATCCGGCCGAATAGAGAGAGAAAATATGATAAATGCAACTTTCCTAATCGAAGCAATGTACATAGATTTATGGAAAATTTCTCAATAAAGGTAACGTGCATTTTTATTGCATCAATGGATTGTATTACTTTAAATGACCAGACCTTTCACTATACTATTTGAGGCGCTAATTGGTTTTGAAATGAACGCCAAGCAATTAATTTTGATGTATACCTTATGCGACGCGTGGCAGTGGTAACGAGAAGAATAAAAAGCAAGGCCACTGTCAAAAGTATAATTATTGCTACTTAATAAACAAGTGGACTCATAGAAGTCTTAGTCAAATTTGGGTGGTGAATTATTTCAGTGGCGTTCAGAAATTGGGTTAGCGGTTACTTCGTAACAACGCCCCAAGAAATTAATCAATTAAAAAAACAAAAATAAATCATGACCAAATTTTAGAAAAAACTTTCGTTTATTTAACCTTGAAGCAGTTTATATAAATTCTGTACCTTTATTTCATAACATGCGA
This sequence comes from Photinus pyralis, assembly GCF_008802855.1. Lineage (NCBI taxonomy): Eukaryota > Metazoa > Arthropoda > Insecta > Coleoptera > Lampyridae > Photinus > Photinus pyralis. The sequence goes on from NW_022170403.1 coordinate 45,587,074, forward strand.
TTATCGTTTACTCCATCGAGTTGAGACTTCTGCAAGAACAAATTGTTGATAATTAATTATTATTCAATTGACGTAACATTTTTTGTGTACACCTAACTTTCTTCAATCGGAAACAGAATTCAAAGCGTTAGTCATTAACTTTTTTAGCAATTTGTTGAGTTTTCAGAAAAAGCAATTGCAAGTGTAGGTAATGAGCTTTAATATCATCAGTAGCAGTTCTTTGTATCGTGTGTCGTTTATGCACTTTGTCTATAATTACATAAAAATGTTTGTTATTGTGGAAATGTTCTGCTAATCCTTACAAATTTGGTACTAGGTTAACTACTAATAAACAAATTGCACTGAACAGTTTACTTCGTTGAAATGAAAATATCACGACGCGCTTTTTATTACACACAATTGGTGTTTTTGCTAACAACTATTAAATCCTCACAAAAGGGGTTGTATGTATTCATACACTAACGTAAACTAATTTCTTTTCAATTTTCAGTATTCGCGAATTTGAGGTCGTCCTTTTATGAACGGGAAGTGAAATTATACACGTTTAAAGCAAACCACCCTTTCATTTTTGTATTAAGACACGATAGCGCTGGAATCTTATTTATTGGAAGGTATACGCAATCATCTTAAGGACCGCAAGCAACACTTTTTGTATGTAACATTATTTATTTTAATTGTTACCTTACATAAAAATAAATAGTTTATTCAATATTAAGGAGTTCGTAATGTAGTAAACAATGATTCTTTAACTTATAAGATAGGAAGATATTTAAATTGTTTGTTAATTGTTAATTCACTCTCACTTCATTTCCCTTTTAAATGGAAAGTTGTAATTTCCCGCTTGTGCTGCATCAGCAATGATCATGTATTTAGAGTTCTGCAATTTCACTATGGACGAGATTCCTTGAAAAATGTTTTTTAGTAACATAATCAGTAAAGTTGGAAGTAGGGAATGCAATCCCGCAGCAAAATCTCAATCCCGGTATTTGCGGGATCGTTAGATGTTAACCCCGCGGGATCCCGGTATTTGCGGGATCCCGCAAAATTTTAAATAAATTGGCTTCCGACTTCTGTATTAAAATAAATCGCTAATTATCACAATATTCAACAAAAACGTACCTTCAGCGTAACTTAGAACTAAAAAAAATCACCTGTAAAACACAAAGAGTGAACTTCTAAAGTGCCTCAAAAATCATAGTACATTTTTAACGAAAAAAGTTTTAACAATTATTTTAAAAATAATTTCTCCGTTATGCGTTTCATTAACAAAGCAAACAGAGTCGTCCCCTTGGTCGACAAATTCCTCATAGTCCCGCAAATCCCGCGGGAACTCGCTCCATTTATGTGCGGGATTAATCCCGCAAAAATGCTGCGGGAGTCCGGTATTTCGGGATCCCGCGATCCCGGTATTGTATTCCCTAGTTGGAAGGATATGACGTTACTATTCCCTAGCAATTATCAATAAAGTTTTTTTGTATGGGTCAGCCAATTGCTCGTACCGGCATATCCATTTGTTATTACTGTTCCGATATGTAATTAACCCCACTAAATGCAGCGTTAACTTTTTCTACTTCACGACGTCAATTTAAACATAAACAATTCTCTCAAACAATCTGCAACGCGATATTGGTGACGTGCAGAATAAGAATGAACAAAGTACGGTGCCGCAACGGTTATTCGATTTTAGATCGATTTGCTTACGTCAAATAATATTAATTGAACTGAATTTCGCTTGCATCCAGTTTTTGTTTACAGCAATGTTGTTTACGCCTACTTGATGCCATTCCAAGCCAGCGAAATTCACTTCAATTAACATTCTTTAACGTAAGCGATACGAGCTAGAGTCGTTTAACCGTTGCGGTACCTTACATTGTTCATTCTTATTCTGCACGTCAACAATAACGGGTTGCAGTTTGTTTGAGAGAATTATTTATATTAATTCGACGACGTGAAGTAAAAAAAAAGTTAATGCTGCATTTAGTGGGGTTAATTACATATCGGAATAGTAATAACGAATTGACTATACGTCACTCTTTATACATTATTATCATTTTCTATCTTTTACCTTTCCAACGTTACGTCATCGATCGGCAACATCACACAGAGACGTACCAGATCGTACCACAAACTTTCTTGTTCGTTTCAATCGTATATAAACTGAAAATAATCATCCAATATCATTAAGTTGCATAAAAGAGCTATTAATAATTTTTCGTCAATAAAATACGTCATTTTTGAAAAAAAAATGCATTTTTTACCCCCGATATCTCGGAAACGGTGCATGCTGGAACAGTTCTGTGTCTAAAATTCGATTATTTCGATTTTTAGACAATATCAAACAGAACAGTATTACTTCGAAACGATTTTTTACGAGAAATCGAATTGTGAAGAACGCACCGTTTTCGAGATATAGGCAGTCCAAAAAAATTTGACGACTTTCAAAACCAATAGTAATGTTTTTATGACACTTAATGGTGCATGGCGATCATTTTTCCATTTATATACAAGTGAAATTTTTGAAAAAAATTCATTCCATGGTAGTGTTTAATGGTCAGCCCCCCCCCCTCGCTTTTTATTATTTGTTGTTAACACTATAAAAAGATAACCCAAAATTGCGACACCGCTCGGCTTTCATTGAATGTAAACCAGAATTTAATATCATGGTGAACACAAGATCTCTAAACGACGTTTCAACAAATGTGGCACTAACAGGTGAGCAGCTCAAAGACTTAATTAGGGAAGCAGTAGCGGAAAAAACAGCAGAATTATACAAAATTATCGACTCGCTAAGAAAAGAAGTGACAGTACTAAAAGAGAGTAATGTGGACATGATTAAGTTATTATCGAGTAAAGGGTCAAACATTACGGTTGGTGCGAATAAATCAAAGTCAGAAAAGATTACCTCTAAACCAGCTAATCCTAACGTGTTGAGTTATAGTGAAACCGTGGCTAGCGGTGTGACGCGTGATAAAATATTGCAAAGCCCATCTGCTGTACGTTGTGATAGGAAATCACGTATAGACAAATCAGAAAATATTAATAATACAGGGGACAATAAACCAAAAAACCTGGTTATTGGCAAAGCTGAACCTAGTCTAAATGGACCCGGTTTTTGCGCAATTCAAAAACGTGCTTGGCTGTATGTGGGTAGAGTAGCCTTAGGTACGGAAAATTCCAAAATTAAAAATTATTTAACTGAGAAGTTTCCGAACTCACAATTTGAAGTTGAACAGCTACCCAAAAGGGACGATGCGCGCAGCATCGCATTCAAAGTAGGAGCCGATATCGAATTAATTGATGAACTGTACAAAGGTGAAAATTGGCCCGCGGGGGTTTTCATAAAACAGTTTCGTTTTTTTCGAAGGCAGCAACATGCCCAGTTTTAAATGTAGTGCAGATATCAATAATGTAATGTGTCGCCTATCACTTGGGCATGTAAACGTGCAATGTTTAAGAAACAAAATTAATTTACTGGAACACTTTTTAGTGAACGCAAACTTACTAGACATAATGTGTATTACGGAACACTGGGCATCGAGTGGAGATCTTCCGATTTATGCACCTCAATACTACTCTATTATTGCAAGCTTTTGGAGAGTAAAAATGAAGCATGGGGGAGCTTCTATTTTTATGCGTACAGATATGCTATCAAGATTCAAATCTGTCGAGGACCTCCGTTATGACCACTCCTTCAGCGTTGAAGGATCCATTGAAATTTCTGCGGTGAAAATAAGTGCTTGTGATATCTCGTTCTGTGTGGTATGTATTTACAGACCTCCAGGAGGCGACTATAATCTTTTTTTAAATAAACTGTCATTATGTCTTGCTCATGTTTTGAAAAAAAGTGACAATTTAATTTTGTGTGGGGATATTAATGTTGACTATAATTCGAACAGTGTTAAAAAACTATTATTGTGTGATATATTTGATTCTTTTAATTTAAGTGTTTCTGTCCTTCTTGCAACTAGAACTTATACTAATTGTAACAATCGCACTAGTTCTTCGGCTATTGATTATATAGTGACAAATCTTACTTCCTATAAGGTTAAAAATGTTAACCCGAACATTGCCGATCACTTAGCCCAAATAATCGAGTTCAATGTAAATACCTCGAGAGATAAGCAAAACAGTCCAAAGTCCAAACAACACTTTTCTCAAAAGAAATGAAATATTGTACAAAACCACTTAATAGAAGAAACTTGGAATAAACTGTATAGTCACTCCAATGCAGATGAAGCATTGGAGTCATTTATACATATTTTACAGACGAACATTAACAAATTCTGTTCCTTTGTTTCAACAAATAAAGCCCACAAACAGAATAAAAACCCATGGTTTTGTGAAACATTAAAACTTGAGAGTAAATAATCTGTATTGGGTGGTTAAACAGTTAAATGACCCTAACTGCTATGCTGTTTACAAAAAGCGCAAAAAAGAATTCAACCACAAAATTAGTTGGTATAAAAAACGCTATTTTTCGAAACAAATAGAGTCAGCTAACAATACGACCAAAAAAGTTTGGAGTATTGTAAACTCTCAATTAAACCGTAATAAGAAAAACACCACTAATGAAATCTGTCTTGATATTAAAGGAGAGGAAATTAGTCACCCGAAAACGGTTGCTGATTTCATTGGAAAGTTTTTTGCAAACGTTGCCAAAAATAAACTTAACCAACATTTTCAAACGCCATCCGCAAAGTGCACGACAGGTATCCATGTCCAAAATTCTATAGTATTCGATCCTATCTCGCCGGAGGAAATAGTACATTACATTAACAATCTTAAAATGTCAAATTCGATGGGCTCTGATAAGATCTCGACTAAAATTCTGAAGCATATTGCAACCACAGTAGCACATCCGTTAAGCTTCGTCTTTAATTTGGCAATAAATACTGGTTGCTTTCCAAATGCCCTCAAGTTGGCTATCGTCATTCCCTTATTTAAAAAAGGAGATAAAGCAAATGTTGAAAATTATAGGCCAATTAGCCTCTTAAGTACCCTCTCAAAATTATTAGAAAAAATAATTGTGTTTAGAATTCGAAATTTTTTGTCGAAATATAAATTACTCACTGACTGCCAATTTGGTTTTCGCCCTCATTTTTCAACTGAAGATGCAACTACGCATTTTATGCAAGCCGTTTACAATGAACTGAACGCCGGTAACCTAGTTATAGGATTGTTTTTTGATCTACAGAGAGCGTTTGATACTGTCAGCCCCAGATTTCTAAAAGACAAATTATCAGCTTTGGGCATTCGCGGAGCTACCTTAAATGTAATCTGCAACTACTTGGATCACAGGAGGTTAGTTGTTAGGGTTAGAGATCAGTTATCTGAAGAGTACCCTGTTCAGCTGGGTGTTCCCCAGGGATCTGTGATGGGGCCCTTATTATTCATTATTTTTATGAATGATATGCCAAACTATATAACAACGAATAATATTACAATCTTTGCTGATGACACTTCAATGGTTGTGGCGGCACCTTCTACTGGGGAACTCTTAGCTCGTGTGGAGTATGTAACGTGTGCTTTTAAGTCTTGGTGTACAGACAATGGTATGATTCTTAATATTGCTAAGACAAAATGTTTGTATTTTAGTAAAAAGAAACTGCCGGATTCAATATTGAGTTCAGGGCTGGCTAAATCCAAATTATATTTGGAAACTAATGTAAAGTTCCTAGGAGTTAGTGTCGATGGCTCTTTTTCGTGGCAACAGCATATTGACCATGTTACTTCGAAACTTAACAGTTGCTACTTTGCAATTTATAAAATAAAAAATATGGTTGATATGGCGTGCCTAGTGAATGTCTATTATGCTCTAGCGTACTCGCACTTAACATATAATATCATGTTATGGGGACAAGCTGCCTCCATTAATAGGGTATTTATTGCTCAGAAGAGAATCTTGCGATTGATATTCAACCTAAATAAAAGGGAATCTTGTAGAACGAAAAGCATAAAATTATGACGATATACTCAATTTATATCTACAACTGTCTAAAGTATGCAAAGCGTAATATAACAAAATTTAGCGATAACTCACATCATAATTACAATACAAGATTTAATGACTTGCTACGGACAGATTTGCACAAATCGACTTTTTATGAGAAGTCACCGTTTTATGCTTGCAAAAAGTTGTACAATTCATTGCCCTCTAAAATTAAAAGTATCAATAATTTCAACTCTTTCAAAAATATAGTTAAGAAATATTTACATAGGCAAGCCCTCTATTCACTAAATGAATTCTACGAATTGCAAACTCTGTGAAGGAAACTGAGCCGTGTGTACTATCTTCTTTTGTGTATCTATTCTTGTACTTGACTTGCATTATCATATACCATATATGTCAAGATGCTAATAAATCACTTTATACTTTATACTTTATATGTGAAACTTTTCGGATTTCTTCGATTACCTAAAAAGTAATGCTCCACGATAGCGACTCGGTGCCATTCTGCTCGTGCTACGCTAGATCGCAGGCACATCACGTAGTTTATATCGGCGATCTAAATCGCGTCACTAATCGATCACTGCCTAGTAGTCCGAGAGTACATTAACTTCATCCCTTTATTAAAACATCAGAAATGGTGTGACATACGTCTTACCATACAATGCGACTGTTCAATTGCATTTAGGTCGGGGTAAACTCTTTTACAGTACACGATGGAGGTGTTTTTTTGGGCCTCATGCGAGACTATAAGGTAGCATCGAAAAAATGGAGGTTTTCAAACATTAAAATATTGACGATATCGATTTTTCAAAATATCCCAAAATACTGGTAGAAAAGTCGACCAAAAATAGGATTTAAATCGCGTTTCCTTCGTTGTGAATTGTTTCGTACCTATCGTCGTCAATCTTTTCACATTTTACGTCAAACATTTCGACAACTTCACTTGAATTGCGCACCTCCTATGGTTGTTTATAAGACAGGTAGAGATCAATTTGAAAACTCTAATGGTAAAAAGCGCTTTTCATGTTTTGGATTCTACCAATTGTTATCAATTGAACCTTTTTATTTTATTTTTTTCAAAGTTTTTTTATTGTATTTGTATGGGCGGGGTTTCAGCCAAGGCTGCTGTACCAACCCAACCCACTATACATTTACAAATATCCAAAGTGGTAGAATTATGGTTTGTTAAGTTAATTTCGTTAATTTACTGATAAGTGTAGTACTGGCAGTGGTGCAAGTATAATAACCTTGATTTCCAGAAATCATGTCACAAAACCGGCTCTAGCAGTAATAAATAATAATAAATAATAAATTGTGTTGAAAATGTTCAATTAATGTAACACTAAAATTTGAGAGGTATACCATTTGATGGTGTGGTTCTACTTGCTCTTATTACATTTAGAAGAGGAGGTACTGTCAAAATGTTATAAGAAATCAACCAAAATACGAAGAATCGTGTTCAGTGTTTTGGTTCGATTAATAATAACACTGATTCATAAGACTCAATAGTGACGGATTGAGATCACTGTCTTCACTATCAAAACACATGCACGTGCAATATTTTCTTTTTGAAAAATTTCTTAAAAAGTGGTTCTGGCTTGCGTGCATTGAATTTTTGTCTTTATTATAAAATTTGCAAAATTATTGCTTAAAAAATAAAAATCATTGTGTACATTCCGCAAACATTAACATTTTTTCATGTGTGCTATATCAAAATGTCCAAAAATGTTTTAAAAATTATTGAACAAAATATTGTGCGCTCTTTATAATTCATCGCTATTAAAATACTTTTCACATTAGCATGTCGCCAATAAAAACCTTTGTAACATCTCAATGTAAATACTATAATGGTATTGGGGTATTAAAAAATGCATGGCAACTCTTTATACTTTTTTTATTTACTCTTTCCGAACTGCCATCTTCCCGAATGTTAACGTTTTAATCAAATTAAATAGCCCAAAATGTAAAAAGCTTAATGAACTTTTATTCGCTTCCAGTACACATATCCAAGAAAAGTGGTGGTAACGTGAAACTACTAAAGACCTTCGAATTCATTGCCAATCGTCCCTTCCTATTAACGTTGCGCAGTAGAGACGTGGGCGTAATTTTTATAGGAAGATACATGAATGCCCAATAAATTTGAGCCTCGAGTCGTATTGTATTGAAGTTTGTAAGCTTTATTAATTGTATGTGATTAATTGTATGTGAATGCGATATTGACATTAATAAAGTCTAAAGTTCAAATCGGTCAGAGCATTTTAGCAATTTGAACATTGAATCAATTACGTCATTGGATATCTTCTTTGATATATAACGTCTTGTGTAAGGTTTCACCTTTTCACCCGAACACTAATAGATTATCTCAGTAGATATCAAAAGTCTTTGGTTTTTGAAAATATTCGACAATTTCCACTGGATACGTACCTACTTAACCATTCATCGTTGATTTATGGTCTGAAAACTTTAAGAAGTTATCCAGGCACGAGCTCTGAAACGAAATCATGGAAGACAGTTATCAATAATCGCTAAAATTGAAGCAGTAATAAAACATAGAATGCATTGCTTTATGGCCTGCTTTTTAAGCTTCCGAAAATACATTGCTGTATTAATTGCCACGTTATATACACGGTATGCAAAAAGGGGTTCCGAGGGGACCAAACAAAATATATACTTTCTTTTCCTAAACCAAGGGCCTCCAAAGGTGCCAAAGTCAGAATTGTAGAACGTGCACCATCCTTCCATCTGCTATGGTTGGTAAGAAATAATCCAAAAATGAAAAAAACCCTTTGTGTATTTGGAAAGAGTTATGTTTTGATTCCCTCTACCACCTAGTTTTCTTACATACCGATAATTGAACTCTCTGTATACAGCAATAATTTTGATCAAGGCCTACATACTACGTGCGTCAATTAAACACATTTTATAACTGCATTAACTATGGGTTTAACTAACAATGTAATTTAACAGCAGGGCAAGCACTACATTGTTATCGATTACCACTAATAAATTACCTATAATGAATTATGATTTTCGTTCCAGTATTCGCATCAAGGAGAAGTGGTATGCGAACTCAAACATTTGAATTCTTTGTCAATCGTCCCTTCCTATTTGTATTACGCCATGAGGATGCCGGTGTCCTATTTATTGGAAGATACGTTCAAGCATAATCTTGTGATTACCGTGTCGTGTGGTTTTATGTTTTATTTGCAATAAAGTTTGAGAATTAAAATATCATTTTGATAACGTGTGAGCGGGATAAAAGACGAAAATAATACCAAATGACTTGCTTATTTCGTGTAAATAAGTGTACCTATATATTATATAAAAACTGCATGTTGTACATAAAGAGGTTTCCTCCATTTTGGTGTCTTCCTTTTTATAGCGCTGCTTATAAATAAACGTAATCGCTGCATTTGGATTCAATTACGATTTTAATGTTATGTGTTATTTGCAGTTGAAATTATCGACAGAATTGGAATAGCACAGTATTCCAAGGTTTCATTTTTGGTCAAGAATCCATTTTTGTTTTATGTTCACGATCGTAAATCCAACATACTCTTATTTATGGGTCGTTACTCAAATCACACTGATATGCAATAAATTCCTAAAAACTGACATTAGTAAGTAACAAATATTGTGATTTACTTATTTGTAGGCATGTAATAGTATTCTTTGATAATGTAGTCGTTAATGTTTCGGAGGTGGGTGTACTTCTTTTGATATACAGATGTTTATACAGATCTTTTCTACAAACTTTACTACAAACTGCAGCAAAAAAAATGTACAAGGCATAAGGTTAACTATAAACCCAAGATAATACCAGTCAAGTAGAAAATACAGCATTGAAGATAATCAGTTGTAAACTTCTTAAACGTCTTCTACAACAAGGGGTTAATTTTCACCGTAGGCGTATCGTTTTGATCCCACATTGTGAAAAAAAGAGCTGCAGTGAGTGCAGTGGAATGAAAGATTTGGAATTTGCATCTCAAGCAACAATCTCCACTGCAGCCATTTGTATTTTGTTACTTATATCACAGATATAAATATACTAATTTAAATCTGTGCTTATATGAAATCGGCAATTTTTGTTTGAGTTGTTCTGAGCAATTTCATGTTTCAGTCACCAACAAATTGCGCCGTCTTGGAGAACCTAATTATTTTATTAGTACTATAATTGTTTGCTATGAATAAACAATGGTATTATTTAGGTTCTACTAAATAGTAGAATACGATTACGATTACTATAGGAATTGCAGTTACCAACTAAACCTAAAATCAACGGGATTAAATGTATAAAAGGATTGTACCTCTTTCTCCTCAACTACAAAAAATAAGCGAAAACTGAATGCATTTTATGTTTTTTTTTAGAATTACAGAGCTCGATATTGTTGATTCCTCTCAGCTAATGAGCTAAATGTGATAAAGCTATTAGAAAAGCATTAGAAAGGGTAGGTATTTGAGTATTATTCGATGCGTCGTATAGCGATGGTAGGTAAACCACAGCTTGTTGTAAGGATGAGGTGAGTATAGTTTTGAGAATTCGGTGACATCTACAGGAAACTACTGTATGTAGGGTGCAATTAAAGTCATGTATTATTTTAAATATGGTAAGTAGAGATATCTAAATATCATTTTAGTGACTAAACTGTATTTAGATGGAATTGTTGAGAATACTTCTACGTTTTTTTTTATAAAGTTGGGCACATAGGATTGTCTAACCATATCACGTAAGGATGGATCTTGTGGATCTAGTAGATCTAAATTGGGACGTTGTATGCACGTTCAGTTACTATTTGATGTACTATAAGTTGTAGATTTGGGTGTAAAATTGCAGTTTTACTGTATACAGTGCTATTTATTAAGAAGTCGACATCTACATGCATGGTTGCACCCTATGTCTACTTTTAAATACTCTTTGTCTTAAGTGGCAAAATAGCTTCTTAAAACAAATAAAGGTTGGCTGACAGATTAATTAATTTGAATATTGTTACTTTGGCTTTTGTATTTCTATCTTCGTTCGTATCCGATGTATTCAACTGAAGAAAAAAATTAATGCTGTCAATTGGTATAGTGTCGGTAACAGTTCAAGGAGCGTAAGAGATTTATTTTATGTGAAGTCAAAATAACAATGTGCAAATTAATTAATAATGACAGCTAGATCTTTATTTGTTTCGAGAAGTTATTTTGGATGATTAATACACTTTTTTAATATACGACCAATCAGCTTGGTGATTGTTTCAAATTCTAACCAATCAGACGAGTTTTTATCTGATTAAAAGCTAGGTAGCCTTTTATCAGCGATAAAAATGCGCGTAGGAATGCGTAAAATATATAGTGGTTTAAAATTGACTGACTGACTTTTTATTAATATCCCTAAAATACACTCGATCTTGGTTTTAAATCAGGATAATTTTATTTTTAATTCACTCAAATTTTGTTGCCTTCTGGAAAAAACTCTCGATCAAAAGCACATGATAAAATCGCTCCAGCTAAAGCTGTCGCGATTTTATCACACTTTCAATCTCTAGTTTTTTCCGTTGCAACAAAACTTTCGTGTAAAAATTAAATTATCTGATAAAAATCAAGCTCTTGTGTATTTACCCCCGAATAAAACTAGACTAGGCGCCCTTCAGAAGAGATTTTGTCATTTAAAAGTAGACAAACAATATACGTAAATCCCTATGTCTACTTCTGAATAAATAGCACTGTATAAAATACACAATATAGTCATAGCGTGTCTTATCCTTAATTTAAACTAAAAGTAAGAGATACACCAAAACGTTGGGAGGATTCCCGCTTGAAATAGGAATAATCATGCATTTAAAGGATACCAACATGCCACTTGGAATGCGTAGGTACCGTATTTTTACAGTGTTGTTTGCATGGGTAGATCAATACCAAAGAGTAATATGGTTACTCTTTAATCAATACATTCCAGATCTTTTTATTTATTTATTTTGGGCTTTACTTTTAAATGGGAGGGGTTTCAGCCAAGGGCTGGTCTACCACCCCAACCCACTATACATTTACAAATATCCATGCTCGAACCTGGATTCGTACCAGAGACTCTTAGTGCCGCAGTAGGCACACTTGGTGTTCGACGTATCAAAATATATTGAAAAATAACTTTTTAAGAGCGATTATTATCTATAATAAAGACATCGTTGTTTTAAAAAAAAAACCTCCACGTTATTCAAACTACTCCGTCAATTTTAGTACATTCGATTCGGTATCGTTTGAATGCTGAATTATCAATGATTTTGCGGTTAAGGGGGTAAAAGAAAGCTGTTTATTTTGCACTAAAGGTCACGCAAGAGATTCTTTTTTATATCAATGGTAGTACATTTCACATAAAAAAAACCATCACAACTAATAATCTCACAGAGTAACAGTAAGTGGATAAAAAATTGTTAAAGTGAATAAAAAATTTCACTCATTGGTTCCCATAGGACTGGCTGCGCTACCTCTTTCAATGGCCAAGCTGATTTCTTTGCTTAAGATAGCACTTTGACCTAGTTTCACCTGTTGCATGATAGATGAAGTCCCCCAGGATATCACAGTAGCGTCCCAAATGAGCGGTTTCCCTTTCAATAAAGGTGCTGACATCCACCCGCTTGCCGTCATCTCTACTCAAACCGATTAGCTTAACAATGGACGGGAGCTTTGCATACTCTATGAATTAAGTTGTTAATTTCCCCGTGTCTGGAATGGCGACTTTTGTGAGGATAACCCGTGTAGTTCGTCTACTAGGACGACGCAATGGTGTATGCGGAACAGTTCTAGTCGAAGAGCGATGGATGTTCGGAAGGTATTGTTATTTAAGCTGGTGTCAAACATTCTGCTCGGAACGCAATTTAGTCATCTATTTGACTTAGGGCAAGTAGACGCGATGAAATGGACTTTATCCCTTGGATCAACCGGTAATGAGTTGTCCTATTTTAACTTCGGCCCACTTCGCCTTGATACTAGAAGTAATAGGGTCAAGTTGTGAGGGCTTCTTCCAAGTCAGAAATTGAACCTTTTGGTGAAAAGTTTAGCATGCAGCACACCAATTCACTGATTCGAAACAGCTCAAGAAGGCGGAGAAGGCTACGTCAGAAATTTTTCTTATGCCGAGTCCGCCGTTGCGTATTGGGAAAGAAGAGATCGTCCATTGTAGTTCGGTAAGGCTACAGTTCATGATGCTTTTGAGTGCTGCTTTAAAATCTTGATTTCAGATCAAATTCATGTGGTTCCATAAATGAGTTGTTCTCAGTAGATAAGTCAGTTTTGGGATAGGTAAGTAAGCAATGCTTCTTACGGAGAACGGCTGATGATACGATGGCGCTTCCAAGTAACTCGAAATCCGTAACCACCTTGATTCCCGGGCAGAGCGACTCGAATGGATCTAGGATTTCTTGTTGAAAATAGTTTAAAAAGAACAGCTCACATGTTGAGGGATTGAATGAATTTCCCATTTTTTTGAAACCTTTATAATAATAATAATAATAATAATAATAATAATAATAATAAAGTTTATTTGAGCTTTAAAAATAAAACAAAACAAAAATATAACAACAAAAAAGAAAAAGTAGCTCAAAAAAGGAATGAATTCGGCAATGCCGTTTTTCAATTCACCCTTTAAAAACCAAAAACCAAAAAGAGAAAAAAATCGCCTCACAAAACTAAAAATTATTGCTTAGATAAAGTTCTTTAGTCGATTTTGCGAACTGTATATAATTCTTGTTAAGTTTATCCAATCTACAATTTAACAGGGACGGTGCCATATAAGCGAAACAGCCTTGAAATTTTTTAGTATTGTGCCTTGGTATTGTGAAGGAATTAACCCTTAAATTTAAGTTATGCACGACAGACCTTCTAATTAACAGTTGACATAAATACAGTGGTACTTTGCATTGTAACAATTTATATAAAAATAACGTGTATAGATATCTGACCCGACAATTAATTTTCAACTCGTTCAGTTTCTGGTAATAGGGCGTAATATGCTCTCTAAACGGTACATTACAAATAAATCTTATGCACGAATTTTGAATTTTTTGCAATTTTAGCTTGATCACTCTTTGTAAGAAAAAAATAGTACACCATACAGCAATAGTCAATATGAGGATAAATTATGGATTTAACTATCTTGTTTTTAACGGCTTCACTGAGCAGAAACTTCAAGTGATAAATAGACTTGAGCTTAAGAAACGACAGTCTAACTACGTTATTTACATGTTGACTAAAACTTAACCTAGTATCTAATGTAAGACCCAAATTTTTAACACTATTAGACCATGTAATGGAATCGTTCATAAGAGTTAATTGGAAACTACACACAATGTCTGACTTTCGTTCGGGACCGACACAAATAGCTGTAGATTTCATGGGATTTAATTTTAAGCCGTTCTTTTCACACCACGTTTGCATGTTGAGAAGATCTGAGTTTATAGCATCAATAATCTCTTCCACATTCGATTCATTACATTCCATGTATAGCTGTAGATCATCAGCATAAAGATGATATTGAAGGTGTTGAAGACATGTAGGTGAGTCGTAGGTAAACACTGAAAAAAGTAAGGGACCGAGCACACTTCCTTGCGGAACACCCCTATCAATCTTCATATAACTTGACGATGCACTTGAAAGTCTAACTCTTTGAAAACGATCGTTCAGATAAGCTTGAAACCATGTTAAACTGCTATTGTCGAATCCTAGATGCCGCAATTTGGCTAACCTTTCCTTGGGTGTCATCAGGTCTGCCAGCACACTCTTAGGTGGACCTGGTATAGTTCCCTCATCCAGGTACCAGAGATTCAGATCCGATTCTCGGATTATTGGGTGGATTTTAACGCTGAAGATAAAAGGTCCGCATGGATGCTGAGCTCAGATTTGAGAAGGTATGGTCTCCGTTTTGAAGAAAAGGGAAGAGGGGGTTGCATAACATTGGTACAGGAAGCGGTATATGGAGGGTGTTTTCCGTTTTACTTTTGCAAGCATTTGGCCTCTTTCTATTAAGTTGAAGACATTTCGACAATCCACTTTTAAGAGGATGCAATCCGTATCTTAGCATAGCTTAATGAACGTTCTTGTCGTGTGTATCACAGCTTCACAACTAACCTTTAGTGTTGACGCCAAGTTGTTAGGGGGCAGAGTTCTTCTCCCGTTTCAGGAACCATGTGTGTACAGGCAATTTTGGCTGCGATCCTTCGAAAAGTCCACGGCGATTGGACGAATTATTTCGTCTTTCTTGGCTATAGCGCGGAGTCCAATTAAAATCTTTTAAGTGCTGCGCACGAATTCCATCGTTTGGAAATAGTTGGATTGCTCCCGAGATGTCATCAGCGGTAACCCTCTCGTAGATGTATTCGCTTTGGGGTCGATCAGGCAATTCTAGATGACGGCTATGATGGGGGTATTTTTCCTTGAGTAGCAACAGTGTAGAGTTGTAGAGGCAGCTTTCGCAACATCATCCTCTTCCAAGGAAAGTAGGCCAATTGCCTCTTCCATACCTACTCTCGACTCGACTCGTCTAGTTGCAGAACTGCCAGAGTGGTTCTTGATAGGACTAGGATCGCACCCGGTGTCTATTGACTCCACATTATGTTTGACAGCGGCAGTTAGAGACTTTCCCGTAGTGCAAAGGAGGCGAATGTGAGTAGACTCTTCCAGGAATTTTCGTCATTCTCTCTTATCATGTCTTCGATTTTGCTTGCAAGCGGATGTGATACTTGCTTCTCTAGGAATACGTTTCAAAACGCGATTCTGGCTGCTAGTGGTTCCACCCGAGGAAGATAGTATTTCTTCCTATCAATTTGCCAGGATACCGCAAATTCAAATAATGTCGCACATTTATTTACCGAGAAATGTGCTTTGCACCTATCGCGTTGAAAATACATGATTCGCCTGGTTTCCAAGCTTCAAGGGGATAGGGTAATACGTGACATTGTGTTTCTTTTGTTTCAAAACCAACTTAGATGAATATAAATTTGTCAATGTGCGTATTTTCGTCATATCTACAGGGTGATTCCTATAGTACCTGCCACCGTTTGGGAGCGTGTAGGTGGTGCGTAGGGGAGTATTTTGATATAGGACACTTGGGGTCGGAAATCTAAAATAAGGGTGCCAGAGCCAAATTTACCTTCTGGAATTTCGCGCCTGTAGGTAGGCAACCCAACCGGCCGGCGGTGCACACGGAGCGATCTCAGGCGGCGATGTGTGGCTGACACTTGATCAGAATTTTGTTTAAACCCACGAAATCCCGTCTGCAACGACGCGTATCAAGTGAATAAACACTATGGCAATAGTATAATAATAGTTGGCTAGATGTAGGAAGTGCATTGAGAACAACGGTGGCCACGTTGAACACTTGTAAACGTTATTGCTTTTGACTGTCGTTTTCCCTCCTTCCCTCCCATGTCGCTTCCTCGCGCTAACTCGCTCTGCATCGCTCCGCGCGAAACGTCGGTCGGTTGGGTTGCCTACATACAGGCGTGAAATTCCAGAAGATAAATTTGGTTCTGGCGCCCTTATTTTAGATTTCCGACCCCAAGTGTCCTATATCAAAATACTCCCCTAGGCACCCCCTATACGCTCCCAAACGGTGGCAGGTACTATAGGAATCACCCTGTATATTAGGAAACAGATATCATAATGCGGTTTTCACTGGTGTTTTCTTTTTTTCATCTTATTATTTGATAATATAATATAATTTCCAAGAAAAACTGCAGTGTCAAACCGTGCTGTGAAAAACAAACGTCGATTGGGATCCTTAGTTGCGCAACTTTTTAGTTAAAACTTTCTACAGAGGGTTATAACTTATGTAGCAGTCAAAAATACAAACTTTCTTATTTGAAATATAACACCCTTTATATTATGTATTCCATTTTTGGATTCGTAAACACTCACAAACCCTAGGTCTTAAAGATTAATATCAAACGGTTAAAGGCCTTTATAGACGGCGCTCTGAAACTCTGGAAGACCCTCCGATGGAACCGTTTGAGAATATTGGTGACCCTTGCAGACCCATCAAAGCTCTTAAAAATTCATAAAACCTTTTAAAAGTTGCCATTGGTAAGAGTTGTAAAGAGTGCCCTTGTACACTGACAGCTGAGTAAGAAGGATGCATTTACAAGATCCGAGATATTCTTGGAGATTGTTCAGGACAGTAAGCGGCTATTAAAAGCTCTCTTACAGACCCTTAAGGACTCACGAAAGCTTTTTATCTTAAGGTCTTTCAAGGTTTGGTGTTGAAGGTATTAAACGCTCCAAAAGTGTCTTTCATACTTTTGGAAAATCTTAAAGATACTCAAAGGTAAATAATCCCTACCAATTGGTTTCTAAATGTGTTCGCAGGTCATACAAAAGCTCTTAAACGCTTCGCTTTTAAAGCGAGGGGAGAATCTTAAAGGCTCTAACAGTTTTATTTACGGTTTTGACGGTTGTTAAAAAGTTTTAATGACTCTAAATTAGACTTTCAAAGATGTTAAAAACCAATGGAAAGCTCTGAAAAGCATGTAGAAGTTCTTTCGAGTCTCTTGTATATCCTTGAAATTATTTGGAAAGTCATGGAAACCCATAAACGCATTTAAAGTTTTTAAACACTAATGGAGCTCGTAATATAAAGCGAGTGTTAACGGTTCTTGAAGAGTCGTATGGTTTAATGGCTAATAAACGGGCAAAACTTTAAAGTCCTGTAGAAAGTTCTAGAGGCTTTTGGAGATTTTTGCAAACTTCATTAACTCTACGGTTCTGACAGGTTCTCAATAACTCGGATATGGAGAGTGCGGCCAAAGGATTTTAACACTTCTTGGAATGTTTTTGGTTCACGTGTCAAAGTGCAAACATAAGCGAGGTAAGTGTTACAAACTGTAGAAGTAGTTTACAACGAGGTAAGGGTTAGAGAATGTGGTCACAAAACTGCTTGTAATTTCGTTGGAAAGTGCGTTATAAAGTGTTTTTGTACACCGTGGCCCAAGTAAAGGTGTTTTTTCTGCTATTAAACGACTACAACGTGTCACTCTCCTCCAGAAGAAACCTTAAATGTAATTTTACCACTGTAATTTTACTATGTGTTATGGCCATCTAGAGGGCGGTTGCAAACCAAAATGCAATGACAGCAAAATTATAAAACCCAACATGACGTCTACTGTCAGCTTAAGATTAGTAGGATTAACCGTGGTAATTCTTAATAAACAAACCGGTGGCTCTGTGCACCTCGCCAGCAAGCACCAAGTACGTAATTAACTTAAGAACAGTGTAACTTGTTGTGTAGGCTTTATTCCCAAAACGGGGAAATTTTTTAGTCTGTCCCATATCCCTGGAAGCACTAATGGCTTTAGTGCGAATAGGAGCGCATGGAAATACTGGTAAACAAATCTCTCTCGGGCTAAATCTTCCGATTGACAAAGATCGCATTTTGGACGTTTATTCCATGCTATACACCAACCAAACTCCAACCAAAACTGTCAGTCGTAAAATGTATATCAACAACGAATTTAAGATAAGCGATCAATATAAAAATTTTGCAATGGATAACTTTCAATCTGAAATAGAGTATTTAAATTTTTTGGATAAATCTCCCGCTCTTCACAAGATGAACGAATGGATTGAGAACAAGACCCTTCACCTAGTTGGAAACCCTGTAACGGATGAGACTTTAGAAAGAGAATCACAAATTATTCTTTTCAATGTTGTATACATGCATGGTTTATGGACAACAGCCTTTACACAAAATCTGACAAGAGTGGAGAAATTTTTCGTTGACAATAACCGATTTGTTGAAATTGAAATGCTTGAAGTAAATGGGCATTTAAATTACTTCGAGAACACTGAATTAAAAGCACAGTTTCTGCAAGTCGTTTATGGAGGCGGAACGACATCTTTCACTATTGTTTTACCTAACGCTGTGGATGGTTTGTCAGCTCTTGAAAGCCACATTATTAAAGTGATCAGGAAGCCTCATTACAGGAAAGTAGCGGTGCATGCACTTATCCCCAAGATGAAGTTACGAGCTGTAGTACCATTTGTAAACATTTTGCAATCCGTATGAAGCTATATAATTTTTAATGCATTTTAAGTGTACTGTGACTGTTTAGTTAGGAATCGTCCATCCATTTCAAGACAATGCTGATCTAAGCTCAATAGGATCAAAAACCGGTGATAATCTGAAAATTGGGAACGTTTTGCAAGCAGTTTACGGTGGTGTTGAGGAAACAGGGTCCGATAAAGATAGTAAGTAGTGTTTTTAAATGGTTATCTGACTTATTTTGCAGTGATTCTCAGTAACCTTGGGTATCGCAAGGAACTCACCTTTTGCGGAGTACGTCACGTTTCACGCTGACCACCCATTTATGTTTTACGTAACCGACGAAACGAACGGAGTCACCTTTATGGGTAGATTTACAGCACCAGAAGGAGAAATAAAACTGAGAATCAACGATAATATGAAAGCAACTCGAAATATCACGAAATGAAAGTGCGAAGGATGCGCACTTCATAAAATATAAAATAAATAACTTTCATCATAATTGTTTAATGATTATAGTTTCTTCTCTTCGTAAGTAGAGGAAACGTTCGCACTTTTGAATTATTTCTTTTTGAATTTTTTGTTTGGTTAATATCGGAGACTTCTGCCCATGTAGGGGCAGGAAAGGATACCCCTGCCGTACAAAGCAATGCGTGTCGTAAGAGGCGACTAAACAACTGGAGGTCGTTGTACAAATTTATCTCGACCTTATCCTTAGGAACCTGAAAAGCACGTCACTCAAATTTCTGCATGTTTAACCCTTTTATAACACTAACTAAAATATTCTATGTGGACACTACGTGTTTCGAACTCGCCACAATTCATTAACACTTATCTCCAAGTAGTAAATACATTATCAGCCAAGGCGCATCTTGACTTCAGGGAAGCCGAAGCCGTAGAAAACCAGTAAGGAAATCTTCAATCTAGGCGAAAAGTAAGGAAAATTTATCTACATATTTCGGAAAATAATTGTCCATTCATATCAACTCCATATACCACGAGTACGAGCCTTAACCTAGGGGAATCTTGAATCCGAATGATTTATATAGGAATAAGACGTACAGCTTGAATATAAAGAGCATTTGTAGAAATCCCAAAGTGAAAAGCATAATCTAAGAGCAGTACGGTCTTTTCGCCGCTTTTCCGGGCGTTCTACATAGGAACTGGACTACACGCGCTTTGGTGGAATCGACTGCGGTTGACTCAAACTCGTGGGTAAGTAGCGAACCACTGCTACAATAATCGTGGAGAATGGTTTTTTTAGCTTGTCAATACATCCCAAAAGGCATATCTAAAATTCTAAACCCAAGATGCCATTGGTAGTGCGGTCTTTTCCACACTATAGGCGTGTACTGAAGGGTTAAGCAGCTCAGATCCAAATTTTATTTTGTGGGGTATGGGCGTCGAGGGGGATGCATATGCATACTATAACTGGTTCATTTTGAAATGAAAGCCCTATATGTATGAGTGTTTAGTACATTACATTACATACACATTTTTGATACATCCTACTTGATTTACAACTTCCATGCCGTTAATGCTTGTTATAATTTATTGAGTACATGGGTATACGGTAGCTACATACACAAACTATTTGTAATAATTAACTTACAGTTAACATCGATCAACTACAGTAGTTCAATATTTGCCTGGGAATTGCCTCCGTTGACAACCTTCTTTGTTATAAGCTTGTCGAACGAATTTTTCCAACTTATAATAACAATTAACACAAGTAAACAACACAAAAGTAGTACTATAACAATAAGCAATGTATTCAAATTCTTTTGCAAATTTGCTATACTAGTGGACAGATCATTATTGTCAACAATCTTTTCAAATTTTGCTGGATTGCCACGATCATGATTAAAAAATTTGTAGAACGATGAATTCTTAAATTCAACATTCAGAAATTCTTTCAAAAGGTTCTCCTTTGAAGTATATGGGTTAGTACCCTTCCAATTTTGGTTAAAATACTTGTAAAAGCTGGTTTCCTTAAATTCGTTGTTAAAATATTTAGAAATTTGCTCAATTAACTGATCACCAGAGTTTGTGACCATATCAGGGATCAATTTAAACTTCATTATCAGTTTTGATATCGTGGTATTTAGCTGATTAATAAAGGAGGAGCTTGATATTTCATTTTGGTGAGCGTGTAACACTTTTTCAAGGTCCTTTTCGTTAAAATGCGTGTTACTGTAATTATTAAAAAAGCGATAGAAGGAAGAATTTAAGAATTCATCATTAAAGAATCTAACTATTGAGACATTTGCAGAATGTAAAGTGTCATTGTTACCAGAAGGATCGGTAATTAAAGGACGGGAATTAGTTTCGCACGCAATTCCATGGATGTTGGCAGCTGTGTTTCTCGTTCCTTGAGCAATTGCTACTCCTCGTGATTTTAGATACGAGAAAATGTTTAACAAGGACTTACAATTCCAACGATTGTGGTTAAGGGCAACGATTTTAAGGGAAGGTATATGATACACAAGGTCATAAGGGTCGAACGAAGATACAAAATTATGCTCCATGTACAGATTTTTGAGAGAAGCCAGCGGGTGTAAGGTACTCTCGTAGAGGTAGCTAAGATTATTTGCAGAAATATCTAATACCTCCAAATTTTGTAAACCAGAAAACGTTCCATACTCAAAACTTGTGATTTGATTTCCAGATATATTTAGAGAAACTAACTTTGATAAACTACTGAAACATCCCAAAGGAATGTGATTGAGTTTGTTGTTGTCTAATGATAATATCCGCATCTTTACGGTATTTGCGAATATAGTATCGTCCAATGTGCCAATTAAATTATTTCCTAGGTGAAGTGTAAGCAAATTTTTAGAGTCATGGAACTGGTTACGCTGAAATTTGGAAAATACGTTCCAACTTAAATCAAGATATTCCAACAGGGGGCTCACGGTTATATTAGATACGTTGTTATGGTGTAACGAAAGACGCAATACGGTCAGAGAACGGAGTTCTGTAAGTTTGCAAACTTTGTTATTATCTAAATTTATAATAGAAACTGTTGGTGGAATGTGCGAAGAATTCACAAAAGAAATGTTATTGTAAGACAAATTTAGTTCAAATTGATTGTTGATTTCTGACGAGTTACGATCAAAGAAACTCCATACAGGAAAGGTGCTGATGGGATGTAAATCTCTGACTGATGTTTTTCGTGAATGTGTGCGCACCACCAGGTTATGAGAAACATCGACTGACCTAATAAATTTTGAGTACCAGAACGGCTCTAGAGAAAAGGATGTGAGTGCATTGTGACTCAAATTAAGGCGCTCTAAATGTTCCAATCCCAGAAATGCGTCATTCTCGATGAAGTCAATGTGATTATTTGACATGTCTAGAATCACTAACGAAGACAAATGATTCAATGTTCCCTTAGTAATTTGGGTAAGGCGGTTGGAATCTAACTGAAGCACTTGCAGTGTGGATAATCCATTAAACGCGCCTGGCAGAATCTGTTCTATATCGGTTGAACTCATTTTTACGCTAGTAACGAGCGGGAAGTTGTTAAAAAATGAAACGAACAGTGTTGGTATGCGACTATGTTCGAATATGAAATGGGTGATTGTGGGATTCACTGTTAAGAAATGAAGGTTTGTGAATTGATCTTGTAAATGTTGGCCCACTTGCAATGAAATGTATAAACATTCTGCAGTATCATCAGGACGGTGGGAAACTACATTCAAATTGTATTGATCGTACTCTTCATCATCATCATCAGTTTCGGCGGTTTCGGTGGTAGTGCTGGTAAATCTACAGCTTGCATTCGTTTCATTTATGAATATGCAGAATACCGCCGCGCCAATGTAGAAGTACCATCTCTGAAATGTCAACAAGCAATATAAAGTTTAAATTACACGCATCAACGTTTTCTTCAATTTTAAGGACTGACTGAGTTCTTAAAACTGAAGGTCGCGGATTGGAGTTCCATATTAGGTATGTCAATTTTATGATCATTTTGAAAAGATATGGCCCGGAAAAACACTCGCAAATTGCAGGTTTGTAGGTTTGGGTGCGTGTAGAACTGAAATTCACAAAATGCACAAGTCGAATCCTGCGGCCATTTTGCTAATAAGTTGGCTGCCAAAAACGGTTTTTCGCAGATATCTCCAAAACTGTGCATTTAAGAAAAAATATTTGGAGAGCAAAATTAAAGAGGAGAAAATTTCTTACAAAAATGTATCCATCCGAATGTTTCCAAAATCAGATGTGAATCCTTAATGCTTTCCCAATTTAAGTATTGCGATAGGGCCTATGTATTGACAAAGTAGACTACAATTATTGAATTGTAATGTAATGTAATATCTGTTCTTAGTATGTGCTTAATAAATGTCATTATTGTTATTAGTAGGGTTCCCCAAAACGATTTATGTAAGGCTTTTACAGGGTCGCGATTAGAGATGGAACCAAAGCTCTCACGCTTAAACCGTTTGAAATATAGACGAAAATGAGAACGCTTTCATTTGGTTATTTCACATATTTTGAAGTTACAACATTTTTTGTTTGTCACATGGTTTTTGCGAGTGCGACCACCATGTTGAATTTTTTAAAATGGCAACATAGATCATGTGATAGGGGAACCTAAGGTGGAACGGGGTATACTAGAGTAGAATCGGGTATGGCCTCTACTGACTAAATTTTTAGGTCCAGTACTCTACTATCGCACAAATGCTGTTGCTGACTCGACTCCAGTAACATAGCATTGCATGGCGACAAGAAACGAAGAGTCAGTCTAGCTAGGCTAGACCATCAAATGGTTGGTGCGCATAGCTATTGTTGTAAAAAAGTGTCATCATTTTGACGTACAGTAGGTACTTGTCTTGTGATATTTTATGATTGTAGCAGATAAAGGATGTCTTGTAAGATGCATGCTGGTGAAATTACGTACTTTTTTTGTTGCATTGCCCGTGTAATCTATTTTTGAACAAAACACATGCGCTTGGGGTGGAATGGGGTTTTTAGCGTGGGGCGGAACTATCGGTTTTGAAATACCCCATTCTGTCCCACACATTGAGCCAAACCGAAATCATTTTTTTATGATGCTCCGTTTGTACAAAAGGGAAACTACTCGGCAACAGTGGTCCGATGAGAGTATGAAGCAAGCTGTGCAAGCAATAATAGATGGCGAAATGGGCTACAAAAAAGCTGCTATACAGTTCAATCTGCAAACCCAAGTGCAAATAGTATAACAAATGTATAACATTAATATAACAATTTGAGAACCATTACATTTATTTGTTTATTTATTGTTGTTTCCACATTACCAACCATTTAATTACAAAGAAATAATATGTGTACCCAGTTCTACTCCGTGCATGGGGTCGAACGGTGTAAATGTACTGTAACAAAACCTAAGGTTTTTGCAACTTGTGACGTACATGTTCTTATAAATAAGATAATTAGTGAACATATTTTTCATAAAATTAAAAAAAATATGGTGACCTACATCCACTCCAAGTTCCCTTACGTAATTTTTAACTTCAACCCTGAATATGTTTATCTCTATTTCGGAATCAACGTCGGTTTTTTCATTCGATAAAGGACTATCGAGGAGCAATGCTATGCCCTTTTCGTACTTTTCCCTTCTGAGGATGCAATGCCCAGGGCTCGTTTGGAGGTTTTGACCTCCAGGTAGCCTCAATGGCAGCCTTAGAATATTCCGGTTAGTCAAAGAGCTGTGAATTTAGCGACAGTTCAATAGATTTATTATAAAAGACAATATACACGCTCATATGGGGAGAAGTAGGGAAATTAACGAAATATGTTGACTTTAATCAGGTCTCGAGCCTAGACTGGTATTTTCGGTGAAAATGCGAAAAACCGTTTTTGGCGGCCATCTTGGCAAGATATCGGTGCACGTGCAAAATATTGAATTGTGGATTTTGAGAATTTTAGTTATACATCATACTCTTTGGTTATACACACCCAATTATGTAAAACTGCAAAATACTATCTACTACTTCCTACTTCCTGAGTTATTTTCAATTAATCTCTCCTTTGGTTCCCCGATGACTGGCTTAATAAATCTCGAAAATTTAGTTTTGTTTTCTCGCAAATCGAAATTAATTCACGAGGGAGGAAATATCAAGATATTCATAAGAATATTTTGGATGTAGGGATGTCCTTTCCACCCTTTCATAGTGTATATTATTCGTAATTGTTAGTACAACAAAAATAATTAGCGTAGGCGTCATGCCCTCTTTTTGGGTTAAACTTAATATGGTAAAACTAAAATTTGAAAACTTTCGTTTAAGAGATATAATACTATATAATACGGGAGAAAGCAAAAATTGTAAATTTCATAATGACTTTAAGTATATTTTCTTAGTTCTAAGAGATACGTTATATTGAATGCAAAAGTGTCTTTATATAATCTGAATAATCTGCCGTTTTTAGAATATTATAGGGGGTCAGGTAAAAAAAATGGATTTAACCTCATTTTTTAAATAGAACGCCCTGTAAATTTAACCGGATAAGGTTAAATTTTGTAAGTATTATTAACTTTTTCAAAAAAGATTCTAGCGATTCAAAACAAGTAAAAAAATTAACAAATTTCAAAAAAATTCAATTGATTCAAAAAATAAAGAAAAAAATTCCAAAAGCTTTTCGGTGTTTCATTTATTTTTATCCTTTTTGAAACTTGTGATGATGGATGTAATTTTGTGTGTGTTATAATTTCGAAAAGAGAATGCTAGTTTGAGTTTGATTTTATCATTTTAAGTTTGATAGTACTAACAATTATGGAGATACACCATGAAAGTGTCGAAAATGGGACACCTTGGACATATACAAATTATCCATATGATTACAGACTAAAAGTTCCTGACGTTATTCTTGAAAACGACTGGATGTACAAATATAAATCGATTGTAGTGAAATTTAGTACCCTTAAATGCGTATTTTTGAATTGGCGAAAAAGAACTGCGTCAGATCGCAGCACAAAGCCAAGACAAACTATAGCGTCGTTTCTTTAATTTAACAACATTGGCATGCTAGATTTTTGTACTAAAAATCATTTTCTAAAAAAGTGCTATCGAGACAACAACAGTTACGGCCCAACACTTTATTAACAGTTACGAACGGCAATAGGACAATCAAGTACCTACAACTTTGACTTTATTTTACTTGTTGTCAACAACAACACAGCACTTCATTCCTTCACAAACACGCCTTACCTGTTATTATCCCTTTTTGGCGCAGTAACCTCCAATTAAAACGGCTATAACGTAGAGCATCACTTTTAGTTCATCTCCCGCGGTTTGTAAAACTATAGATACTCGCACTTGGTCCCCAAATGCCATGGCAAAGATGTATATTGTATATAGCATCGCAGGTGTTTTCAAGATTAAAGTAAGCTACATAAAAGGGTGAACGGTATTATTGTGAACTACCTATTATAATAAATTTTTTCCTTTAGGCGATCGATTTCGACATTTATTGTCATCATCAGGCCGTAGCTAAAATATACATATATAAATATCGTATGTTAACAAGTTAAAAGTGTTGTCTTACCGCCAATATAATAAAAATATATTTTAACATTGACGGTAAGACAACACTTTTAACTTGTTAACATACGATATTTATATACAGGGTGACAATTTGAAAACTTACCACCCCCCATATCTTAGTAAATAAACGAGATATTTAAAAAAAAATCAAAATCCGTTTCGGTAATTCGGAAAGGGGGAATCACAATGACATAGTTGGCGACGCACACCCCTCCAACCCCTGCGCCCCAGCCACCCCAACTTTAAATCTTAAATAGTGACCCCCATGTGTGATACGTCGTGGGAAGCTCTGAAAAAATGCTTTCCAACCATACCAAATAGCATTACATTTAGGTTAGTAATTATCGTGCAAATCAAAAAATAAACTAATATGATACATTTGAAATCTGTCGTATTAAAACGCAACCGGCGAACATAGACGAACTAAGACAGAGAATAATTCAAGAATGTCGAAATATTGCAAAACCAACATTTGAAAAGGTTCGACAAGAGTTTGAGAATAGATTATAACTGGCGATCAAAAATGAGTTGCTGTCGAGTCGGCTTTGGAAGTTCAAGTTAAATACGATTTTCCATGTTTATTTTTTGATTTGCACGATAATTACTAACCTAAATGTAATGCTATTTGGTATGGTTGGAAAGGATTTTTTCAGAGCTTTCCAATGACGTATCACACATGGGGAGTCCCTATTTAAGATTTAAAAGTTGGGGTGGCTAGGGCGCAGGGGGTGTGAGGGGGTGCGTCGCCAACTATGTCATTGTGATTCCCCCTTCGAATTACCGAAACGGATTTTGATTTTTTTAAATATCTCGTTTATTTACTAAGATATGGGGGGTGGTAAGTTTTCAAATTGTCACCCTGTATGTATATTTTAGCTACGGCCTGATGATGACAATAAATGTCGAAATCGATCGCCTAAAGGAAAAAATTTATTATAATAGGTAGTTCACAATAATACCCTTCACCATTCATTAGAGACCTATTAACGAAATGGAGTCATTCATCAAGCATAAGCTACATAACTTGAACGCTTCTCGATTCTATTTAAAGCAAATGTACTTCAATTTACTACACAACCATCGTTCTTTTATACTTGGTTGCTGAAAATTTTTTTTCTAATTCCCACAATTTTGTACGTTTTAATATGGGTAGACAGTAGGCTACCTATGAATATTATTAAATAAAGACAACAAGGTTTCTCTAGTTTTTAGAAGACGGAGGACAGTTGAAGTCCTTTAAATTGATACAAGATGAATATTGCCAAAACCTAGAAACAATACGTGGGTGTGGTTCAGCCCACCATAATTAACTAATTTATACATAAAATCGGCAACATGGCGTTTGTAAGCCTACATTCTAAATTCATCAGGTGACTGCTTCAAAGTACGAGTGACAAAAAACCAACGACAGACCGATCAGAAAGCCACGGTAATGCGAAAGAACCCAAGTAAGTCATTGATTGAAGAACATTCAAACTTCATTGTAATAATTAAATTAAAAATATAAAAAGATAAACATACCATTGGTAACACGCACATTATGTTTCTTAGAATATGCACCATTTCAGTTCTCTTGAATATAATATTTGAAAGTGGAGACAAATAGAAGAATTGATATCAGAATCTCTGCGGCTTTTTATCTTTATCATTACCACGACGACAATAATTGAAAACAAGACAAAACCACTGGCAGCTCTACAAAGTTAACTAACCTACATTATCACTTTCAGAGATAAAGAAAAGGAATTTTATTTCGGATAAGCTGCTGTGACTTTTTACCTAGAAGGAATGGCCCAATTTTGATGACGTCAAGTCAATGTTAAGGATATTTTAAGTATTTGCAAAAGATGTTTCGTTTTTTTGAGCTTCATAAACCAAGAAGGTCTCCTAAAATAGTTTCTTTACATTAATTTTTCTTGAGCAATGTACTTATTAGTACATCGCTTAGTATTTAATGGCGGATGTGTATGATACATACTTTACCGACTAATCGGAGTCAAATGTCGATCTCTTCCTGAGGCTCTTGCGTTTATGCAAAGTAAAGTGCTGTTTTTCATACTCAACCACCCAGCATCTGAAACACTACAAGAGATCCGATCAAACTTGCGTACCTATTCCATAAATTAGACTCAGATCTTGCGTAATAAAAGAGTGATATAGTACATATATAGTTCACAACAGTATGAAAACTGTGCCAGTACAAGGGACCTACTAACAGATCATAGTTTTAGTTTTCTGTGGTAAATAGTGACGATGGTGGCATCCGTTCTCCTCAGTCCTCACATACTTATTGATTTGAGATGTAAACCTGAAACTGTTATCCATAGTTAATCCTAAGTTAATCATCTCAGATTTTAACGGGATTGGATTGTTATTATATAATATTCAGGTGAATATAATTTTTAGTCAGTAAATCAACATTGAACTGAACCTACATACAAATGTTCCTATTATATTATTTATTTGTGTATGATATGGGATTGTGCAGATGTTAAAAAGAAGGGGTCGAAGAATAGAATCTTGTAGAACGCCTCTACTTATCACTTTTGATTCAGATATTTCATTAACCGTGCTCACATATTACAATCTATTAGTTAGGCAATTGATTATCATACTAATTGAGCTAGCATCAAAACCAATGTACCCAACCTGAAACTGTTATCCATAGTTAATCCTAAGTTAATCATCTCAGATTTTAACGGGATTGGATTGTTATTATATAATATTCAGGTGAATATAATTTTTAGTCAGTAAATCAACATTGAACTGAACCTACATACAAATGTTCCTATTATATTATTTATTTGTGTATGATATGGGATTGTGCAGATGTTAAAAAGAAGGGGTCGAAGAATAGAATCTTGTAGAACGCCTCTACTTATCACTTTTGATTCAGATATTTCATTAACCGTGCTCACATATTACAATCTATTAGTTAGGCAATTGATTATCATACTAATTGAGCTAGCATCAAAACCAATGTACCCATTTTCAAATGGATAACAGAACATCGTGACTACTACTGCCAAACTATTTAATTTGGTCAAATCTGATAGAGTCATAAGTGTAACATGGTTACTTTCTTGTGTCGGCGATGTTTAAAAAAGATGTGGTGATTGCTTATCGACCTCAAGCAAAAAACGTTTAATCGATCATATCGATATCGAGTTATGGGCAAAAAGTGTCGGATCCATCTACAGCCATCAGTACCATCATACGTAATAATGAATTTACAATTTTAATTAAAGAGTTTTCAGGCATAAGAGTAACTCCAGTACCTCCCGCGAATAAACACGGCGTTTTCCACCAAACCTTAATAAAAGGAGGACCGATCTCTGACAGACCACGCCGTTATCAGCCGAGAAGCTGAAAGCAGCAAACTTTGAATTTGAGTTTATGTTGGAGCATCAATGGCATCAAGTAGTCCGTGGACATGGTGCCGAAGAAAAGTGCAGGCGTCTGGCGGCGCCCTTGTGGCGACTACAGACGTCTAAATTAATTGACGATACCTGATCGTTATCCGGTGCCAAATGTACAA
Organism: Photinus pyralis; assembly: GCF_008802855.1. Taxonomy (NCBI): domain Eukaryota; kingdom Metazoa; phylum Arthropoda; class Insecta; order Coleoptera; family Lampyridae; genus Photinus; species Photinus pyralis. The sequence goes on from NW_022170403.1 coordinate 45,617,100, forward strand.
GATACTAAACGGGTTACGGGTTTTGTTACATAGACATCATTCTTGTGGCATCTGTGAACAAAGAAGAATATTTACAGCACTTAAAAATCTTGTTCAAACGATTATAAGACAACGGGATAGCCATAAATCCAGCCAAGTGCCAGTTTGGAGCTACGGAAGTGGAGTACGTGGAACATCGGATTACCAGAATCTCAAAAAAACTATAGTACGTACGATCGAGAATTATTATCGATTTACGAATCGGTAAAATTCTTTAGACATATAATAGAAGACCGACATCTTATAGTTCAGACGGACCACAAACCATTCATTTACGCATTTCAACAAAAACCCGAAAAAGCGTCGCCTAGGCAACAACGGCAGCTAGATATGATTGGACAATTCGTTGCAAAAATTATTTATGTTCGAGGCGAAAACCACGTTGTTGCCGATGCCTTGCCACGGTTAAAAGAAATATCAGTGCCAACAGCAATCACCTTACATCAACTATACGAACATCAAAAGTTCGACAGGGAACTTCAGAGTCTCCTACAAAAATCCGTTTAGTTTTCCGGAAGTAGATGATTAGAATTTATGTTCCAAATTTTCTGCGACAAAGGATTTTCGCAATTTTTCATAACGCTGCTCACCCAGGCATTAGGCCAACGCGAACTGCGTTGGGTTCGGTCATGTATTCCGTGTCAAGGATCAAACACTCACCAACATATAGCCAGCTCGTTGCAGCCTTTTGGTGTGACAAGCCAACGGTTCGAGCATGTGCACTTAGACATCGTTGGTCCTTACCACCATCAAAGGGTTTTTGGTACCTACTGACGATGATTGATCGATTCTCCAGATGGTCCGAAGCTATTCCGATAACCGACATCACCGCTGAAACTGTCGCTCAGGCGTTTTACGACACCTAGATTTCACGTTTTGGATGTCCCCGCAAGGTCACTACCGATCAAGGTCGGCAATTTGAGTCGTCACTCTTTCACGAGTTAACTCGGCTCTTAGGAACAGACCGCTGCAGGACATCTGCAAGCAAACGGAATCCAAGAACGATGGCACCGTACCTTAAAAGCAGCGTTAATGGGTCATGAAAATCCGCAGACTTGGGTTGACCAACTGTTTTTTTGGGATTACAAACCGTGGTGAAGGAGCAACTACAAGCATCACCAGCAGAAATGTTGTACGGTAGTCCTTTACGCCTACCTGGAGAAATGTTCGTGAGTTTGCAACAGCCGAATACCTCACCGATCGTTTTTTAACGCATCTAAGGAGTCTCATGAATAACCTACGCCCATCATTACCAACGGAACGGAGGAACCATCGCATCTTTGTACACAAGGATCTTAAAACCTGCTCGCATGTTTTCTTACGAGACGACATAGTTAGGCTTCGGGCGACGCAGAAGTACCATCACCCACAAAGATCGCCACTATAACAGGACTTCCATCTCAGGATTCGGTCGCACGTCTAGGCCACAAATTCGATTCGCTTCGCCTTTGACGTGTCTGGGGGGGGGGGGGGGGTAATGTATGGGTGGAGAAAATTTGACACGAATTTGATTGACAATTTACTTTCCTGAATAAATATTTCGGTTGTAATAAAGTTAATTAATTTTGGTGTTATTTAACTGCCGCGAATTTTAATAGGACAAGTGCTTTTTCTGGCCGGTTGGTATGGTTTGAGCTTGAGCAAGCCCATAAGGGAGATGAAAATCACAGAGGCATTTTAACAATATCGGCGACAGTGGTGAAGCGGAGCTCGAAAAGCTCTGCAAATCTAATTCTGGCTAGAGCAATATATCGGAGCGATTTTTAAATCAAGAGAGCAGCATGGATCTTCGACCATCACATCCCATCTTTAAAGGTCCAAGGCAGCACAGAGAGGTGTGGGTAAAATGTTCTGTGGAAGTCAACTTCGATGAACCCTAAGGTTAAACGAATGCTGAAAAGATAAAAACAACGGTTGCATTAAATGATACGACACTGACATATACAGATACAGATTACAATTGGTAAAGCTACTCGCATCCTTATGTTAGGCATTATTGGGAAGGGCATGTCCTTGTTGTAATACTAACGGCCTAGGAAAAGTGGAAACTGTTCTTGTCTCAATAAGGTACAACTTCGATTTTCGAATTAACCTACATCCTTATCTCCACGGTTGGTACGACCGATACAACAAAACGCAGGAGTTAAGTTGTAGCAGGAGCCAACGTTCCAGAAAGCAGGTATAGTTGTATGACGCTTCGTCAACATCGACTCTTATGGATGCAGGAAAACAATGTTTCTGGCACTTTTCTTAAAGAATATAAAGTTGTCACAGTACACTTATATTACGTACAATCTAGATTTCTTATTGTGAGACACTAGATTAGGATAAAATTAGGCAATTAAAAGAAAAAATATTTTTATATTTTTGATACAATATTATAACAATATTTAAAACGTGTACAAATAATCGTTATAAATTCAAATTAATTCCAGTGTTGCATGAGAATCTGTTGGCATGCCAACCACATTTCTGGTGTTAAACTTCTTTAAAGGATTATCAAAGCTTTTAATTAGAAACAAAGCCAGCAAGCAACATAATACAATTAATATAATCGCCAGTAAGGTATTTAAACCACTTTGTAAAGATGATATTTTTGTTATAACGGGATCATCGCCACCAACATACTTTTCATATTTGGGTGCAGAAATTTGATCACTTGCAGAAAACTTTGAAAAATCGTTGTTTTGAAAAAACTTATAAAAGAAGGAATTTTTAAAATCGGCGTTTAAAAACTGTTTCAACACGTTTATTTGGGGTAATGTAGACGAATCTGATTCTTTACTAGCAAGCTTTTGAGAAGTAATATTTTTTAGCTCTACTGTGAAATATCTATAGATATCCTGCCGTAGCTGGTTCCAGTCACGTGCACTATAGTTGTCAAGCTTGTTGGGAAGTGACTTAAATTCGACAATGAATTTTGACAAGGTGTCATTCAGTTGCTGAATGACGCTGGTATTTGGCATTGAATTCTTGTACTCATTTAATATTTTAGAGAAAGTCTTCGTAAATTCGTTTAGGAATCTTTGTTCCTCAAAATGAGAATTGCTAAAATCTTTGAAGAACTGATAAAACTTGGAATTAATAAAGTTCTCATTAAACAACGCGTTAAAATAATTCCCTTGTATATCGTCGTTAATTTCACTCTGTGGTGATTTCGTACCGACTAGACTTTCAACATTTTGCTTAGTACAAGCAATTCCATGTATGTTAAGTAGCCTTTTCTCTTCACCGTAGAAAACTTTCACAGATTTCGACTTTAAAGCAGTGAAGATATTTAACAATGATTTACAGTTCCAAAGATTAAAATTCAGGGAAACGTTATTTAGTACCTTTAGATGCTCAGTGAAATAGTACGGATCAAAAGTTGTTATAAAGTTATAATCTAAACGTAAGCTTTCTAACGCCAGAAGAGGATGAAAGGTAGTTTCATAAAGATAAGTCAATGTATTATTAGAAATGTCCAACGTAATTAAACTACTTAAACCCGAAAATGTACCGTAGTCGAATTCCGAAATTCTATTCCCCGACACATTCAAAAATTGTAAAGCAGATAAACTGTGAAAGCAACCGATCGGTATATGTTCGAGCTTGTTATTATCAAGAGACAAGTTACGCAAAACTGTCAAGCTTATAAAAATGTCATCAGGAAGTTTCTGTATGAAATTAGAGCTTAAATCAAGAACAGTTAGAAACTTACTCTCTTTTAGCAATTGAGGGTCTAAGTCACAAATTCTGTTTCTGCTCAAATCTAAATACGTTAGCAACTCATAAACTTCAGATATGTTGCTTAAATTATTACTGCCTAACGATAGATAATGTAAAAAGTCAAGGTTGAGGAATTCAAATTCGGTAAGGTTGTTATTATACAGGCTTAGACTGATTAGTGGTATCGGAATGTACGTGGTATTAATACTTTGTATGTTATTATGCGATAAGTCCAACTTCATCGGATCAAATAAATCATCTTGATATTGAGAATTATTTTGAAATGCACTCTCTGGAAGCTCAATGATCATATTATGCGATAAGTCGATGACTAATATAAACTGGAAATGTGGGAAGGTATTGGGATGCAATACTTTGATATTGTTATAACTTAATATAAGTTCCTCCAAATTCAGTAGACCCATAAAAGCGTTGCTTTCGATCAAGTCGATGTGGTTATGCGATGCATTGAGAATTTGCAAATTTGTTAAATGGTTTAATATACCTCGAGATATTTCAGTTAGTTTGTTGTTTGCCAATTCCAACACTTTGAGTTTTCCCAAGCCATTAAAGCCACCTTGTTGAATTTCTTCTACATGTGTTGCGTTCATATACAAATGAGTAATATTTGTAAAATTAGCAAATAAGGATACAGAAATAGTTGGTACACGACTGAGTTCAAAAGATAAATGGTTAAAGCCTGGTATAACCTCAAAATAGTCATCATTATCCTCCGACTTTCCTTCAATAACAAATGGTTCAAAGTGTTGACCTTTTGCCAATGAAATGTAAGAGCATTTGGCGGACGAATTTAGAACGGGGTACACAAATTGGCAACATCCCCTATTATTTCCATACCGGTCATAAATATTCCTATGCTCTCCGTGGATGGATCTGACTAGCGATACTCTGCAACTGGCGGTGGATTTATGGACAAACAGATAAACCAGGCACATGAGAAAATATGTTGGCACAATCTGAAATAAAAGAAAGTAGGCTTTCACCAAAGATAAAGGTTAATAAAAATAAAATAAGGACAATGCCCAGTTGCCAACTTTTTTATTTTATTTTTAGAGAATTTGACGGTTACTTGGATGAAGTCAATAAACTATTTCAATTCAAATCATATCAGAATAATTACGTACCATGTTTTTTTTATATTAACTGCACTGGCACTTTATTACCTCGACTTTCCAAAACGTTTAGTAATTAAACCACATACAACTGACAAATGAAGTATAATCTACCAGGAAATTTCTGATTTATTTGTTATCATTTAGTGCTGTATGATTCACTGGAACAATGAATTGTATGCAGATAAGCACATAAATAGTTCACAAATATTATGCAATAGATAAATTTAATCCAAATTTAATAAATATACCTTCTCCAACAATCTTCTTCTACAAGAATAAATTTCATGGGGAAGGTATATTTATTACCGTATAGTATACATTCATTTCTAACGAGCAGTATATTAAGTGGCGCATATGTGAATTCATATTCAGATCAATGGTCCATGGGAACATGGTTATGAACGTATATAGTGCCGTGTTGTGCATGGTATGCAGTGGTGATCTCTCCCAAATATTTAAGTCATTCGCGCAAGATATTTAAGTGAAGACCCGTAGTTAAATCTTTGGTAGGTTTTTATTTGCATCACGAAACCCAACATTTTAGAGTATTTTGTGTTTCAGTAATTTTGTAAATTAGGACCCAGTACACCGTATGGCTCTGCTCGATGTCATTGTAGAATGGCCCCTTCCTTATTCTTGTACAACACTGCTCCGTACATTCTTTAGTGTACACAGGTAGTAGTCAATTTAAGTCTATGGGTTTATATGTTACTTTTGAATACAGTTTGATCATTCACCACGCTTGTGAGTAGGTAGTTTATTATAAATAAGCGTGGAGAAAGGTAATATAACCAATAACCATGATAGTAGGGAGGTAGGTTACTTTGGCGTATTCGAAGTATTTTCGGTTTATAGCACCATTCGGTATTAATTTAAGGGTGATACGGACTACGGAGTCATAAAATTTTTCATTCTGTCACGTGTAGAGGATGTTGGGTAACCAATAATTAAACTATGAATATACCAGTTGGGTTGGTTTCTGCTGGAAGTGATTGTGATATTGGGGATCATGTTAGTTCTTCGTAAAGGAACAAGTTACTAAAGTAACCGTAAACGATTTACAAAATTCACAGATTTCGCAATCCCTGCGACCATCGGAGACATTGGAAATGAAAACCGTATAACCTATAAATCCATATGTAAAACACAAATAACCCTTATTCACATGGAATCAGGTAAACTTTATGAATAATAAGCGGCATAACATGCTTGGAATACTATCACTAGCGATGTGAGAAATTTCTGTGAATTAAGTACCGTATCGACAGTATTCGCGACTTTACCTTGGTATATAATGTACTATTACATATAATCACATAAAATATCAATAATGTCAATCCCTAACCTTTAAATGACTTAAAGATAAATTTTGAAAAATCTTGAAAAAATAGCTTGAAAACCTTTGGTGTATAGGGAATAGGGTATAGGGTATAGGGAAATGTGGTAACAAACGACGTAAATGTTCATGTAGATGCCGGAAATACAATATAGGGTGTTCTATTTAAAATAAGAAAGTTGCTATCCACATGCGGTAAAACTGGAAGTGATGATAATATTTTCTTTCGATAGATCATGAAAAACTATGTTAGTATGCACAGTTTCAGATTTCAATTACTAATGGGAATACTTTTAGGTAACGGTTTGCGTGATTACCGATAAATTAGTATTGTTAAGTATCTATCTATGACTATTGCCCTCAGAAAATTTCAACCAATCATATTAATGCATATTACAGAAATCACCTAGCAACAGACAAATATCCTCGAGTATTCATGCACTTGTGCAATACCCGCGGGTATTGCTTATGTGCAAATACCTAACATGAAACTTAAATAAATAATTCCAAATTTTATTAACGAAAATTACAATTTGTAACTGATGCTTATTTTCGGTTTCATGATGCTTTTTGAAAAACCATGTCTTTGAAAGGATCGAAACAAACATTATATTCTTCTTATCTTGCAAAATTTTTGTCGGGCAATAGTCATCCCGTATATCCCTCGTGCACGCCAAATACCAGATATGAGTATTTCGCTCGTGCACTACGTGCACTCTCGAAATATTCAGGTATTTGGCGTGCACTTGGGATATAATACTTGAATATTATTATTGTTCCGTACATATGTTATTATAAAATTTAGCAATAAATGCTGGCCGGATAACTATTTATGTCTTAATTTCTTTCATATTAAAAATTCCTTCAAACCTCATGTAAATACAAAGGTACCTAAATATTAAATAAGTAATAGCATTGAATAATAAGATTTATTATTCAATGGTAATAGTAAGAAAGTAAGAAAATAAATAATGATTTAACACTTATCTAATTTTTCATCTCATGTATAGTGTTCATTTCACATCGATTCGCATTTCGCATGCAATGTATTTTTATGGACACGTTATTTATAACCGTTACTATACGGGTAGCATTGAAAAAGCAAATTTAAAGTCTATATCAACGTCTACTTACAGTGGAATTTTGGTGAAGTACAAGGGAAGTTTGGGGGAAGTACTAGGAAAGTTCGGAGGAAGTACAAGGAAGTACTGGGAAGTAAGGGGAAGTACTGGGAAGTAAGGGGAAGTACGGGGAAGTATAGGGAAGTTAAGAGCAAGTACCGAAGGACTTCACACGAAGGGGAAGTATTGTACAAATTTTAGGTCTGGTGATTACCCCCTGCATTGAATTGATCTCTTTTGCTTCAGGTTCAAATGAAGAATGTGTTTTTTCTATAGGAAACAAGCACAACAGCACAAATTGTACGTTTAATGTAACAATAATTAAAAATTAAATGTAATGTAAAACTTTGACTGTTCATTTTGAACTGATTGTTTTTAAAAAGGTGTCAGTAAGTATTTTTGTTGTTTTGTTTTTAGATCGATAAGTAATTTTGCCGTCGTCGCAATTATAGCAACTGGTAAATTCCACGTACTGTCATGGAAACACCCATGGTAAATATTCAGAAATGATCTATCGCTCAAAAAGGTAATTAAGATTAAGATAATATATTGTTTATTTTATAGCATAATTAAATTAATAATTAATTACATAATCAATAATTAAATTGACATTTTAATAGGTCTGAACGAGTAGGCTAAGCCGTTCATTAACCGTAAAGATAGATAAAGTAATCACTTTAACCGTTAGGGTAGATAAAGTGAAACAGATGACTGTGCATTCTAATAACATCTGTCATTCTTGTTTCAAATGCACGATATAAAATGACGTTCAGAATATATGACAATTCTGTTTCTATGGAAACGATCGCGACGGCAGAATCTAAGCTTGCTATTTTTGACGTCTCTAAATTAAATTCAGAATTTTCAGAAGCTTTACAATGATTTATATAGATTCTGCTATAAAATAAAGTTTTGTATTATGCACTACGATAAACGGAAACTAACCATCTCGTGAAGGTCAATCAATGGTTAAAATATCACTTATTTACTTATTAGATGTATTTATGCCAAAGTAATTTGTTTAATCTGTAAATGGTTAGTTTTGTGTTTAATCGAACTCAAATTACGACCTATTGTATACCCTGAATTACATCAGGTGTTAATGCAAAATTTGTTAAGCCTGATTAATTTTTCAAGTTAATGAAATTTAGGTCAATATCGAGATTTTAGTCGTTGTGGAGGCTGGAGGTGCCGACGGATAATGTAAGGCGCCCTGTTAATGCCTCAAGGGCAGGCAGAGGAAATTCGAAGTTTGGAAGACACGCACCAATTGACCGGTGGCGTCCCAGGCGTTCGAGGGCCAAAGAAAGTATTATAACTTGCGACGTAGGTCATATAGACCCCAGATAGGTCAGAGGATGATCTCCCTCTGAAAATTGAAGAATTAAAAATGGCAGATTTATTACTATCTCTGACCCAAGACGTTATGGCAGCCTGCGATAACAAGCTGAGTTATACCGGCCTGAAACCGTTGCATTTGTTAAACGACCTTTGCACAAAGTGCGTTTCACAGCATTGTGTGCAAGTTACTTTGATCTAGAGGCTATGGATTTTTATACCATACTTACTTTGCTTGTTACAGTATAGCTTCCTTGTCACATTGTGTTGTTAGACTGCGTCACTAAACGAAACGAGGAAAGATATTTAAATTATGTAATAATTATAAATACTTTCTAACAAACAGCCATACTGCAGTCTATAATATAAACTTAAGAATTATTGTAAAGATGCACTTCACGCAGAAACGGAGTTTTACTCAAAAGTACAGTATAGTTGAAGGTTGCAATTCTATTATCGCTCGCCTTTAAGACCTCTAATCGCTTTGTGTTGTTAAAAAGGTCTTCCGGCAATTTCTCCAAGCGATTATTGGAGAGATCCAAGTACGTTAATGCGGTTGTCTTATCAAACGCACCTTCAGCAATCTCTTCCAATGCATTGAAATCCAATAACAGCGTAATCAAATGTGCTTGTTCAGAAAGTAGTTGGTCAGGAATTACTTTCAAGCTGTTCATTGATAGATCCAAAATCTCTAGGGCGGTTAACTTTTTGAAAACGTCCACGTGTAGGCTGGGGATGTTATTGTATCTCAAATAAATGGCCTTTAGATTAACCAAATCGTTCAATGCCGATGCTTCGATTAATTCAATTTGGTTGCCATTCATTGATAACCATTCTAAGGCAGTTAACCCTGATAGTGTCGCCGAGGTCAAGTTTTTAAAATAATTGTAGCTCAAGTCCATGTAGGTCAAATTTGTTTGATTCTGGAAGGTGCCGCGTTCCAGAACTTCCAATTTGTTGTGATACAAATCGACCATCTCCAGGGTGAGATTTGTGAACGCATCCGGTTCGATTTTTCGAATGTTGGCCGCCGTCATAAACAAAGTCTTCAAATTGGGAAAGGGTGCGAAGAATTCTCCTTTAAGTATCGGAATTGTTGTGTTCTGTTCAAGATGTATCAAACTAATTCCTTCAATCGGTTCGTCTGTTCCCGCGTATTCGCATTGTATGTAACTGTCATTACTCTCTTTGCCTTGTTGATAAAAGCAGTACTCCGTTGAGGCCTTATGCAAGAGTGTTGCTAGCGCCAACAACACAAACGCTTTCATGGACATTCTGTAACCAAAGTTATGATGAGTAGGTATTACATAGTAGATTTGTGACTATGGTGTACAGCCAATTTTGTTGGAATTCTGATTTTTTTGGCTTACCTTAGCAGACTATGGAACTGAACCACGCACTAATGAGTCCACAATATTAACAAATCATGTACGAAAATAAGTATTTTTACTATTTATATACTATTTATCTTGTTATTGAGACGTTATTACGATATCTACTTTTATATGTAATTTTTTCCAAGTAAACTACGTGTGTGAAATGTCACTGATACAGTGATACATGTAATGCGCAGCAGTTCTAAGTAATGTGGTCTCTTTTTAGAATTGAACGGTTACTTTGAAGAATTCGTTTTGTTTTTTGACGATGTTTATGCAAAGAAATATTCCAAATATATTCATGTTGATCTTGTTCGTGTAACCTTTAATTACACAATGTTATACTTATACATAACGTGAAAAAATTTTCGTTCTCTAAATGCACCACATATTCTAAAACTGAGAATAGTTAGAAGACCTTAGACTCTGTGTCCATTAATATTTATTTGTAAGTATCAATTCCGCTTTATACACGTAAACAAAACGTTTAAAAACTATAATAAATAAGATGTATAGTAAAATTTTCGGTTTAGGAAACAGTGCCTCCTTTAAGAAAGAAGCTGTTTCTCTTACACGATTACGAAACAATCAAGCATCAGATATTCCCAAAAAGCTCAAGAAAGGACGATGTTTCTCAAAACTAAACAATGCGGTTTCCAGATAGCTGTAGCGATGTAGGTATTTAAACTTAACCAATCCATTGGTCCAATTTATTATACACAGTTTTATGATTTACGGAAATTTCTTCGAGCACAGTTTGATATCGGCGCCCCTCTTACCAGCTTTGGTTACAATATCAGCAGTGAGAATTGTAGGGTCTAGGATAACAAGTGCCCAAAGAGATGTAGGTAAGTCCGAAGGCGCAATACGGAGCTGTACGGTGGATATGGCAACACAGTCCAATCAAATTTTGCAATGAGTTCCGTGGTCGCAATACTGGTGTGAGGTCTGCTGTTCTCATGTTGCAAGAACTGTATCTTCGCGTGACGTTTCAGTGTCTGATAGACCGATTTCGAACTGGTACCCCGTAAGTTGTAGTTCTCGCCTTTCTCGATGATCTTACCATCCTATAGCGAAACTTTCACCAACATTTGATTTACTTTGACCGCTTATTTCAACGGTCAATTTCAACTACGCGTGCGAAGACAAAAGTGCCATTTCGCGTGCTCCCGCGTCAAATACTTGGGACACCTCATCACACCACAAGGAGTTTCTTTAGATCCGGATAAAACCACCGCCACCTTACGTATGCACGCACCCAATAACCTCAAACACCTGATGACCTTCCTGCACACCTGGTCTTTGTATCGGCCTCTCCTCTCAGGACTTGCTGCAGTCGCGAAACCTCGCGTATCCGTATTAAAGAACGATGAAGGGTGGGAATAGGGGGAGAGCCAGCAGAGAGCTTTTGAGCAACTAAAAGTTCACGCCAGCGATCATTTTTCAGCAATAAGGCTCTAGTAGTCCATTCACGATACACATGGACACCAGCCAGAACGCCATCGGGACTGTGCTTTCCCAAGGAAAGGGACCCGAGCAACACTAAGGCAAGTGCGTCAGCCCACCTCTTGCTTCAAGCAGAGGGGAACTACTCAACAAGCGAAAGGGAAACCCTGGCCGTCGTCTGGGTAACAGAAAAGTTTCGAGGATAGATGTATGGGCTAACTGGTGACGTTAGCTACGGATCATCAACCTCTCCGATTGCTAATGGGGCTGAAAACATCCAGCGGCTTTCTATCCCGTTGAGTTCTTTACTACAACCGCTTCAGCTGCAAATTCAGTACATCCTGGGAAAAACTAACGCGGTAGCAGAGTCTCGACCACCGTGCGCTCCAATTTGGACAACAATTCAGCATCTGTCTCGTCTCGATCGACCACAGGACATCAGAAAAGGACAGCTCGCAGACCCCGCAATTAAGAAAATAACCGACTGTTAGAATAACCCGATGGTGCCCCAGTGGGCTTCGTGCGATGGGTTCTATAGCGGCACTAACCCGAATCCGAGGTTCGAACAGCACAAGTAATCCCTCGAGAGGAACGAACCAACATCCTCTGCTAGCTACTGTGGCGGAGACCGCACCCACCCTCGTATAGCCACCCATAATCCGGGCACCTCATTGAGGAAACATCACGTCTCAACCATCAGGGCATTTAGATGGAAACCCGAAGAAGGACCTCTCGGTCCAATCCGGTGAAGAGGGCATCCGCCCAAGAAATCTACCAATCCTGTCACCTTGTTGAGACGCCATAGCAGCCAGAGAGGGACTCTGTAACAAACCTACTACCGCCACCTACAAATTTGTATAATAGTTTGGTGCCGTTGACAAGTGCAGGGACCTTCTAGAACCCCGAAATTGTTTCAAACTGAACGCATTCACTTGCTAAGTCGAACGCCAGCCTCGAAAACGCCTAGCGGCGGACTCAAATATCTGTATACGATTTTTGAAACAGAATAATACTTCTTCCTATAATTACTTATTCAATGATTCTTCCGATCATTGAATATAGACTTAGGTATAGACTACGAAACAGGTACCGTTTACATGGCCCACGATTGAAATGTATAGTGTGTTGCCTACATACACATTTTTGTTCATCTGATACAAACCCATATCGTCCAGTCAAATTAAGGTTTGGGCTGGATGTTGTCACTTCATTCAACGACACCAAGCGTAACCTATGTAAAAAAATCCGCTGATTCCGAAAATCATAGTCCCCCTGGCCGGAAACGCCCGGAACATATTGTTATAAACAAAAAAAAAAAATGGGAAAATATCGTGTTTTTTCACATTTGCCAATATCTCGTTAACTATTGCTCTGAGGGAAAAAATGAATAGAAATGAACTTGTTTAGAATAAAAGTTAATTTAATTTAATTTTAATTTAATTTAATAAAAACCATTCATTTTGGTGAAATAGAAACACGAAAAAAGTTCACGCTGTAAAGAATCGATGGGTGCGACCCGATTTGCAAAATCATTTTTGGTTGTTTCGAAAACTGACTTCAAAGTCAAAAGCTGATTTCTCGTGAACTATTAATCGGATTTGGACGTATTTTTTTTTAATGTACGGCTTTCCGAGAGCTTTACATTCGCCTATTATAGAGTTATATTTTTGTTGTTATATTTCGGGAGTTATTCCATTTGTTAACTAAGAAAATTCTTCGGATTTTGAAAAAAAATTGCACAGTCCCTCGATTTGCAGGAATCATCGGGACAATTATTGAAAAAGATTGTTTTAGGGTTATAATTCGGAACATATTGTTATAAACAAAAAACGAAGAAAAAATGGGAAAATGTCGTGTTTTTTCACATTTGACTGCCAATATCTCGTTAACTATTGCTCTGAGGGAAAAAATGAATAGAAATGAACTTGTTTAGAATAAAATTTTCTATAAGATACAGTGTTTTCAATTTTTTTATACATATAAATTTTTCAATTTTTTTATACATATAAAAAAATTGAAAACACTGTATCTTATAGAAAATTTTATTCTAAACAAGTTCATTTCTATTCATTTTTTCCCTCAGAGCAATAGTTAACGAGATATTGGCAGTCAAATGTGAAAAAACACGACATTTTCCCATTTTTTCTTCGTTTTTTGTTTATAACAATATGTTCCGGGCGTTTCCGGCCTGGGGGACTATGATTTTCCGATTCAGCGGAATAGAATACGCTTGGTTTCGTTCAGTGAAATGACAACATCCAGTTTATACTACTTTTAGAGCTAATTTGACTGGACTAATAGATTATTTTTGACTATTTCCCTCGCCTTAATTTTTACCAATCACAAACGGTTTCTAGATGGAAAAAACTGTATGACAGCACCTGTCAGCAGTTTTTTCGAGTTTACCCGCGACAAAACTTGACAGCCGTTGTCATCAAAAATTACCTTTTATATTTATTATGTACCTATGTATGTATAATTAAAGACTATCCTAGGAGAATAGTCTTTGGTTCAACCTGAGATACACGGTATATACAAGGCGAGATACAAAGATAATACGATCCGCCTCCTCCGCTCTCCTGTTTGATACATACAGATACAGACAATTTTTCTATTGGAGTACTACGGTCGCTTCGCGCTTGGTATCTTTAGACGGGTTAGAGCATTTTCAACGTATGTTGGAAGGAGCTATTAAGGCCACTTTTTCCGTCCGTCTCTCCGTACGAGGCCATAACTACTCCTACAGTTTTCAAGATATTTAGTTCGTTCTTTTGGCATTCGGTAGCTTTCAACTGTGACACATTAACCGAGAAAAATCTTCATGATTGATGTGCGCATGCGCAGACTGCGCAATGCCAACTTTTACATTTATTGAGATTTTTAGCGCATTTTCGAAAAGTAGAACTTCGATCTCATTTCCCTTTATTACCTACGACTACAAATAAACCCCTAAAGAGCATCTAAAATTCAAGCGTTTGGCAGAGACAGAGAGGCGTGGTCCCAAGGGGTCATTGGATTTTGAGATTTGAACCATTTCAATAGGCTTATTGCATGTGGCATATAGATCTACTGTGCAAAGTTTGAACCAAATCGGTCCAAGCGTTTGACAGTTATCGTGTTCACGGGCGGACGGACAGCCGGACACTCCCCTATAAAGCTTGCAAAATACTATGCAAAATATTTAACCATAATTTGCTTATTCACTTTAGACATTTTAAATTTTACGTACCTTACCTGTGGATATGTGGATCGATGTTCAAAGATCAAAAGCAATGACTTCTAATATACAGGGTTGTGATTAATAATGTAATAAAAATGGAATGGATTCGTGGTCCGAAATGCGCTCGGACCCGTCGATTTTGCTGTTGAATTGCATATATTTTAACACATAATAAACCCCTCGCCAGGAAAGATTGCCGGTCACAGAACACTTGATCACGATCTACAATCTATGTTTTTCGTAAGATGTAAGCGACTTCCGGGGTACTATCGTGTCAATGTTGAACAAAAAAACTTTTCGTTCAACATTAGCACGATCCTATTCCGGAAGTCGCTCACATCTTAAGAAAAACATAGATTGTAGATCGGGATCAAGTGTTCTGTGACCGGCAATCTTTCCTGGCGAGAGTTATATAAATATCCGTACATATTATTTCATGTTCGGATTCCCCAGAACATTCTAAGACATGTTTCATGTAAATGTGCTGTACCTATCTTCATGTGTTCACGGAATGGTTTAGTACTAACGATTTTTTATCCGGAATTTCATTTTCTTTCGAAAGAATCATGTAAAAATCTACTACTTACTCAAAATGTCTCGATAACCCATAATCCTGCGAAAAAATTAATTTAACCGTCCTCGTTGCTCAAATAATATGAAAATTAGCAATAGTGTGAAATGACTTTCAACAATAATTATGCTATTACGTCAACAGACGATTCTCTTTCATTTGGAAACAAAAACAAACCGATCAATAATCATAATTACCAAGAATAATAGTGAAATAATGTTAAAGTCCATTTTAAATTGTTTAGACTGTTTATACATAAGATTACTGTTTTACGTAGTTGCCACTCTTGCATAATGCCCAAGACTGATAAAAGTGCGATTCCGTTCTTTGCAATAAGAGAATTCGTTCACCATTCGCCACCATGAAGTATGTGAATGAGAACCAAAAATTCATCATGAAGATAGCTGCTCTCGTAATTGTATTTCTGTTGAAATGCCATCAGGCACGTGCCAATGGTCCGTTTGACTTATGCTTCTATCATCTTAGTTCAGGCGAAGAGTTTATTCAGTGTGGTGAACTTAAAGCGTACAGAAATGAAAAACCCAACAATAACCTTCAGGAAATTGAAAAAATTCATATTGGATGGAACACCACCATGCCAGAATTACGTTTTGGCCTATTTTCTTCTTTCACAAGGTTAAAAGTGCTACATTTAAGTAACTCGCACATCCAGCGTCTCGATAAAAGGGCTTTTTACAATATGGAGCAATTGACGGAATTGAGCCTCTTTAATAACGAAATAATCGAAGTGGATTCTAGCGTATTCAAGTACTTGACATCTCTAAGAGTTCTGGATTTGGGCACCAACAAAATAACTGGTTTACTAGACTTTATTTTTCATAACCTACTGGATCTCGAAGAGTTAGTGTTGAGTTGGAATATGATATCTACAGTTACGATGGATTTGTTTTACGGTTTAAACAATTTACGAAAACTAAACCTTGCGGGAAATTCACTAAAATCATTGCCCGAAAATGCGTTTGCTTGTTTAACTAACTTAATAGGCTTAGATTTGAGTTACAACGACTTGGCAGAATTACCTGTAGGCCTGTTCAACAATCAATCTGAAATGCAAATGCTGAATCTAGAGTCAAATCAATTGCAGTGCTTGCGTCAGGGGTTGTTTCGTAATACAGTGGAATTATTATACCTCGATATATCGAATAACTTTATTACACGCGTAAATGGAAGCTTGCTTAATAACACTGTAGTGGAAATGTTGAAGTTCGAAAGGAATTTAGTGACCGAAATCGACGTTGCTGAACTTTTAAAGCAAGCGCAGTTTCTTGAAGAGCTTTATTTTGATCACAATCCGTGGAAGTGTCACGCTTTAAGAAATGCTATTCAGTATTTAAACGAAAGTGAGATTTATTTTGAGCCAGGAGTGTATTTCGCACATCAAAATATCAATGGAATATTATGTGATAAAATTTGAACGGTGTTATTGCAGGCAATCGATCCCAATACGATAATTACTACAAGATTCCCTAGACAAAGAAGAAATAGGGGTCAAGGTTAGAACCAAAAACACTGGACTTTGACTAGATTTTTCAAACCGTCCATATAAAATTGTTCTTGATAATAGTATTTTTGTAAACTTATCGGGTATTTACGCAAAGAATTTTGTTTAAATTTTGGTGACATAGTCTTATCTGTGACATTACAAAACTGTAAATAAATATTTTGATGTACTTATTCTGCCGGTGACGTTTGGGGATGGGGAGACCGAAAGGGTCAATCTCATTGGTTACCCTCTCGTCATTGTCGAAAATGCACCGTCGAATAGACTCTCGCTATCTATGCACAGTTCAAAAATCCGTCGTTACGTCCTAACCGAGGTCCTAACATTACACCCATCATTTTCATGAAAGACATAAAACAAGTTCTTCGACTTTATGTGAGACCTGCTTGACGTCCGGACCCACTTCTGACTTCTGCCGTTTCAAACTACTTCTAGTAGACCGTTACAAATGGCCCTGGTATACCTTGAAGGTGAGCCAGACGGCCATCAAATTTTACTGTCTAAAAGTGCCCCCCCTCCCCCTCCCACGAATTATTTCCTGAGATGCTGTTTTTGAAAGTATAACGTGCATAACTTTTACATACGACAACCAATTGGTCTCAGATTTTGCATACGCATGCCTTTAGTGGTGCCAAGTTAAACTTTGGAAAATGGGAGAGGGGGGGGGGGACACATGTTGTACCCTTCATGGTATTCTAATGAAAGGTCTCATCGAAATAAATTGGTTTGTACAAACTATAACTTTCCCGTACGACTCTTTTTCGAGATCAGTGCGCAACGGGGCCTGAGGGGGGTGGGGGGTTAAAAATTAAGTTTATCTGTCATTGTATTTTAATTAAAGGTCTCAACGAAAGGAACCGTTTTCTACCAACTACTGCCCTCTTTCTGTCCTCTTATCAAAGTACGGGGCGGAGGGGAGTGGAACTAGTTTTATCCTTCATATGGTACTCTAATGAAAGGTCTCAACGAAAGGAATTAATTTCTACCAACCATAGCCCTCCTCCTCGACCTCTTATCGTGACCCGGGCGATTGAGACGTCTGCAAGAAATATATCCATTGGTGATGTCAAACCAAAAGCTATTTCGGTTAAAAAAATGCGCTATATCTGCAATAAGAGAGTTGTGCACAATTTATACTTGTTTTTATAATTTTCGCTAGTTTTATTGGTTGATGGCTTATTTCATATGGAAATGCAAATAGTGAACTGTCTACGTTACACACTGCACTAATCCTTCAATTTTTGCAATTGGGAGCAGAAAGAAGGCAGATTTGATAAAAACTTACCTCAATTTTATATACCAAAAATTAGCAAGCATGGCACTCACACTGCTTCAAAATAAAAGTATGATAGGTACTTGTTTTTAAATCCTTTATTTCCAACAATAACATTTTCAGTAACAATATGCTTCTGCTTTATCTCGTATAGAAAACAACGGTAAACAAAGCTATACGTAGATGAGGGCGAAACCTCGCTAATACATTTGGCTTTAAATTCTGGGTGTAATATATTTACTTAGCTTGGATAACTAACGTACTATTGAATTGCCGATGGGAAATATCTAAGAATTTCGAGCATAAACTATATTTTGTACAAAAACTATATTTATTAGTTATTACTAAGCCACACTGTTGCCAAATAATATATAATACTCAACATAACTCAAAGGCGAAAGTTTCTGGTACTTCCTGGAAGAAAATGTAAGATCACACATCTTATATCTCATAAATCAAGGTGCCTGAATAGAAGGTAGAGATTAGAAAGTAGGTGCACTATCTAATGCTTCCCTCTAGTGATCTAAAAAAATCTTTATTTTTATAAAACCTCATTTTCATATTTTCCCTAGTACCGCCCAAACTTTTAAAATCATCTGTCAGATTTCTATCCTCACTCTTTAATGGTATCTCGTTAAAAAAGCACTTTTCTTTACCACTGCGGTTTACAAATTGTGCTCCGTGGTACTCTTTACTCTTATTATTCAGTGTACGCTGTGACATTTGCTTGAACCTATTGTCATGCTTGAGCTGATTTGTATCGTACCTGTTTGGCTTTAGTCTCTCCCAAAAAACTTGACGTTCGTGAAAAACGGAATGATCAAATGTCTTCACGTCCAAATCAGAGGGACTGGTACTACGAGGAGTCTCAAATGCTTCGCTATGCTCAAATCCACTATCTGGCTCACTAGACGCTTTCGGCATAATACGAAAAGAGTCATTTGAACAATATTGCGTGCTTAACCTTTCCCAAAACTCTCTACATTCCTTGAACTTAGTTTTGAAATCCATACTATCGAAATAGGGGTATAATCTGTATCTCGCATGATTCTCCCTATGCGTAAAGACGTTTGGTAAACTATAATACGAAGTGCTTTCCATGCAGTCTATCGTTTGCGAGCTTAAGAACTTCCAATACTTTTGCTTTGATTTAAACTCCGAGTTATCGTACGATTCAAAAAGTTCTCCACTAGCATTTCCTAAAAGCAGGTCTGGAAGACTTCTGCGTTGTTTTAGTTTTTTTTTAATAGTGCCGAAATTTGATCTGTCCTCCCAAAAGGAAAGCTTTTTCTTGAATTCAAAGCAGTCTTCATCGTCGATTAAATTCAGCGATTGTTCAAGTGATGTACTGAGTTCATTGCAGGATACCGATCTGTCATATTTTAGGTGAGGTAGATAATTTAAGATGTTTAGTGCGTTTTCCCTGCTGCCATTTTCATATTGAATTTCAGTCTTGCTCGGTGATGAAGATCTTTCCTCGTCTAAAGTAGTATGCATGTTTGGAGTTGAAATGCTATTGCCGTTATCCAAAATCTTTTCTGGATTTCGTTGCGGAATCAAGGAAGATTTGTGGTTTGTGGTTACTTCGTACGCAATATGATCTTCGCATATTGGGGAAGTTTCATTAGCTTGTAAGCTTTTCGTGACGTAATTCATTTCAATGTGCTCCTCTACCACGTGATTAACCTTGCGGGGTTCGTGAGGGTCACTTACCGGCTCAAGGTCAAGTAAGTCGATAGTTTGGGATAGTATTGTTCTCTTGATGGTTTTTCTGACTGCTACGGTTGGCAAGGAATTTAATTCAAAGTCCTCACATACTCCTGATACATTTTGCAAAATGCTAACGGCAAAGGGTGATCCGACGACATGACACTCACTGGTTATGATAGACACTTCGTGAATCCCCATACTTCTTGGAATATATGTAACTTTTATTCTGTCTTCTTCTACTGAAAATGTCATTGGAATTTTTCTAGTATGTCCATTACCTTGTGGCTCCGTGCTCGTCGATAAGTCGGAAATTGGTTTCAATAGCAAGGTCTCACTGTGCGATTGATATGCGAATTTGTTTGAGAATAACAGTTTCTGCTCAATGAATGTAGAAGGAATACGTAGAGTTTCATAAACGCCGCTTGGAGCTTGAATACTAACAATGATATCGTCAACGTTGAAATAATCAGACGAATTAACGTAAATGTAAAATGCCATTTTGCGATTTTCCTCTCCAGAAAACAATCCCATTCCTTTTGCAACGTAATTTGACGAATATTTTAAAGCTGGTTTCGTCTCTTGTTCACAAGCTTCGCGAATTTTTTTTAAATATTGAACTAGCGCCAACTCCTGATTTTGACTTAAAACATCCTGTTCAAAATCTTGATCTGTGAAAACCTGTAAAATTATTGAGATCGAAAACAGCAAGTGAAATGTAGGAATTATTCTTACCGGCGCAATTCCCAGATATTTATAAGCGAGCGCTTGGCCATGAGAGGGCGGATGATGCTTGTGACTCTGAGGATTTGGGCACGCTCCTGGAATGTACGTGTTTATCAAATTACACAACAACGATCCATCTGTCCAGCAATGAATTGGATTGTCCAGAGCTGAATTCTTGGAGTGCAACCAAGATGTGGGTAGATGCCAGTCGATCCATTGTAGTAGTTTTTGTTTCTCGTTTAAAGATGGACAAATTGCTACAACAAAACTGTATCTAAGTATCTTACAGTGTTAAGTTAAAGTAGGCAAGAATTAAAACCAGTTTCCATAATAAATTAGTAGATGTAGGCGGTGAAGTAATTTATCCATTTACCCACAAATGATTATTAATCGCCGTTTGATAAGTAGATTATCTACTTACGGATAGGATTATCCTTTTACTGAGTTACAGTATCAAATGAAAGCAAATTTACAATTTTGTGACCGCGTACTCATTTCATTAAAGCATGTCCGTTGTGATTTCATGAAAATTAGAAACTTTACAAGCTAATTGGCAAAAACATTATGGACTACAAAAAAGAAAGGAGATCCGCTACACAGCAAATGTTCTAAATAAAGAGATTTCATCCGCAAAACGATAGAATACGTAATTAAAAATAAATAGGTAAATAGGAATGTTTCGTGTTGTAGATTGTGTAAATCTAAAAATAATAATAAATAGGGGAGACTGGGAAGGGTTGTCACATGTAACACAGTGAAGCTAATACACAATTCTTTTTCTAGGTAAAAAGTGATTTATCAAAGCTAAACGGTGGCCCATAGCAAAAAATTCCATTTCATATTGTGTAGAAGAGAACCACCATCTACTGGGTACTGCTCGCGAGCGTTCCGGTCGAAAAAGCGCTCCAAGCGGAAAAAAGCACTTGCGAGCGGATCGAACACTTTTCGGAGCGACCGCTTGGTGCTTGATACTTGAGCGTTTATTTAAAGTGCTCGGCGCTCGAGCGCTTTTTCTGCCTGCGAGCGGTTTTTCCGCTTATGAGCGCTTTTTTCGCTCGCGAGCTCTTCTTCCGCTCGCGAGTGCTTTTTCCGCTCGCCAGCGGTTTTTTTCTGCTCCCGAGCGCTTTTTCCACTCCTGAGCGTTTTTTGCTCGTGAGCGCTTTTAACCGCCCTCAAGCGCTGAGGATCAAGCGCCGCTCGCGAGCGGTTTTTCCGCTCCCGAGCGATTTTTTCCGCTTACATGTATGCGGAGTGTCTTTGAGCCAGATTGTTCTAGCATAGAGCAAAACTCCGCGCGCGTTGTTCACTCGTTCAAAAAGTTAGTAATACCATTGAATAAAATTCAATGCTATGAGCCACCGTTTAAGAATTATTTACTATTTTTCCTTCGTTGCCTGGACTATATAATGACAGTGAAGAATGTGTGCGCATGTTATTTTGGTTGCATAAGATTAGGCGTCGTTCAGAAGGGTTTTTGTCATTTAAAAGTAGACATAAGAAATCCTCATGTCTACTTCTAAATGAATAAGCTGTATATGTCCCATGCGCAAAAATGCCGTAGACCAGTGATCAGAGAGTACCAATATGGTATGGATTCTGAATTTCAAGACCTTATAACAATTGATTAATGAAATATCTTGTGCTCGCTGCTAGTGGTATTCCATGTGTGCGCATGTTATTTTGGTTGCATAAGATTAGGCGTCGTTCGGAAGGGTTTTTGTCATTTAAAAGTAGACATAAGAATCCTCATGTCTACTTCTAAATGAATAACACTGTATAGGTATGTCCCATGCGCAAAAATGCCGTAGACCAGTGATCAGAGAGTACCAGTATGGTATGGATTCTGAATTTCAACACCTTATAACAATTGATTAATGATTATCTTGTTTCTTAGTATCTTGTTCTCGCTGCTAGGGGTATTCATACTACATCTTTTCGGGCCAGTAAAAAATTTGCAAGGCGTTGCGATCAACATTTTTATTAATAGGTTAATAACCCCTCGTCGTATGGAAAAGTTTCGTGAATCGGTTTTATTATTCTTTAGGGGTAGGGAAACTGCAATTTCGGGACTCAAGTGAAGTGGAATAACACAAAAATTTATTTATGGAACGAATTTTATAGGTAGGAATAGATAGGTGGTAAATAAAAGTATCGTGTATGAGTTGCAAGAGACCGGAATTGCAATACGAAAGGTTATAGTTGTGCTACTGCCTTCTTGAATATAACGGATGATATACTGTCTGCTGTCGATAACAATAGAACATCCATTTTGGTTATGTTAGACTATTCTAAAGCATTCGACACAATTTCTCACAAAATTTTGTTTAGTATCTTGCTATTTATTGGATTTAGTGTCACTGCTGCGGAACTTGTGCAATCTTACCCCACTAACCGTTTTCAAAAGGTAATTTTAAATGGAACGATTTCTACCTCCTTGCCTAGCTGGGGTGCCCCAAGGATCTAATCTAGGCCCATTACTATACTCGTTGTACACGTGCAACTTCAGAAATCATATCACTTATATGCCGATGATACACAGCTTCAAATAGATTTTCAACCTGATAATGTGGCTTTAGCTAATAAATTAATTAATTCTGACATTGATGCTCTTGTAAATGTTTCTGAAAAGCACTGTTTTAAAATTAATGCAGAGAAATCCGTAGTCATGGTATTTGGCCAACGTAAAGCCAGAAACTTAATTAAACAGAACGTGGATGTTAAGGTGACAGGCTCGGCTCTGCTTGTGAAAGAAATTCCCAAAAATCTGGGCCTGATTTTAGTGTTTTAGATGAAGCTTTGAAATTTTTCCAACATACTTCTTTATGATGGAAAGCATATATAAATTTGAAGCTTATTTTTAACCAAAGATACTTCCTAAGTGAGAAATTGAAAATGTTATGTGAGTCTCCTGTACTGTCGCACTTTAATCATTGCGATACTGTGTATGGGCCGTGTCTTGGTAGCTTTGATGTGAAAAGAATTCAGCGAATGCAGAACTCTTGCCTTCGACTCATATATGGTATTAAGAAACACCATCGTATCTCTCAGAAATTAACTGAATCTAAATAGCTTAATATATATAACAGAAGAGTTCTACATTCATCAGTTCTATTTCACAAAATTGTAACTACTAAGAAACCGAATTACCTTTTTGACAAAAAAATCCAAAAGTTTTATCACTCCCCCAATCCATAAATCGCATTTGTTTAAAAAGTCATTCTCATATACCGTTAGTAATTTATATAACTCACTGCCTGAATGTGTAAAAACACTGCAACTTTCAGACATCGCCCTACTAAAACTATTTATGAAAATAAAAAAAAAATTGTCTTTTCTTTTTTTTGCTTTTTTATTTTTTATTTATCCGTAAATTTTTCTTTTTTTTTAAATTAACTTCCTCTCTTCTTCATCTATAAATTATTTGCCATTTATTGCAAATGGCACGCCACTAATCAATTAAACAATCAACTAATTGCTGATTGGAATAACTTATGCAATAATACAGAAAAAACAGAATAGATGTAACGAAGAAGAAAGGAATTCTTAGCCACGCAATGATCCTATAATCCAAGGATATTACTACATACAACCCCAGCAAACACACTTTTAACACGTTTAAAAAACGGTTTTAAAGCGATTTGATAGGATAAATTCGATATTGGTAGTATGGTAGACGAATTTTATACCTACGTTGAAAATACGATTTTTTCACTTATAATTGCACAAGAGGTTTGTATTTTACCGAGTAAATTTGGGTTGTTTAGGTAATGAAAATCCGTTGCCTAGCAATTATAGACGAGAAAAACTGTCAACTAATAAAAATGCGACACCGCAGGTGGAGCATTTTTAGGTTGACAGTTTTTCGAGTTCAATTGCTAAAAGGAAACAGATTTGAGTTGCAACAACCCAAATTTACTCGGTTTAAATACAAACCTAGAGTGTAATTCGGTAGGACAATTTAACGAACAAGAAATTCACGAAACTAATCAATTATTGACAGACGTCAAACTAGTCATATGGGAAAGGATAATGCGATAATTGGTTCGAAAATGAATAGTGAAAAAACCACTAGTGCATTTGTCGCTGGAAAAGATGCAGGTAACTTTTGCCGCTGTCAAAGTGACAATTGCACTGCGGCTTATGCGATTTTTTATACATGAGTTGAATTGTCATACATATAAACCATAGAATTCACGTTCTACGTTGATATTACGTATATAAATAACGGTTTTTTAGCATTCGTTTATATAAAATTTATATAACACCACTGTCGTTTACGCATATACGCATATAAATCGTATAGCAATGAAAAAAATAAACGCATAACATTCCTATAAGAATGTATCGACATTTATCCGTATTATATATACGTAGGGTTTTTGTTTATAATAAACGCTTTTTATACGGAACTGTGTTGCTATAGGGACGTTTTTGACGAAACTGTCATAACCGAATTCGTGACTGAAAGAAGTACGATTAGCAATTTTACTTATCGCATGAAATTTACTGCATAGTGCCCACCATCAAATCAATATACTTAAAGAAATAGGTTACTATAACAGTATAAATGTAATACTAGTTTCAAAAAGAATTAAAACAGCTGTGAAAGTTCATGATCATTTCTAAAATCTCTACCTCTTTTATTTCTTAAATCTGCCAATTCTCTCACCCAGCTTAATTGTAAGTTAATTAAAGTATCGATCCATAAAACCTCAATGTAAAACCGCGAAGCGTGCGTTGAAAACAAATTTCAGAAACAAATTGCTAAAATGGAAAACACATTTTCGTCCTTGTTTTTATTACAAAGGCATTGTCAAACGTACCCACCGAACGCAAACGTGTACCTAAATCGTGACGAAATGTTTGGATCGGTAAATTTCCGTAGGGCTTCCAATAAAACATAAAATAGTCAGCAAAAGGAATCCTTATAAAGTAGATAGAAATTTAGACAAGCTCGGTATCGGATTATTTTAGGTTGATTGCGCAACTTCTGTGCATTTCTCTCGCCTCGATAGTTCGGGATATATCTTTTTGATCTCTTTCCGGACATTAGTTACAATAAAAGCGAATCTTTTGTCTTGTGCGGCCAGTCATTTGATCGGATAAGCTTCTACAGTAACACTAAACGAATTTTCGATATATATAATGTTCCGAGCAGTCAATACATAGTGCCCTTATATTTCTAGTTAAATGAAATAATATCCAGCTTAATTTGAGGGAATGACCATACTGAAATGCGTATTGCCGATGTAATTTTATCTGTAGTTGACAAAGTAAAATAATGTGTGATGTAAAAAAGTCTATGGCACATATTATGTAATGTATGTGTAACCAACGTATTAATTTGAAATATAGTAATTCCATTTTGAGGGCCCACATTACAGCATATACCAAACCAGGAACGTGTCTCCAGGGAGTATTCCCCTCAAACCCTACATGCAATGCAATCGGGCGAATTTTGTTTTCAAGGTATTGAACACGGATCTGTCGGATGCTGTGCCACATTTTGGGCCCTACACGATGACGTGTCACGGAAGATTTGTTTTGTTCTTTCATTTTTCTTCTTAAATTACACGGAAGGTATCCCAGTCTCATTTTAAATTTATCCAACGATGCCCTAACTTAGGTTGGATGGGATGATCGCTTATTAGGATTCTTTTAATAACATTTTCCTACAAAGTAGGTAATAAACGTTAGGGATAAGCATTCAATTTCTCTAGATAGGTAGTATTTAAGCTACAGAAAGTAAAATAACACAGTACTCTTGCCTATGCAATACTAGCGTGGGGTCATAGTGCTTCATGGAAGTTCATCTTTCGCCTCCAACGAAAGGCCGTACGCGTGATTAACAATCTACAGTACAGGGATGATTGTCGTCAATCATTCTCGGAACTAAAGATCCTAACTCTTCGACTCTTCCTAGTCTTTATATTCTTGAGGCCTTGTGTTTTTGTAAGAAAAATATGGTGGAGAATGTGTTACAATCCCAGGTGCATTCATATAACACTCGACAAAAGGATAACTTAAGGGTGACTTTTTGCCGATTGTTGAAGAGCCAAAATGGTGCAACATACCAATCGCAATCTTTATTTAATATAGTTCCTCCGAAGATTAGATCGCTACCCCTCTCAGATTTTAGAATTACACTAAAAAAATTGTTTATTCAACACCCTTTTTTCTCATTTGATGAGTTTAACGACTTCTCTTGGAGTGGTTCGTAATTGTATCAGTCATTCTGTGTTATATGTTTTTTTTTTATTATGTTTGTTGTATTATATGCTAGTGTGTTCTTTATCTAATGACGAGTGTAAGTGTATCAACATGTCTGCACAACAATATATATTATTATTATATATATTATTATGGTCGGTGTTTCTTGTGAGAACTCAGGTCTAGCCTGGTTAACTAATCGCACGGATTAAAATCAAGTAACGATTAGTGTCTGTGTCTGTGTCTGGTGAAGTTATGTAGGGTCACACACGTACATTGGACATCTAGGGATAGTATGTAATTCGTACTTACCAACATACCTATTGATGGGCACAATAGCCAACGCTATCAGGAAAGAGGAAAACAAAACGAAACAAAAAAATCATTATAATAATTCCTGTAATTTTATTAAATGGAGTTTATTGTGTGTTTCTTTGGCTTTGCGTTTGGGTTGAATACGAGTGGGTTGTGATAACGTGGTGTGTTTCTGTGAAGAAGGAGTTTTGTGTTTTTTAATTGTATTTATGGTGTTTCTTTGTTCCTGAGGTCGTATTTGTGAGGTTGCTTGGGTTATTGATGGAGATATTACAGTATTTTGTGAGCTAGTAGTGCTGTATAGGTTTTTGCGTTTGGGTTGAATACGAGTGGGTTGTGATAACGAGGTGTGTTTCTGTGAAGAAGGAGTTTTGTGTTTTTTAATTGTATTTATGGTGTTTCTTTGTTCCTGAGATCGTATTTGTGAGGTTGCTTGGGTTATTGATGGAGATATTACAGTATGTTGTGAGCTAGTAGTGCTGTATAGGTTTTTGCGTTTGGGTTGAATACGAGTGGGTTGTGATAACGAGGTGTGCTTCGGTGAAGAAGGAGTTATGTGTTTTTTAACTGTGCTAGGGCCTGTAACTTTATTGGGTGGACCTGTCTTTGTAGTGCATGTTGCGTTACTTGTATTTATGGTGTTTCTTTGTTCTTGAGGTTGTATTTCTGTTGTTGCATGGGTTATTGGTGGAGACATTACAGTATTTTGTGAGCCTGTAGTGCTGTTAAGGTTGTTGCGTTTGGATTGAGTACGAGTGGGTTGTGATAACGTGGTGTGTTTCTGAGAAGAAAGAGTATTGTGTTTTTTAGCTGTGCTAATCCGTGTGGGTGAGGGCGTCTTTGTAGTGCATGTTGCGTTACTTGTATTTATTGCGTTTGTTTGTTCAGGAAGTTGTGTTTGTGTGGTTGGTTGAGTTAAGGGTGGAAATATTACAGTATGTTGTGTGTCATGTTGTGAGTCTAAAGTGCTGTTTAAGCTTTTGCGTTTGGGTTGAATACTAATGGGTCGTGATAATGTGGTTTGCTTCAGAGGTGAATCTCTGATTGTAGTATATGTTGTATCATTTGTTGTACTTGTTTGTTCGGTAAGTTGTATTTGTGTGTTTGTTTGGGTTAGAGGTGGAGATATTACAGTATGTTGTGTACCGTGTTGTGAGCGAGTACTGTTGTTTACATGTATACGTTGTGGATCATTTGTGTATGTAGTATCTTGTGTTATGTTTAGAAATTTACGAACAATATGGCATGTGTTGATAATGACTGCTTTTTGTAAATGTTTGTATGTGTTTTTGTCTAAACCTAATAGTTGTAAATTGTGGTGTATTGTCTTTGGTATAACTCCGGTAGCACTAAGAATAATGGGAACTATAACAGTAGATTTCATTCTCCATTGCGTCTTAAGCTCGATAGCTATATCGGTGT
This sequence comes from Photinus pyralis, assembly GCF_008802855.1. Lineage (NCBI taxonomy): Eukaryota > Metazoa > Arthropoda > Insecta > Coleoptera > Lampyridae > Photinus > Photinus pyralis. The sequence continues at coordinate 45,645,566 of NW_022170403.1, forward strand.
ATTTGCGGTGTTTTTCTGCATGTGTTTTAGTTAAGTTGTTTATTATTATTATTATTATTATTATTATTATTATTATTATGGTCGGTGTTCCTTGTGAGAACTCAGGTCTAGCCTGGTTAACTAATCGCACGGATTAAAATCAAGTAACGATTAGTGTCTGTGTCTGGTGAAGTTATGTAGGGTCCTTAAAAAAAAAAATCACACACGTACATTGGACATCTAGGGATAGTATGTAATTCGTACTTACCAACATACCTATTGATGGGCACAATAGCCAACGCTATCAGGAAAGAGGAAAACAAAACAAAAAAAAAAAATCATTATAATAATTCCTGTAATTTTATTAAATGGAGTTTATTGTGTAAGTGTTTCTTTGGCTTTGCGTTTGGGTTGAATACGAGTGGGTTGTGATAACGTGGTGTGTTTCTGTGAAGAAGGAGTTTTGTGTTTTTTAATTGTATTTATGGTGTTTCTTTGTTCCTGAGGTCGTATTTGTGAGGTTGCTTGGGTTTTTGGTGGAGATATTGCAGTATTTTGTGAGCCTGTGATGCTGTTAAGGTTTTTGCGCTTCGGTTGTATACGAGTGGGTTGTGATAATGTGGTGTGTTTCTGTGAAGAAGGAGTTATGTGTTTTTTAAGTGTGCTAGGGCGTGTAACTTTATTTATTTATTTATTAATTATTATTATTATTATTATTTTTTATTTTTTATTTTTTTTAGGTTTTCTATTAACCGAGCGGAGGCGGCGTCTACAACGCAGGTAATTGGCTCACCACCACTAAGTTTGTAAGTATTATTGTATAATGTTTACTAATATTTTTAGTACATTTCACACTATATTTCTATGTATAGGTTTGTATCTCTCAGGAATTTTATAATATTTTGGTAATTGTTAGCATTTTTTAATATAAGCATATCTGTGATATTGTGCTGTTTCCTGTAGATTCCTAACCTTTGGCATTCTTGCATAATATGCTTGACAGTTATTTCCGCTCCACATTGCGCACAACGTCTATGTGTTTGTCCGCGTAGGAGGTGACTGTGTGTTAAGTTTCGTGTGGCCAATACGTAACCGTGTTATTATAACTTGATCTTTGCGTTTCAGGTTTTCGCTCTTACTATGCCCCCAAAAAAGGTCAGGTTGTATTATTTTCAACTGTGTTTCCACTGTAGACCACTGATTTTGCCATTTTTCTTTCATAAGGTTTTTCATTCTGTTTAGCACATCTGGTACAGTTAGTTTAGTTATCATAACAGACGATGTTGATAAACCTGCTTCCCTTGCTGCCTTTTTTGCTTTTATTAGTTCTAGGTGTACGTTGTCATTTTGTGCTAACATCAAAACCACTTTCTTTCCAGATTCGTTTAACTTGTCCCATTGTTTAATAACTGTTCTTTGTAGGGAGTTGTCAGTAAAGCAATTTTGCAGGGATTTTGTTGTTTTTAGGCAACCTATGATTTTTGTGATTTGTGTATTCTGATCACAGATTTCCAAAGCTTTTAGAACTGCCATGTGTTCCATGCTCTCCAACGTATGATATTCTGAAAATTTCCACGAATTTATGTAATTATTGGCAATCACTGCACATCCCTTCGCTTTCTGGTCACTCCATGTCGCTACAAACAAATTATTTGTTTTCCCTTCTGCTTTTAGTTGTTCTTCTGAGGGCTTTAGCACGTCTGGTAATGTAAGTTCCCATGGCATTTTGTCCGGCACTAATTCCCAAAGTTCTAGTTCCATAAGATTCTCATTTCTCATTTCAGTGTGCATTTGTACTATCGATGGAATGGTCCTCGTCTGGTGCCAATCGTATTTGGTATGCCAGGTAGGGTTCATAATGTGATCAGGAAGTGATTTGGCTTAGCACATCGTTTCACCCCATGTTTAAATTTTTGTTGCTCAAATCTCAGTCGTAAAGGCAAAGAATTGCTTTCAACATTCAGACTGGGTATCGGAGATGTTCGGAAAGCCCCAGTGACTATGCGAAGTGCACTGTTTATTATTATTATTATTAAAATCTTAACTTTGTGATGTAAATAGAATATTGAACATTTCAAACTTGAATTTCTTACTGGTCAAACTCTTGAGAGACGAAGGTACAGTGTTGTAATATACCGAAGCCATATTGTAACTAAATGAACGGCAAAATAGAGATGTTTTATGCTGGGGTATAGTGAGTAGATCCCTATGCCTTAAATTCAAGTTATGAATATCTATGTTGTACTAAGACTACTAAGAGGAAGCTAAAAGAGGTGACTTCCTTGCATAGATTGTGCACTTCGTCCTTAAATCTGTGCAAAACAAACCAAACTTGCTATTAAATATTCACTATTAGAAAGAAAAAAATGATATTTTCTAGAAATTATCCAAAACGCCTATGTTTTTTATACAGTTGAATCTATAGTATTGCAAATACATATTGTAAAGTGAAATGCTTACCTTGTGAGTTTTTCATTAATTATCTTCCTGTAATAATTATATTTATTTAGGGGTTTTATCCAGTGATTGTTGAGTAGCAATGAATTATGTACATAAATACTGATTTTGATTTGAATCTACGCACGGTAGTCATCAATAAAGCCGGAAGTTTGTTGAAGAAGGTTATCTCATGTAATCTAAATTATTAGTCCGTATTATATGAATATGCCGGCCATCATAAAACTAATATTAAATAATAGTGATTATTACTCAAACAATAACGTTAACAACGATACGAAGCAATTGCACGTCTCACTTAATTACAGCCGTGAACCAAACTATGGAGAAATTCATCTAAGTGCATCTTTGCGTTGTAGAATAAGAAGAAAAGCTTGATTTATGTAACGGAAATTAACTTTCGATGTTTTTAATTAAATTCCATACAACGAAAAGAAGTAAAAAGTAATTAAGGAAAACTGATTTCGCTAATTAACTTTAAAATGCTCAGTCTGACCCGAGAATCGTACTCGATTTAATTCAAGAAACCATTTCCTTTACATATGATTTGTTTGTGATTAATTAAAACACTGCACCAAAAATTACTATATCTACCGAATTAATTATTTCAGCATGTCATATTTGAAACAGCTCGCATTGGCATCGTTCCAAGTTTTTCTCTACAGCACGAACGTATCATTTTGAATTTTCACCTACCTTCCTAAATTCATTTGTCACCAAAATTGTGCAGTGTTTTCGTTCACGTAGGTTCTCGAATTACGTGGAAAATGAATATTTTAACAACTTGAAAATGTACGCCAGTTTTATAATCGTACAGTTCCGTATTTTGCGAATAACAAATTGCGAAAGTACTCGTAAATGCATTAAAATAAATTTCGCCGACCGTGCTGGTGCATTTAAAAGTAATGACCCGTAATGCTTTTACGTTAAGTACAATTCTTGGTTAAAATACTACTCAACTGATAATTGCAAGCTGTGAATAGTTTTCAGAGTGGATTTTATTTCAGATGAGAATAATTGGTTTAGAGCTTTATTAGTATATCAAAAAGTTCACGCGTATTTAGTTAGTTCTCTTTACTATAAGCAATTTATTGTATTTATGACTTAGGAAAACAGAATTGCATGCATAATGAATGCAGCAACGAAACGAATGGTCACCTACTTACAAATATATAATCAAATTAATCTAGAGTAGTGTCTGTATTTTATGATTTTATGGCACGAGGGAAATTATACAAAGAGCATTGCACAAAATTTGCGGCACGTTGTCGCATAGGTCAAAGCATAGGTGTAATAATTATTTTATTTGAGTTTTACATTTTAAATTCTTAAATAAATTCTTTGCAAGGAAGTTATAGGGAGAAACAGACTATTAACAATCGAGGATTAACGAGCCTACCTACAATATTTACTGATTGAGTTTGTAACAATAATTTTTTTCTATTTCGGTGTCACAATGATGATTTTGTACAACTGTTTTAGGCCGAAAAAAGTTGTACAAAGACAGTGATTATATTCGTTTTTTTTGGTAACTCATCTCTTAAGTTGGCAGTTACTAGTTAGTACAAGTAGGTACTTCGTTGGGTACTTCCATGTTTGAACTTCAAAATGTCAGTCTTACTACGCTGCCAACCTAAAACTTAACGGCATAAAAAGTGTTTCCAACATAAAACATGTTAGTTCTAATGTTCCCTATAGTTTTTGATAATGATTTTTTAAATTAAATTAAAGCACCGAAATAGAAAAAATAGTATGAAAAACGCGTGTTACAATGCTTTATTGTAATACTCCTATCTTGCGGACACTCGTGGCTACGCTTCGCGTCGCCACTCGTGCCACAAGATAGTCGTATTACAATAGGTCGCATTGTAACACTTGTCTTTCAATATACTATTTTATTATACCTGAATCACAATCTCCGTTTTAAACACTCAAATGCGTGCGAAAAAAGGCCTTTAAAACACACGTGCTTTATAAAGTTGCTAAGTAACGATACTTCAAGTATGACTTTTGAAACTGTCATCTGGGGCTGAAATAAAAGGCTTTCTGTAAATGCAGAACATTTCTTTGGCTTGTACCTATCCTTTGGTTGAAGGTTTCACAAACGCGCGTAATTTAGGGTATGTTTCCAAATGTGTTCCACTTTTACCTAATCGCAGCATTGTTTGAAGTTTTGAGTTAATGCACCAAAAGATAGGAGATTTAAATACCTTTGACATTTCCTTCATATATCCCAGCATTATCGATGCATTTAAGACTTTATTCGTAAGTAACTTTCTTTTCATCCATGGAAACAACTTTTCATAACCTTTATAATAGGCTTTACTAGATTTGGATTTTCCACCTACTAACGTTTGTTTAGATTTTACAACAAGCGATTTAATGGACGGTGTATTATCTTTTTCAACGGAAAGCGTTTTATTCACAAAGACGATGATTTTTATAAGCAAACGTCAAGTGACATTTCCATGGCAATCGTGAAATTTCGAACACCCAGCCCACATAATTAAACATGTATTCAAGTACAGTGTGAGCAACAATGATTGAAGCGTGCGTCATCACCGCTTGTTCCTATTAATATCAAAACTACCTTCTTTGTATGGAGTTGTATACGAAAATGACGTTCTGCGCTGTCACAGTGAGGTGCGTCTATTCGTATTTCGTATCTTGTATCAAATCAGCATATGCTATGAGCGGCACATTGCCAATTTAGCTGAAGCGGCACGCTTCAATCTTTGTTGCTCACTCTGTACAATGTGAGCAACAATGATTGAAGCGTGCGTCATCACCGCTTGTTCCTATTAATATCAAAACTACCTTCTTTGTATGGAGTTGTATACGAAAATGACGTTCTGCGCTGTCACAGTGACGTGCGTCTATTAGTATTTCGTATCTTGTATCAAATCAGCATATGCTATGAGCGGCACATTGCCAATTTAGCTGAAGCGGCACGCTTCAATCTTTGTTGCTCACTCTGTATAACGTCAATAGGATTTCATTGTATTTCCTATTTTAAAATTATACTGCAGGTATAATAAAAAATACTATAAGATACACGTGTATAATTGGTCTTTAAAGCACTTGCAACGTTAAAGGCACTCCGCTTTGCGTCGTGCCCTTAAACTCGTTGCGCGTGCTTTAAAGAGTTGATTATACACTTGTATCTTAATATACTAATTTTATTATACCTGAATCATAATCTCCGTTTTAAACACTCAAATGCGTGCGAAAAAAAGGCCTTAAAGTTGCTAGGTAATGATACATCAAGTATGACTTTTAAAACTGTCATCTGGGTTGAAATAAAAAAAACATCTTCTGTAAATGCAGAACATTTCTTTGGCTTGTACCCATCCTTTGGTTGAAGCTTTCACAATCGCGCGTAATTTAGGGTATGCTTCCAAATCTGTTCCACTTTTTAATCGCAGCATTGTTTGAAGTTTTGAATGAATGCGCCAAATGATAGAAAATTTAAATACCTTTGACATTTCCTTCATATATGCCAGCATTATCGATGCATTTAAGACTTTATTCGTAAGTAACTTCCTATTCCTCCATGGAAACAACTTTTCATATTCTTTATAATAGGATTTACTGGATTTGGATTTTACACCTACAAACGTTTGTTTAGATTTTCCAACAAGCGATTTAATGGACGGTGTATTATCTTTTTCCACGGAAATCGTTTTATTCACAAAGACGATGATTTTTAATTAAGCAAACATCAAGTGACATTTCCATGGCAATCGTGAAATTACGAACACCCAGCCCACTTAATTAGACATGTATTCGAGTATAACGTCAATATGACTTCATTGTATTCCCTATTTTTAAATTATACTGCAGGTATAATAAAAAATACTATAAGATACACGTGTATAATTAGTCTTTAAAGCACTTGCAACGTTAAAGGCACTCCGCTTCGCGTCGTGCCCTTAATATACTATTTTTTATACGTACGTCAAATGTGACATTTCGCTGATCATATTCAAGCAGCGAAGTATCGTTTCGTTGCTAGGGGTAGAGAAGCGGAAAACAGGCAGAGAAATTTTACTTCTCTGCCTCCTTTCCACTTCTCTGCCTCTTTTGATTTCTATGTCTGTGTTGACTGCAACTTTTTTCGAAAAGTAAGCAACATGACGAAAAATGTTAAATACAAAAAAGATGTACCTTGATAATCTGTACAAAAAAGTGTACCCATTTTTTGCGTCGGATTCAAAATAAATATAGTAAGAAAATCGGCAGTTTTATTAAAATTTGACATATTTGACCACCACTCCCAACCTTAAGCCACGGGATCTCGCTGGCAGACATAACTTTTTCTACTTCATTATGTATCAGCATACTTTACACAAAAAAACAGCCATGTAGCGATAAGTCACTTTTTTTCCGTAGCCCGCTCTCCGTCTAAAACGTCACTATGTGAATTTATACGCGTAACAGAAACACTATTTGAACATTATAAATAAGTAATAAACAATTTAGTGAATGCACGGTGATAGACCATTGTAATTAATTAAATGATTATGATTACCAAGTTTTTTTTTTGTTTTCTCCTTAGACAAGAAAGTTTTTTCCTTTCAACGATCTAAGATTAAAGTCGAACAACAATAAAATTAATTATTTTAAACAAGTAGGTGCTAAAATTTAAATCAAATTATTATCAGTAGTATTGATTTCCGGTCAAGAAATGCAGTTGGATGTTTTTTGAATTTTCAAGAATGGAACTTGGATTCATAATTTTCATGGATCTCGGAATATTTCCACACACTCGTTTAGGTTGCTATGTCCTGTATGTTACATGTAACGGAAGCTTGTTAAATTTTGCAAGTTTTGTGGATTTCAAAATTATATTCGGGTAGAAATGCGTATCGATGATTCAGATTTCTGTGAAGTTGTAATGTTCATTAAAATTAACAAACCTTTTTTTTTTCGATGTAATTAAGTTTCAAATATCGTGAAATATAAGATGAGTTATTGGTTTTGGACTTCCTATTTTGGGCGAGTTAACGATTAGTACGTGATTTAAAAAAGGTCACCGGTTAAAAGACGCAATAGATTCTAAGAAAAATATGTAATAAAACAGCGAGGCTAAAAAATTATGAGTTTGTTTATTTCCGGAAACTTGATGGGAGCGTTAATTACGGGCGTTGGTTTACTCGCGATATAAAAACCAAAATGATCAGAAATTTAGGAGCTTTTTGCGTAGATATTCACGCGGAGCGTGGTACCGCCGCGGAAAACGCGGCCACCACTTATAAAGTTTTTTCGTAGATATTCGCACGAGCGAGTGTCATCGCGGAAACGGGCCATTTAAGTAAAAAGGCCCAAACCAAATAAAATTTGTTGCGCGTATTAATTTAAAATCGTATTTTTTAACCAAGAACAAGTTGGTCGTTCTGGAATAGTGATTTGTTCGGAAAGTATTAATCATTGAGTAACTGCAGTTTAGTTTAACGTGCGATTGAAATACTTCCGTTCAGAAATTATACCTAAAGTACGAAAAAAGCGCTAAGAAATTGTTGTTCAATTGGGATTACGCGATTAGATTTAATAGGCGAAGATTGAGAATAATCTAAATCATGCTCCACTACAATACCCACCATCTAAAAAGGGGAAGAATACTACTGTCTAAATTGTAAGTTATTTTTATGAAAAGTTATTTACCTAGAAATTTATTCATATAAAATTTTTATTTTGTCATTTTATAATTGTTTTTGCCGAATGGTTTTATATAAATAGGATAAATATAAGTTAGAAGTTAGAAGAATATTCATTGCTGTAGGTATTTAATTAAGTGTTATATTAAGTAAATTTAAATATTATTCAGATTCAGGATAGATGTAAGTAACTGAGTAATTAAGATTTAATATAAAAAAGGAAATCAATTGTGAATGCAGTGGAATTTGGATTTATTTTATTTTTTTCAATATAATCGGTTTATTTATGTAGATTTATTTTTTATCAATCAGAAACGTGAGACGGTAATAGTAGGGCTATTACATACAGCTGCGGAAAAATAAATTATAAAAGAAACCGAGGAATAAGCGCAAACTTTTGGACTTTTTGGCGTGGAGCTTCCATGTGAAACGTTTTGAAGCCTCTGTGTATTGTTCGGGAAAAAATGCTTGTTTTGTGACCATTGTCTCCAACCTTTCACTCCTACATTTGTGACTTATCGTTGTTACATTCTAAATAGTACCTAAAGCTCACAAAATTACGACTGCAGGATCAGGAAAAACATTGACCCTTAAAAGCTCTTAAAAAAGCCAGAGTAGTTCAACTTCTAAAATCGAACGAAGTTATGGCATATCAACGTTTGCAGTCAAATTTCTACATGTAAACTTTTGTAATTTTAGATAAATTCCGTTTATTATGCTGAAAACCACCAACAGAACTGGAAAGTTAAACCGTGCGCCCAACATTCATTACAAAACATTCCATGCTTTAATCTAAATGTAAAGATATATGATAATCAGGCGAAAATTTCAATTGTATTTACAGAGAAAAACAATTCTTAATTGGTATTTATAGTTGATATGTCATTGATTATTCTATAATATCATTCAGACAAAAATCTGCAATAAGGTTGGAAATTAGACAAATAATATTTAATCGTCAATATTGTAGCAAGATTTCCCTATGTTCATATGTAGCTGTAATTGCAATTAGCATGAAGTACTGCCTTTAAATTAATTAAATGTCATACTGGTCATATCTGATTTTTACTCCGTTGAACTAATGAACTTGAACAAATTTTAAATTCTGTATATAGTGTATGAATTACAAGGCAACCATTGCGGTTCTGTTTGTGTGGATATTCAAGCAGCCGTAGATTTTTTTAACGATTTCTATCTGATAACCTTAATATCAACTGAATATTGTGTTGATTAAATAGCGACATATATACCCTATGCAGTGAAAGTGGTTTTATTCAAGACTAGTTGAGAAATAAAATGAATATCTACCTACCCGAAACGCAGTTTTTCTCAAACTGTAAAAAGAATCTGGTAAGTAATCCCCTTCTTCCCCATATGAAGGCTAAAGCGGCTATAGGTAGCAAAATTTGAATCGTGCTGCTCCACACTTGTACGCTATTACTGTTTTTGCTGTTAAAATCTGAGTCTTCCAATTGGCGGCTGTCTGAAATAAGAGAATGTGATAAATTGCAATCCGAAAAAGTCACTATATAAGCGCTTAATACCCTCGTCAATGTTTTTAGGCAATCCATAACTTCTTGAAAAAACTGTACTAAGTGCACGTCCTTCGTCAAATGACATTAACAAGCAATTCATAATCGAAGCTAACAAATTGATATGCATTTCAACAATATTAGTGTTGTTTATACAATCGCCACCAACATAAATGAGCCTAAGCTCATGCAATTAACGTGTTACCTGGATTGTTGGTTTATGGTGTGAAATGAATAAAACGTTGTTATAAATTAAATTCACTGCAGCGTTTACTGTTAATCATATTAGGGAGTACGTGTTTGGTAATAAACCATTCTCAATACTTGTTTACGTACTTCAATCTAGTAAATGCGCGCATTATGATGTGAACTTTCCCAGGTTTTTACGTTTGCCTCTCTTCATTATTTTTTATCACGTTTTCTGTCAAGGATTTGCAATTTTATTAATATTTAAATCGCTGCCATGACACGTAATTTTTAAGGTGTAGTCTAAAACCGAATTATAATTTTATTAGCGAAATAGCACACTCACAATTCACATAGACTAAGTACAACCGTATTTAGCACCTAAACATACATTCAGGGTATATTTATGCTCTTGCTTATGTTATACCGTTGAGTGAAACTATTCAATAGTTATACTTAAAATCAATGGGACCCAGCCTATCAAAAGGCCCGTAACTTGAATTGTGGAGTAGACGCTGGCAAGCCGCTTTAGAGCAAGACTGTCTCTTCATAAAGAAAAGAAAGAAGAAAGTTAGCGGCAAAGAAAAATAAAATAATACCTAAACCAAAGGAACCTCTTTTTAAAAGAATACATACCGTGAGCAGCATAAGGTTCTATCAGGGGTTCTCTTGTATCTTTATATTTGCCTTCATTTAATTCATTTTATATTGGGTAATGGCATAATGCTTTAATCAATGCCATAATCAGTGATTAAAAAATTCTCTTAGATATGTAAACCATGAGAGAAAGTCAAATCCTCTGAATAAATTAGTACCGCGTGGAATACGCACACCAGCTTCTAGTATATTTGTGAAAATACAAATAAATGCACAGATTACAAACGTGGTTGGAAGCGGTTCTTTCCGAAAAGTAAGTCAGTTTATATTTTTATAATCATCAAATATTAATGAAGTATTTTGTTTTCCTTTGAATATTCCGATTTCCATGGGCGGCGATCAAAATCAATGGACTTCGCTCACCACTTGCGACTGGGAACCTTTAGGTGATGTGATTTTCATCTTAAAAAATTAAAGTGTGTGAAGTTAGCAAAAACCATACAATAATAAATAGGCACAAATTATTAAACAAAAAATGAATAATCGCGTTGACGTCATGCATTGACGTGTAAGCCCTGAATAAGAGAATATAGATTTACGATGGATGCTTAGGCTGCATCAAGAACGCACAATTGCTTGAAGCACGGCCTTGGAAGTTTTAGGAGGAGGGGGAGTGCTTCATTGTGATCAATCACACCTGGGAGTGTGATTGCCTGCCTAAGAATAACTATAAATGAAAAAAATGTTCTTTTATGTTCAAATTTGAAGTGCTTTTCTCCGCAATACATTTTTTTGATTATTCATCTATACTTTATGGGGCGATTTCAAGTAAACTCATAGATAACACCCACGAAAAGGATTTTTAAAAAATGCCAATATTTTGTATAGTAGGCTAAACAAAAACTACAGAATTTAGGCACTAATTACATCAATTATTGCGATTGATATTTAATTTACAAGAATAAACTTAATGTGTAGACTGACTATTATCTATTTCCTTACTTGATATACTGTGTTTTCAGCCATATTGATATTGTTATATTGTTACAAGGGTGATCAAATAAGAGCTTCGGAAAGTTTTTTTGAAATAAAACGCCTTAACATCAATTTAATAACCAAAAATTGTATTTAATACGTAAGTTCGGTTCATGACATTTAATATTTAAAAATAATTTGTTTTAAATGTTGACCGTGACTGACTCTTAAATGGTTCATTCTATGGGTCCAATTTTCAAGCACTCTTTCGAACATTTCGGCCGAAATCATTAATTGCACGTGTTATGTTCGTTTTTAATGCAGGAATAGTTTGTGGTTTATGGGCATAAACAAGTTATTTCAGATAACCCCATAAAAAGTAATCTAACAGCGTTAGATCACATGATCTTGGTGTAATTATGATTTATGAAAGACATAACGCTTGAGCACGACTGCGAATTCACGTACACTTTCAGCTACAGCAGCAAGATTAACAGCATTTCGCCTTCTTCCCACTCTGGTCGGGTGATGAACATCCAATTATGAAAAAGTGGTTCGAAATTTATTGATTGTTCCACGAATGGTGCGTTCAGTTGGACGATTCTGAACACCATCAAATGGTCGAAGAGCACGAAAAACATTTCTCACTGAACACTGATTTTGGAAATAAATTTCCACGATTTGTAAACATTGTTCTGATGTAAGTCTATTCATGGTGAAATGTACTAACTAATAATGAACAAAAAACAGATATGCACATGACAGCTATCTTGATTGAAGTATTTTAAAATCCCTATTGGAAAAAGTAGCTCATATTTGATAACCCGTTATATTTCTAAATTGCTGTTCGGTTACCGCTAACTTAGATGAAATATACAGAATCTAGTGCTGATTTGTTACTAGCTTCAGACGGGTTTAATCTCGGGTTTAATACTGTGTAATATTTTTTACTCCCACAGACACCAAAAGCCCTGCCAAAAGCCCTTTTGACGTTGGCCAAGAAAAATAAATTCCCAAACAATAATTGTAACCTGGAACGCTTGTGGCGTCTGTCTGTGTCTATCATGGGATCTCCGAAACCATAGCAGATCTTCAATTTACCAAAGTTCGTTATTGTTATCCTTTTCGTGTTAATAGTCTTGGACATGCAGACACATAGACAGATAAGTCGAACAGACTGACAGAAAATATATCATAAGGAGGTTTTCACAAATTTTTCAAAAGCGGCTAGGATAAATTGGAAATTAATGTGGGTAGCATTAAATTTTAAGGAATTCTTCACGGATTAAAATTAGTTAAAATTTATCGCGTCTAACGTTTTAAGCAATCACCGTGGCTGGACGTTTACGTCAATTTAAATGCAGGCGAAAAATGAATTTGAAATGCACTTTTCAAATTGATGGTGAACAGTGTGTTTGGTAAATTAATGGAAAACATAAGAAAATATAGGGATGTATGTCTAGTGCCGAAATGGGAAGATCAGTATGGAGCGCGTGCATTAATGGCAAAACCAAATTTCCACAGTTGCACCTTATTATTCGATAACGATATGGTCATTATTGAAATGCATCGATTAGTGGTGTTCCTTACAAGCCGATATATGTAAGCTTTGCGATTTTGGGGATATCCAAAACGATCCTCAACAATTTCCGGCTTACGTTTACGCGCTGCCTAAATTCAAAAATCACTCTAAACAGTTTTTTTCACTACTAGCGTCTGATGACATGATTATTAACCTTTTTTCCACTTGTAAAGTAGGCTTTTTCGGCATTTGTTCAAAGTGGTTAATAATTTTTTATTATTAACTAGTAGTCAATAATGAGAACTGTCACGCTGTCACTTTTAGAAAACACAACCCGAAATTTCGCCCAATGAACGTTTAGACAAGTTCTCTAAAACGAATAATTGCCACCATTCGCAATTTCCAGAGAAATTACATACCTAAAATTATCACATTTTGAAAAAATTCGAACGAAATTACTCTTTGAAAAATCTCAATGACAGAACAAAATACGGCCTGTTTGACTTGTACTTCCACGTACTTGATTGACATGTTACATTAAGAAACAAAATTCTGTCCAACCGTTCACTTTCTTATCAATATAATATGTTAATTTAGAGGACTTCAAGTGCTAGTAGTGAAAAAAATAGTATATATACCACGGTAGAGAAGTCTATTATTGCCTTCGCACCTTACACCCCTCGGCGCAAGCGCCTCGAGATGTAATCTTGGTGCTCAGGCAATAATACTGTACTTCTCTACCTTGATATATAATGTACTATTTTTCACTACTAGCGTCTGATGACATGATTATTAACCTTTTTTCCACTTGTAAAGTAGGCTTTCTCGGCATTTGTTCAAAGTGGTTAATGATTTTTTATTATTAACTAGTAGTCAATAATGAGAACTGTCACGCTGTCACTTTTAGAAAACACAACCCGAAATTTCGCTCAATGAACGTTTAGACAAGTTCTCTAAAACGAATAATTGCCACCATTCGCAATTTCCAGAGAAATTACATACCTAAAATTATCACATTTTGAAAAAATTCGAACGAAATTACTCTTTGAAAATATCCCAATGATGAAAATACGGCCTGTTTGACTTGTACTTCTACGTACTTGATTGACATGTTAAATTAAGAAACAAACAATTCTGTCCAACCGTTCACTTTCTTATCAAATTAATATGTTAATTTAGAGGATTTCAAGTGCTAGTAGTGAAAAAAACAGTATATATACTTCGCACCTTACACCCCTCGGCGCAAGCGCCTCGAGATGTAATCTTGGTGCTCAGGCAATAATACTGTACTTCTCTACCTTGATATATAATGTACTATTACACGGATTCATTCGGTGAGTGTGATTTAAGGTCGATTCGCATTTTACAGAATGTTAACGTCATGTCACGGACTGGCAACGTCACGTCAAAATATCGAGGGGTCGCGTGACCCCTACTTTAACGCCGCTGGGTTACGTGACGAATAAGCGCCCCTCGGTACGATCATGCAATTAATAACAAGTTAAAAAGTAATCGTAAACGATTTACATAAAGCGCATTTCCACTTGCATTCATTTCCCATTTGTAAGATGCAACTTCTGTTAAAACCGTAAAAATCCGGCCACAAATATGAAAGATAGCGTTGCACATGGGCAATCCATTGTTGACGTGCTACTTCAATTTCAGTTTATGAGAAGAATTTCATTTCAATGCTTCTCTAAATAAGAAAGTTGGAACTGCGCATGCGCAAACCTAAATTTTAAAACTAATTTACTATAACTAACTAATAAACTAAGATTTTCCTTTGTTCCAAGCGCCTAAGTATCAAATTTCACTTAAATAGTTCCATATATAAAAAAGTTGGCACGGCGCATGCGCAAAATAAAATTTTGAAACTGGCGCTAGATTTTCCTTTATTCCAAGTGCCTATGTATCAAATTTCGTTTAAATTCTTCCATAAATAAAAAAGTTGGCACTGCGCATGCGCAAAACAAAATTTTGAAATTGGCGTTTGATTTTCCTTTATCCCAAGTGCCTATGTATCAAATTTCGTTTAAATTCTTCCATAAATAAAAAAGTTGGCAATGCGCATGCGCAAAACCAAATTTTGAAATTGGCGTTTGATTTTCCTTTATCCCAAGTGCCTATGTATCAAATTTCGTTTAAATCCTTCCATAAATAAAAAAGTTGGCACTGCGCATGCGCAAAACCAAATTTTGAAATTGGCGTTTGATTTTCCTTTATCCCAAGTGCCTATGTATCAAATTTCGTTTAAATTCTTCCATAAATAAAAAAGTTTGCACTGCGCATGCGCAAAACCAAATTTTGAAATTGGCGTTTGATTTTCCTTTATTCCAAGTGCCTATGTATCAAATTTCATTCAAATACTTTTATAAGTAAAAATGTTTGCAATTCGGTTTATATATGGTCGAGATGCGAAAAGGGCACTGTGAATTTTGAATCGATTCGATCCAACTTTTGGCATTGCGTATTATATGGCTAAATCTATGCCCATATTGAATTTCATGTCAGTTCATAACTAACGGAGATGTAAAAGCGATCGAACATTTCTAAACAAAGTTATCGTTCACACGGACAGATAGATGGACAGACAGACAAAGGAACAGACGGAAAGACCAACCGGCAGGCGACAGATAGCAATGCAAAATTATAAACGATCTCTAGGATCGTTAATAAACGGCAAAAGGGTAAAATTATGGAACATGTAAAAAACGGTTTTTTGTTTTTTTTACAATAACTTTTTTTGTAAGCGGTACAGAAAAAATTCCTTCCTTGGTACAAGACTCGACACCATAACGAACCAAATAGCGAAAAAAGTAGAACAATAGCTCTTAAGATAAAAAACTAGTAGCGTCGCAAAGTTAGCGGACGGACGGACGGACGGACGGACAAAGTGGCCACAATAGCGCATTTTTTTTTTATTTTTGTGGAAATGCGCTAAAAATGGCTAGAGGACACTTCAATTAAACGTTTTCAACAAAAAAATTGAGCGAGAAGCCCTAAATTTTCCACAATCTTAATTAAAAATTCACTTCATTTTCGAAATGTGTCAGATTGGAAAACCTTTCCAACGATGTGCACTTCACACTTGCCCTACGCTGCCTCTAAAAATTGCGGAGCCCCTTTTTTTTATTTTTGCAAAAGGTTTTTTGCACATAACTTTTCACGTAGTGATCTGATATTGATCTATCTCGCCCAGTCTTATACATTTTGGCCTGTAGAAGCCAAATTTTAAAAAATCCTATAACATCATTAAAATGAAACAAAACAATAAACTACAAAAGGGTTGAAAGTCTACTAATGTTATTACTGTTGGTTAATCTGCTCAACAGGAACGCACAGGTATCATTGTTAAATCTAAAGGACAAGTCACCACTATAACCAAGTACAACACAAACTTAGAAAATCTTCATTTTCCTAGCAAGGTATGGTGCACTACCTAAAAAACTTGATACTGATTTCTGTAAGCGCTAAATCGCAAAAACAAACGAAATAGCTGACAGGACGATCAAACATTATTAGTGGTAAAATACCTTTAAAATTAAACGTTCAATATTAATTATTATTCTTCCAGATACCCTTTTACACTTTTTTCGAATTTCCCTTGTATTTGTATTGTATTGTCGCTAGAAAAATACTCTACTTCTCGTTGTCCTCGTAATATTTTAGATCCCAGCATCCTGACTTATTGGCCTCGTTACGGTGCGGTTGGCAACAACAATGGAAAAGCTCAACAATTTCATTAATTTTATTAAGAAATTAAAAAATAAACTAGAACTCGTTCCTTTAAGAATCCCAAAATGCGTTTAATGTTTCCCACACTCCCCCGGTTTTATCATATCGCATTTCCATCGCAAATTAACACTGTTGTTCCAATGTAGCTAACGCGGTCTGTAAAATTACGGATTTTCCGTCTGCTAATTGAATGTTCATCTGACCCCCCTAAGAATACCTTATTACGTAGTATAGACTTCATTTTAACTACAAACAATAAACAATTCATGTTAATTAAATGGGGATTTCAAATTCTAGAAAATAATATAAAGATTACCGTGTTCAGACAAGGTAAATAATCAGCAAAGCAGCTTCCAGCGTCTTGAACTTGTTTTCAATTAAAGAGTCATTAAAATTGAGTAATGGGTTAATACCGTCTTAAAACTTACTTGCATAGGAAAACACTTCTTCCGCGCATTTCTAGACTTTACTTCGCAAATAATTTCATTTATTTCTGTATCCCTCATTTCTAGCATTCTTCGCTACACCAATGTTGACAAATTCAACGTAAAAGTTTGCAAGAGTTAACCGAGAAAGTTTTGTTGGAGCAATTATTCAATAATTGAAATTAATAAGTACCAACCACCGCATTGGTTATGGTTTTATAAACACTTATATCAATGGAGTGAACGCAGAAGTCTCACGGGAACAAACTTGTTATGAACTTACAAATTAAGATCTTCAATATAGGAAAAAAATGAGTACAAACCATGTTTTTGCCTCCTTTTATCAAATAAACCCATCACGAACACTAATAAACCGTAACTCAAAATAACGTCTACTGGTACGACGTTAAACTATTTAGCTACTTTAGATAATATTTTTTAACCAGTATCTGATAATAACGTTTTTATGGCGATATTACCTTATCTCCGTATATGATAGTGCATTCCTTCGTGTTTTATCTTGCCGCAATTTGTATATATAGGCACGGTGAATTCGTTTAAGAGAATAGACCATATAGGCCAGCCATATTAGACAATTTTTTTGCCAAACATTGCAAAAAATACTGTAAAGTTGCATTTTTAATATGTTGTTAGGGACTACCTAGACGGTATAAATCTAGATTGGAACCTTCAGAAACATGAGCCAGCCGATGTACAGGGTAAAAATCGAGAGAATTTTGGACTTTTTTCAGTTTTTCGCAAAAAAATAAGTAAAGGAGTGTTCTAAAGAGGAAATGTGTTATTATCACTTTTAAAGTAGAGAAAATTACCTAGAAAATTACTTATGTGCGGGATCTGTAACCCAATTAGTTCCAGAGATACAGCTCTGTAAATATTGACAAGTTTTTTTAAAAAGTGGAAATTTTTACTTTTGTTATATTTTATACCATAAAAATATTGCCATAAATACTCATACATACTACGAGGGCTATCGAGAAAGTAGCAGACGTTTTCAAATAAAAAATTAAGGAAGTGTAAGAAACAACTTTTATTATATACACTTGGAAGCTACACTCTTAGGCTATTTTTCAACATAATCACCATTCATGTTGAGGCACTTATCATAGCGTGGTACAAGTGTTTTGATTTCAACTTTGTATCCATACTCCGCCTGAGACTTTAACCACTGGTTATCGCCGGCTTGGAGTTCGGCATCACTGTCCATGTGCTGTGTTGCGAGCGAGATCTTCGTCGCTGGGAAGAGGTGGAAGTGGCTTGGCGCTAGAGCCGAGCTGTATGGAGGGTGATCCTTTCTCCCATCCAAAATCATCCAAGAGCTGTCCAGTACGGTTGAATGTGTACGGGCGGGCGTTGTCGTTGAACAACAGAACTTCCACCTCTTCCCAGCGATGAAGACCTGGCTCGCAACGCAGCGCTACGCTATGATAAGTGCCTTAATTTCAATGGCGCTTGTGTTGATAAATAGCCCAAAAGTGTAGCTCCCACATATATATAATAAGAGATATGCTTTACCAAGTTTAAAATTTTTTATTTCAAAACGTCTGCTACTTTCTGGACAACCCTCGTACATACGTATGTATGTATCATACAGAAGACTATTTATAAAATGACCTCTCGGCAGCGGTCTGAATTCTTCCATCGAGAGGTCATGCACAGAACCAAGAGCTCTGTCTGCAGATGCAAAAAGGTTGCTCGGCTTCGTGTTCTTGCATGAAGGCTAGTATGAGATGCTCTTCAATGTGCAAACACTGCGAAGGCATCAATTGCACGAACATACCAAGAGCGAAGGAGTTGGATGAAGAGGAGATCTACGCAGATGTGGAGTCACCTCTCTTCAACCTAAAGATAGCCAACAAGGAAGTTCAAGTACAAGCGGTGACTCTTCGCCTCCTCCAAATATTGCCCGAAAATGATTGTTACAGTTTAACATTACCTCGATTTTAAGTTGTTATAATGAAGAAAAAAAATTCTGATGTAATTATTTTATTTTCCCTTTTTTCGGAAAACTTGTCAATATTCACAGAGCGGTATCTCTGGAACAAATTGGGTTACAGATCTCGCACATAGCTCGTCTTTTAGGTAATTTTCTCTGCTTCAAAAGTGGTAATAACACATTTCCTCTTCAGATCAATCCTTTACTTCTTTTTTTGCGAAAAACTGAAAAAAATTCCAAACTTTCTCGAATTTCACCCTGTATATCGGCTGGCTCACGTTTTTGAGGGTTGCAAATCTAGATTTACACTGTCTAGGTTGTTCCTAACAACATATTAAAAATGCAAGTTTACAGTATTTTTTGCAATGTTTAGTGTTTAAAATGACTGGCCTAACACCTTATTAATTAGTAGTACAACGCTCGTAGGTACTAGCAATTTTCATAGGTACCACTAACTACTACCAAACATTGTTAATTGTTAAACATTGTTACTACGGTATACTAATTTTAGTTGGGATGACCAGATGAATTAGGTATATGTAATTAGTCACGTCATTAACGGGAAAAACACGAAATGGCGAGGCAAAAAACCTGGCAACGCTATTAAATTTTTTTTAATTAAAAAATTCGATTTCTTGAATTACAAGACTTCCTTAAATTTCGTTTGTTTCTCGAAACATAGGAGGGGTAGGACTATACCATATTATAGCAAACCCACCTGGTTGGCCTATCAGTGGCAGCCGCATTAAGCAACGCCTCGTACCCAGTATGATCGATCTCCTCAAAAAACCAAACCTCATCTGAAAGCTCATCAGATTCCGTGCAAGAACCAAGCATGCAATAGTTATTTATACTAGTTTTGAAAGTGATACTTTTTTTTATGAATTTGCAGTTTGAATAATGAGGGCGAAGCCCGAGTTAATCAAGCAAATTCATGGAAAAAAAGACACTTTCAACACGTGTTGTGCACGAAATTTTTTTGCATAGTGATCCATAATAACCGACAATAAATTGAATAATTTGATTGACATTCGCGATTTACTGTCACACTCAAAAGTGGATGCTATTGTTCATAGACAGGAGAAAACTTCATGGAAACGCATAGTAAAAATCATGAAAAAAGATACTACTTTCCATACGATTTTTTTCCGATAATTTCATCACTATGTAAAAAAATATTGTATGTGTTATTGTTCGATTTTTCAACCGTTTTCAGTGTGTTGTTTTTAATTTATACTTAGTCCCGTGTTACATTTTAAAGAATTTTTTTCTAGAATTTTTTACTGGTAAAAAGCTAGGTAAAAAGGGTGTAAATATCCTTATTTCAAGATTCTATAAATTATTCCAAAGTTTCAAGTTTTTCAACCGTTTTTTGATATGTATTTTCCTCGTGGCACGTGCAAATCTGTTCTGCTTTATTTTTTAAATCAAATCATGTCATGTATTTACCATCACGGGGATCGTTTAAACAAAATTCAATTTATAAAAGAATGTGAGGACGATGACTAACGATTTTCGACACCCTTAAAGCGACATTCAATTATGAATTTTGCTTCAGACGGCATGAAATAGCCGATGGAAGTAAGAAAACCTTGATTACTATGGAAAGAGACGTATTCGTGCGTTAATTGATTATAGCATTGGAAGAAACAGACATATAATAGCAGCTTCCCTGACTTTATCCTCTTACTCCAGCGCATTCCGCTTTTGACAATTACACCAGTGATATCTGTTGATATCTAAAGTTGATTCAGTACCACCTGTATTAGTTGACATTGAAATTATGGTTTCTATTTCTTGCCTAAAGTCGCGTAGACGATTCTGTTAAGAATATGTAACACAAAAGCCTTTGAAATTCACATGGCGTTTGATAAATACTCATTTCCATCAATTAAGGCCCTGCCAGACAGAGCGCGGTCTGCGGTCAGCGGTCTGCGATATTTGAATTCTGTGTAAATGTATTGTCCACCAGAGACCATTGTGGTAAGTATCTTTAGAGTATTTTCCTTGAATTGATTATTACTTCCCGAAAGGTCGTGTAACGGGCTATTTATGGGTATACAAAAAAAAAGATATTACATTCTTATAAATAGTAAAGTTAGCATTACGCAGTCGCAAACATAATGTCTAAGATATGCGATATGTTTGCTTTTACTAGAAAAATCTTTGGTTAAAATTTGTCACCAGGCGGGGTTTCTAAAATTTAAACACAGGCGTGAAATCACGATAAATCTATCTATCGTTAGCTATATCTACCAAACCATGAATGTCTTTGGAAAAACAAAGGATGTTCTGGGTAAGGCACATTAAACTGTAAATCTTTCCTTTTTCATATCCCTTATACTTTACGAAATCTCTATAAAATTCATAAACTAACCCTGTATGTAGCTACCGGAATATACAACAAAAGAAAATTCAAGTTGGAAAAAGGATCCTAACTTACCAAGATAACTACAACCAGAGAGTATTATGTACTCTTTGCTACCGCTTAATTATAACCACTAATTACTTTTTATTTTGCCACCCTTTCAACTTTTAGAGTGTTGGTTTGCAAAGTACATAGGTACATCATAGGGTAATCTAGCCAACAGAACATGCTATTGGCGTACTAAATTAGCACAAAACACGTAATTACACCTATGTCGATTTTTGCTCTGCGAAATGGCCCGACTGTCCACATGAATATAGCGCAATGTGAAACGGAAAACGTCTGTCTTTTTGTACCTATACTGTTGCTTTTACTGTAACCGGATCTGAAAATGAAGTATATAACTTTAATCGAGGGAAATCAGAAGGAATGACGCTACTTTCTCCTGTATATCGTGCACAGTGTTTAATGTCGCGGTATCTTGACCATCGTGTTGATAATCGCATTGCATCATGTCCATCTGTATAAATCGTGTCCCTTTCTACTCCTGACAATTCTGTATTAATATCACCGGAGATATCACCTTAGTAGGTGGGTTTGGTTCCCCTAGTTATGAAACAGGAATTGTATTTCCAATTCGTTTCTTTAAAATTTTTAATAGTTACATTACCTTTGTAAGTTAAGCTGCATACCCACGCACTGCCCCTTTCCGTGCTGTAACTACAAGTTCAATCCAAAAGCTTGATTCGAAATTGATCTACGTATATAATTTGCCGCTAACTAAAGTTAATTGAAGAACTCAATTACCTCACCATCACTCCACCTTTTCCAACTGAAATATACTCGGAGCACCGTATATTATAGAAGCGGTATACATTAAAAGTGAAAACATGCGAATAATTAAACATGGTTTTTCGCTTAGATGTGGAAACTGTGAAAACGTTTAAATTAAAATTTTAGGTGATAGCAATTTTAAGTTAATATTTATATCAAATTAAGGTAGGACTCACGGAATTTTTAAGGTAAATGTAATGTTATTACACCATTTTGGGGTGGTAATATGAAAATTAATTTTTGTGACATCTCGTTAATTTAGATAATTACGCGTTCTTCATAAATTGCGCATTTGATATAATCAGAACATGTGAACAGAACCCTGTGTTTCCGGCTGCTGCTAATTTGGTTTCTGTATGCACGTTATGCTTAGAAAGATGAAACATTATCAGGTTGCTTATGAAATTGGGTGTCCCAACAAGTAACGTACATAATTTTTGTAAACATAAAAAGCGTATATTAAACTATAATGGTGTAATAAAACCTGGAAATCTTGTTGTTTTTGTACCAGTGCTCTTTTACTAGAGTATGTGATGTGTTTTTTAATTGAGTAACCGTAATGCGTTATACCTAGCGTTACACAGTACACTTGCAGAAAACATTCATAATTCTTCGCCCATTTTAACGCTACCCTTGGTTAAGACATTGTAACGGTAACTCTTAATTTGGATTTCATTTTTTTCGAATTTTTTGGAAAGTAGTCATTTCATAAATTATTTAGAGGTGCGCATTGTTGCAGGTTCCGGATTACTCGCGCATCTCCTGTGCGGTTCAGATTAATATTTTTTGCAAGTTGTGCGGAGGGTCGCCTTAGCCAATTTTTGTATGAACATCGTCATCGGCAGAAGGTGATGTATATGAGATATCGTCATTTTATTTATGTAAAAATGAAGGGTTGTATATCTTTAAGAAAAATCGTAACTTATAATTCATTGAACTTAAAAAATTATTAAGGAATATTTGGATTGTATGTTCTTAAAGATAACCCTCTCTGGGAAAATGAAAGCTGTTTGTATGTACTTTATTACTGGAAAACTCATTGATATTGGTCATGTTAAAAAAAAGTTTTTAATTAAAGTTGCTTCGATTTTAATAAAGAAAATATCCCAATGAATGAGTTCAATCTGACGAATTTAGGGGATATTTTAAAATTTAAACCAGTTGCAAACGACGCACAGCCGTGGGGATGAAAAGAAGATGCCGTTGCAACATGTACGGTCTCGCTCTATCGTTTCCCTTTACCCAATATAGCTATATTCTGCTCATATGAATAAAAGTAAGCAAATGTACTTGTAAAATTCAAAGTAAATACTTGTAAGTGCTCCTTCACACTGGGTGACTTAGCAGCGCTGCTGAGCAGCAGGACAGGACGCAGTGCAGCGCTGCTAAACCATGCTAAACAGACCAGTATGAAGGGGCAGTTACGAGTATTTACTTTGAATTTTGCAAGTATAAGCATTTGCTTCCTTTTATTCATACGGGCCTACTGCAGAGTCTACTTTCTCACATCTCTTCTTCACATTTAGTGCGTGTATCATTCTAAGAGAATCGTAGAATATTATCACATGAATATGCATTATTCAGAGCTTCTAATATTACTACTGCTTATAACGTACAGTGCGGTTTAATAATGTGCAACCAGAATGATTTTATATTTATTTTATTATGTACTTGCACAGTGTAAATATGCATATGTGCCGTGAAAAATTGGCACATATTCGATAACCATTTTATATGCATTAATTTTTAGTTCTTGACAACTTTCCTCAATAACATTTTGCAACATTCTTAGAAATTATGGTAATTTATTCTTGAGAAACTCTTAAGTTTATATATTACATTTTTTTGGCCTGCCTGTTGACTTAAAGATTTTCAAATTGCATACAAAATGGTAATCGAACTCGAACATGAACCAAGCTTTGGTGGTATTTGGATTGGAAGTAAAAAGCATTCCCATTTGTTGGCCACATAATGCACACTGTATGTTAAGTATGATGTGATAAGTGAAATGTACACGACTATGAATTTGATAAAAGGCACAGCCTCAACCCTTTTCAGTTTTTGGATCTTCATTGAATAGTTAGATGGCATGCTATAATTCCTTTGCGGTATATAAAGATCTGTGAATTGTGTTAAGTTATGCTATTGAGAGGAGGGGATATTATCTCAACTTCTTGCATGAAGTAAAAAAAAACTGAAGTTAAGTCGAATTTGTGGTGAGTAGTGTAGGAGGGGCGTACCTGGACCAGTTCATGGTCGTTAGCCACCTGGAGGTGACCTTTCAAAGTAGGTCAAGCTAAAGTTCAAAGGTCACCTGTCATGCTGATTGCCTCAAATTTCAATAACCTCATTGTTTGTAGTCATATTTCGTTTCCAAGGTGATCATATGTAGGTCAGTGACCCCATTGTTTGTGTTGTCATTTCATTTTCAAGATCATCAATGTTCAATAACCCAATTTTTGTGATGTCATATTTTATGGCAAGGCGCCATTTAGTCGCTCAATGTCAGGTAGAAAATTGATCAAGGCCCCGTTTGGTCTTTCAACGCAGAAATTGGGGCCTTTCAGATACTAACCTTAGAAAGTTATGTACTGTTCACTTTGAACTTGATGTATGTAAATATATATTTTTAACTTCACTCTTTATATTATAACATAGATCTACTTATACATTTACGCGAAAGATCGTTAACGTTTCAATATTTGCCCTTGAAATAATGAGCTTTTGTAAAGATATGTACATTGCATTTTGAACTTTATTTTTTTGTAATTTTAATTTAAAATATTTGTAAACGAAATATTTAAAATTGTGTAACAAAGAAGAAAACAATAATTAACTATAACAAAAAAATTTCGTCGAACTGTTTTTTTTTATGTATGTACCTACGAGTATTAACAAGGATCAATTACCGTAACAATTTTTTATTATAGAAATTTACTTAACATTTCATTATGGACATACAAGCGGGTAGAGGCGGGTAGGGATCAGGTGGAGAGTGGATAGAGCAGGTAGAGGGCGGATCGAGAGCAGGTAGTGAACATAACAAAGAAATGCGAGGAACACAGGACGATCAGTGTTATAGCTCATGCTATCAAGATTTTGTTTCGGGTGTTGGATACGAGGGCGAGGAGGATAATGGAGGGGCTAGTGGGGGAAGATCAATTTGGATTTTGAAGGGGTTTGGAAACCAGGATTGGAATCGCAGTGGCAAAAACAATTGGAGAAAGTTATATAGAACGAGGAGGGACTGTTGAGTGTCTGTGCCTAGTAAATCTGGAAAAGGCATTCGATTGTGTGAAATACGAAAAACTGTACATGAAGCTGGAGGTGGCACTGAAGGTGTGTTACAACATGACTGAATGGTTTGAAATAGGAAGGGGAGTTACGCAGGGATGTTATCTTACCAGCTTTATTTAATATCTATATGGAGGATATGGCGAGGAAGTTCTGGGAAAGGAACAAGGGAGTGCATAGGCGACAGAAATGTAAGGTCAGTCATCAGGTATAGATAATATGTCCATATTTGATAAAAATATGCGGGAATTGAATAAAATGTTCAAACGACTAAAAGAAATGGAAGACATGTATGGATTGAGAATTAACCTCAAGAAGTCGAAAATAATGAAAGTAGTAGGAGCGAAAGTAATGGATGTAAGGGTAAGAGGAGAGAAATTGGAACAAGTAAAAACAAGTAAATACGAGTACAATATCAGACGATTGATTGAGTGAAAAGGGGATAGTGATAAGAATTAGAATGGCCGAGACACTATGTATAAACGAGAAAGAAAGTGATGCTTAACAGTAAGATGGATTTATAAGTCCAAAAAGGTTAGTGAAATGATTAGTTTGAAGTGTTTTGTTATATGGGTGTGAGGTATGGAAATTAAATAAAAGAGAATTAGAAAGCCTGGAAGCGTTCGAAATATGGACTCAAAGGAGGTTGATAAAAGTAAACTGGAGTAAAAAGGTTTAGAAATGAGAAGAAAGTATTAAGGATCAGCACGAGAAGAAAGACAGCTATTAAGGAATATTAGAAAAAGAGAAACTAGGGTGTCCCATCTGGTGAGGGGCTATGGAATGTTGAGAGACGTATCGGAGGGATCGATGGAGACTTAAGATGGAGGGAAGCGAGGAAGAAGTAAAAGGAAATGGATTGATGGTTTGAAGAAGGGAATAGGCTATGTGGGGATGCAAGAAGAGGAAATTGGCCGGAAATTGTGGAGGAGAGATGTACCTAAGAACCTGCTAACTGGCTCAAAAAAAATTTGTTACGCGTCTACAGTCGTGCGTATCTGTTAAAACTAACACTTTTAGGAACGGGCCCGCTAATTTGGTGTACCAACATGCTGATATAGGTAGCTTCTTATTAGAAGAAATCAAAACGCAACTTATTTTTATTTCTACAATTTTGTTATTGTCATATGTAACCATACTAACTACTTTATTTTCATACATAGCCGTCTCGCTTTTTTGTCACAATATTCTTTTGCAAGTAAGTACCCTCTTGTAATACCTCGTTGTAGAAAATATATTCGCATTTGAAATCATAACTCCATCGACATATACACGGTATACGATTATGGATATGATGGGTCAATGTAATGACCTGAATTATACACATAGATAATATGTATTATATCTTACTTACGTATATCGGGTGAATATTCCAAAACCGAACATAGGCAATTAACATGGGAACATTTTTTTGCAGATTGTATCGATTCTTGGCTTTGCTTTTGACGCCACAATTATTTCGTGCTTAAAAGAAGCAGCAGCTATTCAAGATACTGATGCCATAATTCGTAATCTGGCCAAATAAAAGTTGGTTTCTTCCAATTTGATCCGACCTGCGCAGAAATTCAGTACTGACCGCCTTCGTCTATCTGATACAATGTACCCCACTAGGTAAATTGCCTAAGAACTTTCTGGAAGACACCGACATTTTGCTACGTCAAAGAAATCCTCAGCTTCCCGAAATCTACACCAAAAGAATTTTTCTATTCCAACATTAAGCAGGAGAGGATTGAACCTCGTGAGAGGAAGTTGGGAAGCTTTTTTCAGCATTACAGCATTTGTTTGCGACTGATCGAAGCGGATAACGAACTTTTGCCTAAATTTACGTTTGGAGCTTGATTCATACCTAGAAACACTACAAATTCCAACTACAGCTTCGGAAATCGTATTTTCACGTAATTGTGCGCAAGCTGCACGCCAAATTCTTGGATCTTTTGATACCCTTTGTACACTGAACAGTATACAACGCTTTTATACAATTTTGTGAATGTCCAATTAGCAATTATTGGTTGAGTGACAAAAGTGAACTTCCTTCGGGACAATTAACAAATAACAAGTAACAGCATCTGTTCGAGCTAACCCCGGTGTGAGCGCAGGTGGTACCCAGTGTAGACGATGTCACACTAAGCCCAAAACCCTAGGAAACTTGCTTGTGAACAACAGACACAACCGTTCGGTCAATAATTGCCAACGCCTTCCGCTACCAAAAGTTAACAGTACACGAAGAAATTAGTTCACCTGGTGGTCAATGAAAACAATCAAACAGCCCTATTGTTTGACCCAACATTCGAATTGAAAGAGGCAACGGAACCGAACAGTGCGATGGTGTTGACAACGAGAAAAACGATATATACCTACGGACGGTGTATCGCTGACCTCAAAACTCGTTACCATCTAGACACCATTTCGTGGGTTCGGCAAAAAGATTCTGTACAAAATTGTGCATCATTCAATATTAACAATCATTTATATTCATCCTGTGTCTTAAATTAGGCAACTTTTTAACATAACAAGTAGGCATTGATTTACTAAATAAAGTTTCTCTATTACAATAATAACAAAACCAATAAACTTTGATAACATCATACCATCGGTGCAATAAAGGACGATTATTTGAATTATTTTGTCATGGGTATAGTGCTCGTAGAAAATACTCTCTACACGGTATGAATTACACAAAATCATCTTGTGCTCATTTTTCTATCTATCCAATTACCGAATACATGTATATTCAATTACATTGCCGTAATAACTATGTAATTGATCTTGAAATTGAAGTTCTCCTTCCATGCATATATGAATATTCCTGGTATTGTTGTAACATTAAATATAAAACTCTTGAAAATCATATATCAACACGTACACTAACCAATAAAAAAACAAAACCTGAGATCTTGGTATTAATATAGAAACGTTTTTTAAGAATTTAACGCGGCTACTAATTATTCATTCATATTTTCAATTTTGAGTTCTTGCAAACGTGAAGGTCGTTAAAACCACTTGTCCCTTAAATGTCAAAGTAAAGAATGGTTGGAGGCAAAGAGTGCTTACTCTTTGGTTGGGGCAATAAACACTAAACAGCTCTTCCAAGTTGGATAGAAGCTGTCGCAGTTCAAAAGCGACAAATGGTAATGGTAATTTTAAAACCTCAACCTTTTCTCTGGTCATTGTAATTTTCTTGATTGAGAAGGTTAATAATTAGCTGTATTTCGCTTATACAGTTTATAAATTGTGTTTGCATGTTTTCAATGTCAAGTTATTGACCATGCAAAATTTTGCTTTTATCACGTAGCGTGAAAATTCTCAAACAGGTGGAAACATTGGTACTTTTCAATAAGTTTTAGTCGAACCAAAGATAATTAATGGAAGGTTTTCGATTACATAAAAAACTACAATTGCAAAGTGATTTCAGCCTTGAACTTGACATCAACCAGTAAGCAATTCGATTAGGGATTTTTTTCGGTTCATAAACTTGGACCAACGCACAGCGGTTCGGTGCAATTACGTATATATGCGTGAATTGTTTAATTTACACAAGATCTTTACGTTTAAAGCAACCAATGTACCGTGAAAAGATACACTCAGGGTAACGGTGATGAAATTGAAACTATGCTGGACACATTTACTATACAACTACGGAACTTGGCAGGAACAGTGGCAAAGTATGGCCTTACCAGATTCCAACATTATTCTGCTGTGTTAAATTTGTTTCCATAAGTACAGATCACTATATTACTAGGTAACGATGCACAAATTTACAGTACTTAAGCACCTACGACTGTGCACAGGTATTTCAAGCGCGTTTACGTTAACAGTAAGTACTATACTAAACGTAATCGTACAAAATAGGCAAACACCGCGCTTACACTAAACCTTTCAATGTTATGCTACAGTAACTTTAAACTTATTAGGTTTCTTAACACTAATAGGAAAAAGAAATCTAAATTTGCAATTATTATTTTTTACAGAATTTTAATTTTGTGCATTTGCATAATTATACGCATACGAGGTACAAATTGTTACAAACGGTTGTAGATAATTCAATCAACGCACAAGTTTCAGGAACTACTACTGTGCGTTTTATCAAAACTAATTGGTTAATCTACATTTGAGTTAACGCCGATCTACAAGATAGTGGTTGTAAAGTTTTTATTTGGTTGCAGTTAGCGGATAATCAAAGAGAAAGTAATTAACTAAAAAGAAAGTCGCGATAAAGATCATCTCTGCGTACATTTCCGCAAGAACTTTTTTAATTTGCGGGCTAATAATTATACAGGGCTTTCATTTCTAAACGAACCACCTCATATTACAATTATTGTGAGAGTACAAAGATACCCCATCATTAATAATAAAAATATATGGTCAGAATAGTTCATATCATTGTTAGCATACAAATGCAAAATACACTCATGACTTGATGGAAGAATCCATGCAATAAATCCCCCAATCGAAGAAAAGGGAATACGTATTAGATATGGCATTGTAGGAAAGCGTCAAGGCAACGACTTGAGAATGTAGGACAGACATGTTCAAGTGTAGCATTGATTCAAAAAGTAAATATAAGCATGGGCAAACTCGAAGTAGGTACTGTTTATACTTTATTCAGTAACCAACGTAAATAATTAGCCGATACAAATAAAAAATTTAAATAGCAAGTTCTATTTTATCGATTTCTGTATTACTTTTTATATCCACTTTCATTATGTGTTTCGTGTCGTTTATTTGCTGCTTCGAACATCCGGCACAATTTATTGAGAAAATTTCGAGCTGGGTTTTCTTTCAGGAAATTCTTAAAAATAAGATTCACTTGCACGTACGGGATTTCATGTTTCTGTGCTCGTGAAGATGACAGATGTCTCTAACTCTGATGAGGCTGAAAAATGGCCCACTAAGCTATGTCGATTATAATTATCGGTGTAATGGTTTGTTGGGAAATGAATGTAAAACATTTGATTTTGAAATTTTTCTTTTACAATATAATGTAAAGGTAATGGAGTGTGACACGTCATTATTTTTCAGTCGTCTTTTCTGTCCTCTATCTCATTCCGTAAAAATCCACTATGGCCAATAAGGAAGTGTTAGCTATGGAAATTCTGAGCTTGAAACAGATTCATATTTCCTGAAAAACAGGTGCCGATGTGAACCGTCCATTTCCAACTGTTTAGGGTAGAGAAATTGAAAACGAAATTTAAGATTTTCAGTTTATTGGTGATATCTCAGATTTCAAAGATTTTTAAAAAATTTCAAATGTGGTTTTATAGTCACAAAAAGGAACTCGCACCATTTCGGAAATCCCTATGGTGAGCTACGAATTTGAACCACCCTGTAGGTACAGATACTACCACTAGGCAGTTTTTTCAATTGTTTTCAATTCAATGTTTTCAAATGTTGCTAAAAATTTAAAGATTTGTTCCAAATTGCATCAAAACGATAAATTCAAAGTGAAAACATTAGTTCACTTAAGGTTGAAGGTTTTTTTAGCAGAAAGAAAGTCGATCTTTGTTGCGCTCGCCTAGGGCTCGTGCCACCAAATTCTCGTGTGAAAACTGCGCTGAGCAATTATGTTAAAAACTATTAGCAAATTCTTCTATTTAACAATAAGATGTATGGTCTTCATCACATTTACTGTGGCGTATCTCAAGGGTCTACTTTGGGTTCGATACTATTCACACCTTACACCTCTAATTTTTGCAAACCTTTAAAATATGCACGTTTCCACCAAACCACACTAATTAAAATAAAAAATAAAAATACAAACTGAAAATGAAATAAGAATACAAGCTTTGTGGATCCTCAAGCACAGGCGGGGATAATACTCTTGTCTTCTCAAAGTTGGACATATACATGCACGTATTATTTTTAATTGCATAAACAATAAATACATTTGCAACTCGGATCAAGGTTACATTGAATAAAATGGAAATTCTTAGAACAGCCAAATTCCAAACTTACATGCCTCTATAGCAAATGGGTTGCGGATTGCGGTTCAGGTAATTAAATGAACACACAATGGCATAACCTGAAAAGAAGCGCGGTTCACCAAATAAGGAATGAAAATAACTTTACCTTAGAAAGATTTCAACAACACCCATTGCTAGTGCTTCTTATTAGATCTTGATTTTGTGACCTAGTCGTCATCTTGAATTGTTTGTATTCTAAATCGTTTTTGTTCAATATCATTGAAACTATTGAAGCTAGATTCACAAATAAAAACTGGCCATGAAGAGACTTTTAAAAATAGAACAATTTCAGTTCAGATCTGTGTATGTCATCTGAAAAACATAGATACATAAACCGTAACGTCTCACAGTGTGCTTAGGGTTTTTTAATCTGGTACTTCAATAGTTACCGTGATATTGGGGATTCTAGGATTTCGAGTACAACAACTCTAAAATAACTCTCGGGCTGCAAACTGAAAAGTACATATTACATTAGTACGGTTTTATGATATAGCGTTGGATCCATTGTTTATTTGGGACGTAATGAACGTATTGAACTCGGTATTGAATTAATACACGCAATTCGTGCCAAGAACAAAATGAACGTTGCGCAGTGTTATCCATAGTAAGTGTGGACTAATGACAATAGACCATCTTTAGGAATAGAGGTTAAGCCGTTCAGCATGGGCAAATTCAAACAGAAATTGATTTTATACTAAAGACAAAATAGCTGAAGCGTGGTGTAGATTGTTCCGATGTGACGTTACTGTTATAATTTGCTCTTGAAAGAGGAGTCAAAATAAGGACCCAAGGCGTCCAAAGTGAAATTCAGCAATTTAGGTACGCGCGTTAACTCGAATATGAACTTTGTTATAAAAGCATTAGTGGAAACACCCCTCCTTACATTTTGGCTCAAACCTATTTTGCTTGGCAATTACAATTAAAGTAAGACCTTTAACGGTTCATTGTGAGCATTTTTGGTGCAAACAAGTTATGAAAATGTTAGTTTTAGCCATTTTCCATAACTAAATTTTGTAAGGATCCGGTGAACCAGTGAGCTTTCCAAATTGAGGTAATTGAGCCATCCGCTCTTACCCTCCATTAAAATCAATTTTAGGTTTTGGCAGGTATCCGAGCTCTATATTCATACAAAATAGGTACCATTACCATTTATCTTTTTTTAACACATTTTTTTAATAACGCAAGATCTCATGCCCCCATGCCTTACTTATTTTCTGATGGACAAAACATGTACACATTAGAGTAGTATTAGTGCGTACAATAGGGTAGAAATTAATTTTATTTTTCATGTTCATTCCAATTAAAGGAACAACAAACGGAAGAAAAGGAATGGTTTTCTACCCACTACCGCCGTACTTTTGTACTCCTTATCAAAAGAAGGTTTGGGGGAGAGGGGGATGGAACTGGTTTTATCCTTCATGGTACTCTAATGTAAGGTCTCCGCGAAAAGAATTCATTTCTACCAACCATAGCCTCCCCCTCGACGTCTTATCGTGATCGGATATAAATACTTCCTTATATATCAAGAACAGATTGTCGGAGGATGATACTCACAAAGGGCGATTGGGGCGTCTGGAGGAAATATATCTATTGCTGATGTCAAAACTTTACGAGCGAATATCACGAAAACGCTTTGTCGGAGGAAAGTAACCACGAAGGCAAAATGAATTGTCTGAACAAAATGAAAATAACGATAAATATAGCATGCTATATCGCACCCATTTACCAAATCATTTCAGTTTTAAAAAATGCACGACCGAAAACGTGGGTTTTTTAAAAATTGCTCACCTTCAGGAGCTCGTAGCTGGAAAGCAATGCGTTTTTTGGAAAAAATGTAAACAAAATTGTAAAAAAATTGTATGAGCTTTCGATTTTGATGAGAAATTTTTTTCCTACGACTCCTCATTTTCGGGATATAGCCGAAGAGCCATAAAACTGTACCTTCAATCTCCTCACCACCTCCGGCGGCACCGAAATCGCTCGGGACTTTATTCCACAACCATCAGAGTTTGTTCAACCACAAATTCCCGAAAAAATGAGAACTACACGAATTCTTTTTTTATATTACGTAGAATGACTGGACTATTTTGTTAGTTAGCTCTTGGTTCAGATTTTTTAGCTGTATAGTCCAGTGTAAACACAAGCTGGCAGAAATGAGGGAAGGTGTCACCAGGGGAACTCCGCCCGAGATTAAAACTAACTTATGACCTAAACTTCAGGATTCAGTATATTTGAAGTTTTTCCAGGGTCATATTTTTGTAAATTTTGATTTTCTGTTGTCGCTTAGTTCATATTTAAATATCGCGAGAAGCTTCAATTTAACAAATAAATTTACAAATAAAATTAGTATGGAGGTTTTGTGTTTATTCTAACGACTCTATTCTAGAGTTTAGAGCTTGGGCAGATTTGTAAGACCTGGAAATTTGGAGAGTATTCGTAAAAAGAAAACAAGAACTGGTTAATTCTATAAGCTATGGAACAACATCTCGAACATTGCGTTTTCGAAATTTACCGAGGATTAAAAACGGATGGTGAAAACCAGCAATAAATTATAAACTTGTTTGCTACAGTTGGTTACACTCGTAGAATGTGCGTTGCTACTTCAATTTTATTTTTCGAAAAATGTTGAATGTAAGACTGAATTATTTAGATTAGGAAAAAATAAACCCATAAAGAGGGTCTAAAAAACGGCAGAGCACCTCGGTGTGACCCCACGGAGTCATTGGATTTGACCCATTTTCAATTGGCTGGTTACATGTGGTATACAGGGTGGTGACTTGCGTAACGCATCATAGGGATTTCAATGTAAAATACATAACATGCGATTATTGGCTCCCCAAATAATTTTAGAGCAAAAATGTATTAAGGTTTTTTGTAGGAAAAATTTTTTTACGTCAATCAACCGTATTAGTTTTCTTTTTTTTTGCATAATAAAGACGGAAAATTGGAAAAATAAAACCCCCATCTTTTTCAATAATCTGTTATGCCATGGAATTTTATAATACAAAAACTACGCCAATATCCGTCTTGCCATGGAATGACAGCTATAAAACAAATCAAATTCTATCAAACAGTATTTATTTATAACAGTGAATTCAACATAAAGAAAGACCAAATTACTGAAAACGGTTTCCTAATAATTATAACACTTTACAATAAATGGTCGAATAAGTCATCATTAACTGCAATACGGAAACCAAGTCGTTCATAAAAGCCATTTCGAACTGCTGCTAATTGATAACTGGATATCTTTTTGTTTTAGAAAATTCCATGGCATCGCAGATTATTGAAAAAGATGTTGGTTTTATTTTCCCAATTTTCGGTCTTTATTATGCAAAAAATTGAAAACTAATACGGTTGATTGACGTAAAAAATTTTTTCCTACAAAAAACCTTAATACATTTTTGCTCTAAAATAATTTGAGGAGCCAATAATCGCATGTTATGTATTTTACATTGAAATCCCTATGATGCGTTACGCAAGTCACCACCCTGTATATGTTAACTGTGCAAAGTTTCAACCGAATAGGTTCAAGGTTTGGCAGGGGCAGAGAAGCGAGGTCCCACGGGGTCATTGGATTTGACCCATTTTCAATAGGCTTATTACATGTGGTCCAAGTGTTGGACAGTTATCGTGTTCACGGACAGACGGACAGACCGACACCATCGACTCCCCTATAAAGCTTGCATCGCTTTGCACACAATACATTCTTGGTTACATTGTGCTACGGTTGGCTGTCAATTTCAAAACACAGATTTACGGCATAGCATAATACACGTACCTACACATAACCATTAAATAAAAATTTTATTCAATGACATAACACAACAATAACACAATATCATTTACCATTACATAATTTTTCATAATATACCGTTTAATTCTATAATTTCAACGAGGCGTAGATAATTGAAATGTATAGAGTGGTTACCGATTGATCAGAATTTAGCGTATGCCCTCCCCCAAGAACTCCCGTCACAGAGGAATACGATATTTGCCACCTATCGGGGCAACATTAAGAACGAATATTTCGGAGGTGAAGCAGAGTAATTGTCAATCACAATCTTATTTAATTTTGATCTTTGTTAGTATTCACCATCTAAGAAAACCTATCTGCAAGGTAACATACAGTGTTCTTTTAAAAAATGCTGAAGTAAGAGAGACACACGGTCTTTTAAAAAAAGCATCTGTTGTGTTTGTTTATCAAACAAAAAAAGAAGATTTTCTATGAATTTTCAATTTTAGTTCAATGAGTTATTGGAATAGGTTGCTCTTATTCGTCGGCTATGGTTCATAGATAAAAATACACCCAATAACGGTTGTAAATTCTTACATGTATTGATACATCAGAAAATAATGGTTAAATTGAGTACCTATTTTACAATTACATGCTTTATGCTCTATTTAAGTAGGACAATTTAGAAATATTCAAATTATTTAATAGGCTATACATCAAAACTGTTACATAACTGATGATATTATTCTATAAATTTTTACCATTTTAGGTTCCACTTTTCGCTATTATTTAAATTAAGAAAGAATGATTTGATTTGTAGAATTTGATGGCCAATAATTAGAATTATTTCTTCACTGGCATTTGCATAAATAAACTTTTATACCAACTGAGCATCGTTGACTGAAACCCCATTAACCCAAGAGAAACGACTAAATAAAACAGAATAAATTATATAAAATGACATCTTGTGTAAATTTGCATCGCATTAGTATGTACCAGTAGATTCCATGTCAAAATATTACTCAAAGTTTGATCTAACTACCATCGAAAGCCGAAATGAAACATAAATAATCGAGGTTTAGGCGGGTATAATTTCTAAAGAATTGATAACCAAACGTTTACATTGTCACCGGAATGCCTTATGTTCCACCCTAATTCTAATTTACTCGCCACGTACCCGTATAAACCGTAAATCTGCTTACAATCGATATTCTCTCGTACCCTATATTGGGCACACTACTCCTTTGTAATATAAAATTTTAACCATGAGCCATATATATTTGTGAATTATTTTTAATTCCTAAGAAATATTGTTACGGATTAAGGACTTTTAAAAGAAAATGTACTTATAGTATTAACTGACAGGAAATGAATTCTAAAAACCACGGTGTTTGTTTCAGATTGTGCTACTTCAACAGTCTTTCTGCTTCCTGGGGGATGTGAAAACTAAAAAATTGTTGCTTCTAGTGACATTGGCTTAACGGCGGTTTGCAAATTGAGAGTTGTTGGAAGATTGAAAAATAACCTTCTCATACAAGTTGTATTAAGGTGTGTAGAAAGACCTAATAAGATTCCCAAATTTTCTAAGGCGATTCCGTCACAGAAGTTTCCTATGAATATTTTTAAAAAAAGTTTCTGAATAAACAAGAAAGGATAACTTTCCAAGGAATTTTCTAAAAAGACAGCTAACGGGAAATAAATCTCAAATTGATTTACAAAAGATTCTTAAGGATACTGGGATGCTAAAAAAAATTTCTTCAGAGAAAATTTGGACTGAAAATATTTTTAAGAATGTGTTAATTTAATTTAAATCTGGAGGATTTCATTACGAATAAGCACGGAATTGGTTTATTTCATCGGAATTGTTATTTTAGTGTCTATTTTAGAATTGTTTTTAATTGCAAAATTTGTGTAATTTTGTTTATTTAAATTGTAAGATGTGAAACTTGCGTCATTTAAAATGAACATCTGACCTTTTTGCGATAAGGAAAGTTATCGGAAGTAAATTAATTAATTTCAAGATGCACGTGTGTTTGGCGCTGATAACAAAGGATGCAGGTGCACGATTCATTTTACGCGTAATTTATCTGTGGAAGAGGGGACACCTGAAACGTTCCATATCGGTGTTGCAGTTGAAGAGATTATAAAAATTCCGCACATGAATATTGTACAATTTCAACCATGTTTCCTAACAAAACAATACTAAAAGATCCAAAAAACTTTTTGAAGCCATTAATGCTTCAGACCCGTAAGCTGTCTCTAGGAAGGCTTCTAAACGCATTTCTAGTATTTTTAGGAAAATGTGTAATGGCATGTCCATAATTAGTCATAAATACTAGAAAGATATTGAAAAGAAGTTGTCTAAAAGGACACAAAATTCCCACAAAGATTTTTAGTGCAATCTCTAAAGTAGACTTCCTCTTAGTCTAAAAACCTAGCCTAAAATACTAATCTTCAAGAAAACTCCGAAAAAGAAGTCTTGAAGATTAGAAAGAGGTCTTGTAATGAACTTTCGAAGGCTCTTAAAAGTTCTACTAAGTATGCTCATACAACGCGAGCAAGAAATCGTTTAAAATTTTTAAAATAATAATTTTATGCTAGAAGTATTCCCAAAAATACTTCAAAAAAGATGTTTAATAGTATATTAAGATACAAGTGTATAATCAAGTCCTTAAAGCACGCGCAACGAGTTTAAGGGCACGACGCAAAGCGGAGTGCCTTTAACGTTGCAAGTGCTTTAAAGACTAATTATACACGTGTATCTTATAGTATTTTTTATTATACCTGCAGTATAATTTAAAAATAGGGAATACAATGAAGTCATATTGACGTTATACTCGAATACGTGTCTAATTAAGTGGGCTGGGTGTTCGTAATTTCACGATTGCCATGGAAATGTCACTTGACGTTTGCTTATAAAAATCATCGTCTTTGTGAATTAAACGATTTCCGTTGAAAAAGATAATACACCGCCCATTAAATCGATTGTTGTAAAATCTAAACAAACGTTGGTAGGTGTAAAATCCAACTCCAGTAAAGCCTATTATAAAGAATATGAAAAGTTGTTTCCATGGATGAATAGGAAGTTACTTACGAATACAGTCTTAAATGCATCCATAATGCTGGCATATATGAAGGAAATGTCAAAGGTATTTAAATCTTCTATATTTTGGTGCATTCATTCAAAACTTTAAAGCAATGCTGCGATTAAAAAGTGGAACAGATTTGGAAGCATACCCTAAATTACGCGCGTTTGTGAAAGCTTCAACCAAAGGATAGGTACAAAAGCCAAAGAAATGTTCTGCATTTACAGAAAGCGACCTAAGAGGATTTTTTATTTCATCAGATGATAGTTTCAAAAGTCATACTTGAAGTATCGTTACTTAGCAACTTTAAAGCACGTGTGTTTTAAAGGCCCTTTTTCGCACGCATTTGAGTGTTTAAAACGGAGATTGTGATTCAGGTATAATAAAAAAAGACTTCTTAGATCCAAAGAATATTCCTAAGAGGGTTTCTAACAGAAAAATTTTAGGTAGTAAAATTATGTAAATTTTCTGGAATACCGTCGAAGGTGATTTGTAGGAAGATTCTAAGAAGTTAGCTTTGAAGTACGATTACAATGGTTTTTAGGTGGTTTATTCTAGGAATATTTTTCAAAACAGTTTTTTAGACAAAACGCTTTTAAATGGGGTTTTTATAAAGAAGAGAATTCCAAGGTTTCCAACATTTTTAGTGAAGCAAAAATGATTCCTAGGTGACTTTTACGAATGCTAGTCATTTATTAACAAAGTGTGCATCATATGAATTTCTAGCAGTGTTTAGAGGATTTTTACCCCAACGATGACTTTGCATGAATTCCTACGGAAATTACTAAGACGTTCTTCGAAAGGACTTACACGACATATTTAGGGTTTCTAAGGAGATTCTTAATAATATATCTAAGATCTTTAATGAGGATTTCTAGAATCTAAGACGAAGTATCTATGATTTTAAAAAGATTCTTTAGAACAGAATTTTTAGTATAGTTTCGAAAACGGTTTTGAACGTTCTTTCCATGATAATTCTGAAAATTGTTCATAAAAGTGTTCCTAAAATGATAAAAAAATCACTAGTAAAGTTTCTAAAAGGGATTTTAAAATTGGTAATTAAATCTTATGCTAGATGTACAAGAAAATTTGTTAAAAAACATTCTCCTGAGAATGTAACAGGGATGCTCCATGTGGCCCTCTAGTAATATGTATAAGGAATCTTCTAAAAATTTTATTGCATTACCTTTTATTACTTTCGCCATCACAAAAACTCGTTATTCTAACCCATTTCAATAAATTTGCAGTTTTGCGTCTCTATACACCAAAGCACTTATAATGGTAAAAGACCTTGTTCATATCTAAATCTAGGAAAATTCCGATTTTTTTGTCTATCTAAACATTAAACTTCACATTCTTCTGAAATGATCACACGTATTTTTCCTTCCATGCACTATTGTGTACACAACACAATCACTACTGAGATATAAATAGGATGTCCCCGTAGCATTAAGGTAATTTTCATATAAAAAGCAGCAAAATAAGCTTTTAATTATTTTTATTTATGACAATATCCTTTTTATTTTTAAATGAGCAGAATTTCAGATGAGGTCGTTCCAACAGTCATCCACATCTGCACCTTGATACCTTGGAAACTGCCTAATATTCTCGTAGGTTAACAGGACTTCGTAGAAAGCTGCCTTGCACAGATTTCGCAACTATTAATGGTGATCTTACATTCTAATATGCTTACAAAAACGGCACAATACAGTTAGTACAGTTAGTGGAGATTGTTATTATAATATAACACAGATAACACAGATATTTGCACAATCAAGTAAATGCGATATTTCAAGTTTTTTAAGTTCAAGATTAATTATTAGGATATCCTTGAAGGAACCGCTACTTTGTGTATATGTTAGAGTACGATAGTCTCATTTTTACAACACAACTTCCAGAAATAGTAACTGTGATTAAAAATGCGCATTGTGACCGAAAAAGGGTGCCGTATGATTTTAATCCTAAGAAGTGCCATCCATACTATACGACACGATACGATTGCTGCAAATCAATAATTAATGTATAATATACCATAAATATGTTTTATGATGCTCCTTCTCTCTAATTTTATTTATAGTAATAATCAGTTCGCATTTGCACTTGCCCCAGCAGCCGGGGTAAGTGTACTTCGCTATTATCTGAGCATTCTACACATTTCTTAACATATTGGATATTTTAAAAATGAAATATTTCTAACCAGTTCTGGACAAATGGCGACTTAAAAATGGAATACCTAATAGCGATGAAATTAAAAAAAAAACAAATATACGTTCTCTTTTTAACGAACTTTAACTTTATTTTTTTAATTATATTTACATGTTATCGGACGTTGTACCCATTGAAAATAACACTAAAAACTACTTCATCTCTTCTGCCAAACGATGGTGTTGGCAGAAAAATTACAACGTCCTCTTTTCGAATCTCGTCTCTTCTACCATCAGTAGAGTTATGAATGCAGAAACTTTAGGATTTTTATTTTTTATGTTTGGGCGTAAAAATTTTACTGTAACAGTATCTTCTTTTACATAGTCTCTTGTCCGACGTAATGCAACACTGAATTTTTGGTCGAATATTTGTCAAGAACCCACTTCTTTAGTTCTACATTCTCTTGGATACATGGGTACCCGTCGTGGCGGACTAGTCTTTCGATATCATTTAAAATTATGGTTGACATATCTCCATCTCCCATTATAACTGATCTCCTCCTCGATATCTTCCTCACTAGAACCCGCACTTTTCTTTCTCTTCGGCCCTCCTCAGTATTGGACCTTGTCGCGGTCGTGGGGCCTGAGGCTTGAGCTATGGAGCAATTGTCTGTTGGCCTAGAATCCGACTCTTCACACCCGTAGCAAAACTTGCGCGCCTTGCTTGCACGGGTGCGATGCAAACAACTCCCTTCGGAGTCTGCTTCCAGTAGATCTTCACGTGAGAGAGCAGACCACTCTGGCATTATCCTTGTGCTGAAAAATAAGGGTTTGTTGCATAGCAGAGGTACTGAGGTTGGCAATTCTGAGCGAGGCGATTGTCTATCCTAGAATAGCGATGGGACTCACTCACTCCTGAATTCATATTAGGGAACAACTACCGCATCTTTAAATATCAATTGAAGTTTGCTGATAAAAATCAATCCGTATTTGTAAATAAAATGACTTCGTTTACACCGCCCATTCGACGCTTATGGCAGAAGCAGAAGCACCGGCGAAATCCAAATGCAAAAGCCTGTTCTAGAATAAGAGAAGTTGTTGGCGTGAATGAGTAGGAAGAATCTTTCAAACAAAGTCTTAAATACTTCGATAATGCTGGCATATATGAAGGAAATGTCAAAGGCATCTAAATCTTCTACCGTTTGGTGAATTCAGTCAAAACATCAAACAATGCCGTGATTAAAAGATGGAACAGATTTGGCAGCATGCCCAAAATCGCGAGCTTCTAACAAAAGTTACGAGTCAAAGGCATCTTTTGCACTTGCAAAACGCGACTTCAGTTCAAAGGATAATTTAGGTAAATAAAGTGGCATTGGGTCTATTATCACGTACTCAAATTTCTTAGAGAAGATATGTACGTAATATAATCTAAGGTTTTATTCGCTGGCATTAAAAAATAATTATAAAAAAACCTTGAAAATTGAATTGAATATATTACTTGTTTGGCTTATTTATGAGTGTGATATTTGAAAAAAGTGTACGAAGGTTCTGCTATTGTTTTATATGAAAATGTAAACTATTATTATTAATTGAACACACACTTCGAATTATTTTTATACTCGCCAGTCGCCAAATCGTTCCAGATTGCAACTCAATGTCACAAGGCAGAAGATACAGTGGACATATTTTCCATATCACGGCCGTATTGTAGATTTTTTGTTAATTATTATTTACATTTGCATAAAAATTTATTTAAATACATCGCAATAACGACGTGATTCGTCACACCGTAGCGACGTCATCTTTAACACATCAGTCATTAATTCGGTAATTTCGGTAATTAAAACATACCCATATAACTACTTAAACAAAAAATTTGAATACTGCAAAAATAAATTTAAATATGGCTAATTGTCTTATGTCTCTATGTCATTTATAAAGCAAACAGGTTTTTTTTCTAATTATTTAATTTTCAAAATCTAAACTATGGGAAAATAAATATTCAGCTCTGTGATGTATCAGTAACTTTAATCTTAACGTGCAGGTTATCTACCAAAAATAGGCAAAATAACGTTTTAACTTGCACGTTAAGATTAACGATAGTTATACAATGTACAACCTGCTAGGGTACCCGTTGTTAATCTAGTATTACACAGAGGTCTAATAAAGGTTTATTGAACACCAAGCCCAGGCAAAACATTTTCTACAAAAATATTTCTCAGTTCCGTACATATATAAGACCCGTTCTCATAAATAGCAGGGCTAAAGGAGTCATTATTCTCGGGAATACAGAAAATTCCGTATGTGGGATTTGTCGCTCCAAGGGGAAATAGACCTAACAAAGCGATAAGATTTGTGTGGTATTAAACCTATTAGTAGCATGTATTTCTGTAGATCAGAAAGCGCCCTATCGAAAGTGATTGATGAACTGTTCTACTATTACGTTCGATAGCATTTCTAT
This sequence comes from Photinus pyralis, assembly GCF_008802855.1. NCBI lineage: Eukaryota > Metazoa > Arthropoda > Insecta > Coleoptera > Lampyridae > Photinus > Photinus pyralis. Next base: position 45,688,468 of record NW_022170403.1, read on the forward strand.
TCGTAGTTTCTGTTAGCGTTTAGCCAAATGGCGTCTTCCATTTGTTGTATAGGTGAAATAATGAACGCACTTTCAACTTATTAGTAATTTCAATTAAATAAGATAAGATGTGCTAGTGGATATGCATGTTTAAACATTTAACACATAACACTTTCGTGACTAAGTTGTCACACCCAAACAGCTGAAGAATATTTTTGGCGCCAAACTTCACAAATTGTCAGTCATTGACATGATTGAAAAAAATTAAAGGGAAAATGATAGGTACTGATGATTTAAAAAAAAGCTCATGTGTAAAATGTGTCGAAGAATTTTACACGAAAAACAATTAAATTACTGTGCACACTGCACAAACTACTAAAATTGAAAGCGTAATGCAGTTTATCCGTAAATATTTATAACTTTAATTACAGGTTAATTAAACCTAATGCAGCTTCCGCCTCCGCTATAATATAATTTTAACGTTCCTGCAGCGTTGAACTTAATATACCTGACGAAATTAGATTATTATTGCATGTTTTACCGTTGGGGATTATTCCATCCTATCGCCGAAATTACTTCGAAAATGTGGGTATTTCGAAACGTAAGTTCGTCAACATATGAAAGTTTGTCTTTTGCACCTGCGTCCAACATGAATTCGTTTATCAATACATTTCCAAAACTTTGGTTTAAGAGACGCTGATTGATGATACACTCTCCTCTAAATAGGCTTTTCAAATACGTATTCTGGAAATTTGTAACTTACAGCAAAAAATGAAAACTAAGCTGCAAATGTAGGTATAGGTGTTTAAGTAAGCAAGGCACGTTTATGCTACAAGCGAATCTTAGCAAGAGGGCCCAACAATAAATGATGTTAAGATGTCGACGTGTGAAGCTTTTACAAATACTCCTGTGGAAGAGGGGTCTACCATTTGAGAGGGGTTCCGTCTGTAAAACTCATAAATTGCATAAGCGCACAGACAATTACGCGATGTGTGTTTTAAGGACGAACGCTCTTGAATTCCAGAATAAGGCAATAAAAATCGGGAGTTTACTGAATGCGGACTTGATTTAATCCATCTACCTATACGTACACGTAGCTTACTTTGGTGTGCACGAAGTTCCTCATATATCATTGTCAATGCAATCCTTTTTATTAAATTCTATTTCTCTGCACTACTATATTTATATTTTTCAGTAGATTTATGAATTTTAACTCGGAATTACATGGCACAAGATCATTTTTGTATTATATATCAATATCGTTATTCTTTAGACACTCTCTTTGTTGCTATTTTATTGCAAAGCTTGTGACGTCTATTAATTTCTCGATAAACTGTTCATGAGATTAAATTAAACATGACCGAAAAACTAATTTTGAATTAAGTATACAGGTTTCTAACAAAGATGAAGTTTTTAAGAAAAAAACTTTTGCTTAAGGGAAAGAAAAACTTATTATATTTTCAGTAACGAATTCAGGAAATTAATTACATTATAACCTGATCTAATATTTCCAAAATTGAGAACAAATTTACATTAAAATATTATTTTAGCGCATGGAAGGTTACCAATACTTAATACAAGCAAATTACGTGGAGCTTCTACAGCTACAATTTTTCCGCCAATTTAATTTTTTTCATTCACAGTTGAAACAGATGCCTCTATAAACATTCAATTGCTGCCACACTTTCCCAAAACTCGAGAGCAGTGCCTTCAATTCCAGAAAATGTTATTGAGAAGGAAACCTACGTCATTGTTGAGTTGCTGAGGAAATGGCGACACTTCCTCATTGGCAAACCTTTAAAATTAATCACGGATCAAAGATCTGTAAGTTTTATGTTTAACTCTAAACTTCCAAGTAAAATAAAGAACGAGAAAATTCAAAGAAGGCGTTTGAAACTAATTCCATTCAATTACGATATCTACAGACCTGAACGAGAAAACAATGTTGCTGACACATTGTCAAGAATCTCTGCTAGCATGAATTCACAATCAAGAAGTCTAAAATTGAAGAAACTACATGATTACTTATGTTACCCTGGTGTCACCAGGATGCACCATTGGCTCAAAAATAAAGATTGACCATACAATTGACGACCAACAACTGCCGTACTTGTGCAGAAGTAAAACCGAGATATAGACATCCAGCAGACCTAATTAAAGCAACGTCGCCTTTTAAGCATCGATTTGAAGGGTCCTATTCCGACGAGTACCAAAAATTAATTCATACTAGGAAACGATAAAAACAATCTTGTGGAAATACATTTAAATTTTGATATTTTTGCTGGAAAAAGTACGGATCTACCTTATTTTTATTGTAACTCACTTACCTTTTATGCTAAAGTTTGTTTTTCAAAAAAGGAAGACGGGTTTGTTTAAATACATTTTGTTCTTCACAGTTTTTTTCAGTAAAATGCATACTTGTCGTGTTTTTGGCGAATAATCAATTAAAAAACTGTTCTTTTCTAAAAAATTCGTACTTTCGGTTGCGAACAACTCGAGAAGTATTAACTTTCCAAAAAAATGTATAGAGCCCATTTTGCTTAGAATCAATTTTTCTATCTATTTCTGTGTTAAAATTACAATACAAAAATTGCAATCCCGAGATGGGATCACAACCACCCCCAGGGCGAAAGCGCCCTTTGGCATGATATAGATTTTGATCCTTAGGCTATTCCTTAAGTACCTACTTTCAAAATTTCAAGTTAATCGATCCATTTTGAAAAAATTGCCAGGGCAAAACCTTCGTTTCCTGTACTACTATCAAACAATTCAAATATCACTATCGTCTTTGAAATTCCTGCGTTTCTAGGTTCGACTTCGGAAGCAGTGCTGGGTATAACCTTATTAAAAAAAAATTAAAAATACGTTGTTTTCCGGCTGTCTGGAGGGTGCGTTGTTCATCTCGTACATGGATCATATAGGTATCAAACGAAAGCTTATAGATATAATGTCAAGAGGTGAACTACTTTAACCCCCCCAACAATCGTTCGCTCTAAAAGTACTGAAATCCAGAATAGAATAAGAAATGTGAACCCTTTTTGTTGTTCACCAGCTTCTAAAATGTAGGGCGGCAAACCTTGATCTCGCGCCGGGCACTAACGATCTGCGCTACGCCACTGATAGTAACTCAACCATTCGGAGATAATAAAAAATAATAAGCCATTTATGTACCTCGTCCTACAAAAACAAAAATATACAACAATAAAATCAAACTGTAAAGAAACGTAAATGTAAAAAGGTGCATTCTGCGTATTTTCTACCTACATTTTTCAATGCATCTACGCATCAGCTCTTCCAATTTCTGTCGGAATGATTGAAATCGGGAAATAGTGTACATTCCGCAAAAATTAAATCTAAATTTCCAGAAAGCTCACTTGAATTCCGAGAAAAATGTGTAAATTTACAGTTAGGCCGCCATGCATTAGCACCTGCTTTCTTCAACGTTACAAATGTTGATGCATAGATAGCATAGATCTGTTGATATTGATGTCCATCAATGTAATTGAACGATTCGCTACATCCTTCCAGCATTTTAACGTACACTATCGTCGTTATTCATGACGTACATACGGTGGTTTGATATATTTTTCTTAAATCATTTTTATCACACCGGAAAAATACCAATGGAGGTCCCTGCACATTAGATTAGTATACATTTCATAATAGATATAAACTTTTAACCATTGAATAAAAAATAGTGTTTTTATTCAATGCTTTAACCTAAAAGGGAAAGTGTCGGTCACCGCTCACACATTGTAACTTGAAAATCACAGAAAAGGAAAGCAATAAATAAAGAGCACGGCTTAAGAGAAACGTGTACATACGAACGTGCAATACATTATAATGATAACCGCTAATCTAATATGAGAACTACACCCTCATATTTTTCTCCCCCTAAGTAATATATAGCAACGTGGAAGGCTATTAACAAAAGGGAAACGGAAAGATAAGCACAGAAAACAACTTAATACAAGAATGTCGGATTACGACATGCAAGCACTTTTGAGTGATTTTCCCTTCTGTTACGAATAGCGTGAGTACCGAACCAACACCTTCATAATCACGCCACGGCGTGCAATTATAATTCGTTACTTACGTTTTAGAGGAAAACTTTCTAAGAGTAATTCAATTTCATTACGCAAACATAGATGTATCCCACTAATGGAAGAACTTTCAGCGCCATAATGCAGTACATGTTATGTTAACACAAAAATTTTGTACAGAAGTTCGCGGTGAGTTGGTAAAGTTATAGTGTTGTAATTTCAAGTCTGAGTTTAACTTATTAACTACGGAAATATTACCATTTGAAGTATCATAATCTCAAGCGTCTAATATGACAACAGATGATTCTCGAACTATCTAACTGACAATTATTATAATTTGAATTGCTGAATCTGCACCTTGTCAGCGTGGAACTTTGCATAATCGAATAAAAGTTTGCTCTAGGGCTTAAACTCGAAACTCTTTATAATGCTGTACTCACACCAAACTTGTCCCTGTTGTGTTCACAATAATATTAAAGTGTATGATTGATTTGTATCTTTTGATCCGCTGACCTATTTAAAAAAACAAGTCTCATTTTCACGGAAAGTTTCGTTTAAACACTATAAAAATAATGAAGCAAGCAGCACATTTTGATTTATAAGAAGGCCTAACTAACGTGCACTTGCAATTAATATCCAAAGTATTGAAAGCAGAAGGTAGAAAAATACAAAAAAAACCTCGAAAAAAACCCGTAGATAACGTAGTAAACGATAAAGACGAAAACCAAGTAAGAAAAGGAGCAGAGTACAGTAAAAAAAACGGGTGGCAGAGTTAAAAGAACAACTGGGCGCATAAGAAATGGAAACTACAGACGCCCTCAAAAGAAAAATTCGAAAGTCGAATAGTGGAGAGCCGCAAGACATCACAATTGCTAAATATTGGAATCCAGGGACAATCAATGAACCTTCATAAAAAATGTTCGACTGCATTGTTAAAAGCTCATAAGTTAAAACAAATAATTGTGCGATATTAGTTACAACAACTTATAACAACCCACTCAACTAATTACGGTTAATTTTAATAGTCGGAATGAAATCTCCAAATTCGGCAGTCCAGAAATGCCCTTTTGTTCTTTGGAATGTGAGGTTAGGCGGCATAATCTTTTATCACGTTGATATTTTCCTTAAGCTGCACAACCTTGCCGGTTTAAACCTGAATTTTTTTAAGTTTAAGGTCGCGTCGGTTTCTAAGACCATTTAGGTTAAATTTTTTCGAACAATTCAATAATTCTTAAATAATTTGTTATATCTAGTATAGTTTGTTGTTTTTTGTTAGTACTGTAGTCGTTTAAAGCACGAGTATTTCTTTGTAGTACGTATTTACACAGGTTATTACTATCGTATACCATTAAAACACTGAAATCGATTAATAAAACGGACCTAAAGCTGATTACACTAATTTTTACCAGGGTGTAGCATCTATGACCCCTCAAATCATCATTCCTTTACGATAAAAAATACCGAAAAAGTCTTAGAGCAAAATTGTACGCAACTAACGCCGGCATGTTTTAAAAATATTTTCGAACACCCAAGGGCGTGCTGTATTCCAGTGGCGTATCAAACCTGCATTTTTGAAATGCAACACCCCATAGTTTATTACTGATTTGGAATGTACTTGAAAAATACTTATTTTTTTATGTAACATGCCATACCCCTAACTTTAACGATTTCACAGTTATAACATTTTTTCGTCAAAATTTGACAGTTTTTCGAAATTTATTTTTCCAGAAACTACTCGTAAATCGCGCAGGTAGCTAATTTTTGAATTGAGGCACAGGTTAAGACTTTTTCCCACTGTCGCATAATTTTTTTTAGGTACTTTATCGAAAAAATAAAATTTTTGATTGACCTCCGCCAAATGTTATATTTTTAAAAAATTTTAAATGGCACCCCCCTAAACAAATTATACCTCTGGGTAGCCAAAACTATAAAAGTTCCAGTAATATGAATGAAACCACGCATTCCATAAGAAAATTTCAGAGAAAAACCAAGTCGAAACTCCAATTTGCAAAAAAACGTGCTTTTTCTAATCCAAGTGTGCCATGATGAAACAAAAGATGTTGTTTTCACCATTAATGGTACAGTGTCGGCAGTGCATGATTGTTTTTTAAAAAACAATGACACACTACGGACACTTTACTGTTAATTGAGAGAATTGAACATCTTTTGTTCCATCATGGCACACTTAGGGTTCGGAAAATAGGTTTTTATACAAATTGGCGTTTTGACTTTGTATCAGTGACAAATTTCCCTCGTATTTCCTATTCCAATATTAAATCAATTCCAGTGTTGAAATGGAATTTAAAATCCTCAGGTAATCTAAGCGCATTTTTGGAAAGAGTAAACGAAGCAAAAGTATCACGTCATGTCTCAGATTAGGCTTCAGATGAAGAACTATTTGCATTTGCAAACAATTTATTTTCTGATGTTGCTTTAATTACATAACATAGCATACATGAACAACCATTTTCAACGGCTAACTGTTAAAAACCCCACTGTTAAAAACCCCGAGTCTGCTCGTTTGAAAATCTTACTAGGCAACATGGCTCCATTCTACAAGGGCGGATTGGTTTTACATATCAAAAACATAAAATCATATCTACGAGTATTATACGTTTCAAATGTAATAAGCCTAATTATACTATCCGAAAATGTCTAGCAGCACCTTACACTATGGTAATACTACCTCAAAAAACAAACAAACCAGATAGAAGTTTTCTGCAAAGAAGGAATAAGTACATGATTTGGTAAATTACAATTATCATAATCAAGCTAAACCGTGCCCGATTACATACGTTCTCAGTATGAAAAGTACAAGAGACCATATTTAGAAGTATATATTTTTGGCATAATCGATGCGAAAAAAACAACCCTTGATGACGTTAAAGTGGCTAACGGTTCAACTTGTAAAGTTCATGGTATTATCACAGTTCCTGTTAAACTAAATGATCGTGTGAAAATTTTAACCTTCCTTATCACTCCAGAACTCAGTCATACCTTAATTTTGGGTGCTGATTCTTGGAGAGTCATGGAAATAATTTCAAACCTAAGAAACTGAACAAACCTGAAGAAAATGAACGGAAATTTCACTTAGATAATTTCTCATCCACACAAGCTTTGTCACTGTACAATATTTTAACAAATCAACGCATTTCTTTTACCTGTACCTTTGAATAAGTCTGTATATTGACTGAGTGCCGTTACACCCATGGTTGCGTGTAAAGTATAAAATTTGACATTTTAATATCGTTAAAGCCACATTAAATATTACATTTGAATTAACATGCAAAGCAAATATGCCACAGTTTGCAAGGGGACACCGAAAAAACATCTCTTTATTTTTGTTTGTATGAACACAAACACGCAACTCTCTTAAACACCCAACTTGCGGTCACTCTGTGCTGCCCAAATCTTTTGGAGAAGCGGCGCCCAAAGCTTAGTAAAGAAATGAAATATTTCAGGAATGAAAACTATGTTAACTTTATTCGTCCTTTTTTGGCGTTGGGGATTCTCGTCTACATTCAATTCAGATAAATGTACTTTCAAATTAGATCGCACCGTAATTATTATGAGTTATACAAAAATCTATTACGGTATATAACGATTTAGAAGTTCCCGCTAAATAGAAATTTGAGCAGAATGGGAATCTTTTTCCACGTTAAAAGACGCACATTAATTAAATTTATGTTCTAGAAGAACATTACAGAGCGCCGTTACTTGCCCTTACATTTTGTTTAACGACGTTTATAATACCAAGATGCGTAAAAGCAGTGCACAAGCAACCCTTGACCCAGCGAGGTTACAACTTTGTAACCGTTCCATTCGGAAAACAATGGCACTTCAATAACGTAAAGCGGTTCCTTTGTGTAAGATAACTATAGCATTAGTGTTATAATTCTGTATTTATCTCGTTTACTTCCACGATTATGAATGTTAAAACTATTATTAACTGGCAAAGTCAAGTTAAACTGACGAATCCGTACCGGCAGCTCCTTTGTTTGCTAAATTGCACACTAAAACGCGTGGATGGTGTAAATGAATGGCTAAGCCGAAGGCGACTTGTTTAAATACATCACGTGAAGTACGTTCGGGTTTCTGGTGTCCAAAAGGATGCTTGAAAGACAGGGTCACCTCTTTTAACTTTACGTTTTTTGCAATCACGCGTCTAAATGGAAGCTTTCCCTAAGGCTACCTATATGAATATTTGATAGTAAATTATTCCTTTTATAGCAAGATATAGCTTCTTCTAACCTTTTGTGGCTTTTACAAATTTATATAGGCCAATATTAATTAGTTCGTTCGGCTGTGCCGAGAACAAGACACAGTTAACAGTATCATAATTGCTGCGTATTATATTCAATATATAATAATATATTGAATCTCTCCTCTGTATTGGGGAGAAGTTTTCTGCCGTGGTCACAATAAAAGGTATAAATAGTTAGCTAGGTTTTTGTTTTGGTGTTTTATGTGTACGGTGTTTCTGGCCTACGGATCAGTCCACACAGCAATATGTTCCACCATACGTCCAAGAATCGTACGGTTTAGGCACTTTTATCATATTTAGTACGAACTGAGTAGTATCTAGTATCAATATTTTCAAATTAAAAGCCGGAACGATTTCAATGAATGTGGTCGATATTGACCCCTAAAATTTGGCCACTTCAATTTTACAAGCAGTAAGTAATTGGTCCTTAAAATATTTGAAAGGTACTTTTTTAATTCCACCATTCTCTAAGATAATAACGTTAAACCTTAAAATACTTTCTGCATGTCGGTAAACATTCTGACATTGATGACTGAGATGGTACAGGGTCCTTTTTTTCAGTGAACGCTTTCATGACTCCTGGCACATTGGTTCCACTATTCATAATTTCGAACCATATGTACTGGATCGTGTTGATTCGATATAATTACGAGGTAGAGCACAATTTCACTTTAGGAACTTATTGTATAAACGTATATGGTTCTAAGCCATTCTAAGCTGTTTGTGTGTAGTGCAGAGTGTAAATCAAAATAAATTATTTAGAAAACTTTCTAGTATAGTCAATACTTATAATATGCAATCTCTATACAGGGTGTTACAGATAATAATGTAAACAAAATTTGAGTAGTAGTGGGGATCAAAACAAGCACTTTTTCCAAATAAACCGAGGGTCTAACGTGCTTAGTTTGGGAGCCACCCCCACAAAAGTGAAATTTGCATTTCGTCTTTAATTTTTTTCGTAAGAGTTAGAAAGACTGATGGTGCGCCTTTGAATAGGGTTTCGAGTATGTTCAAAATTCCTATCACGAAAGGGCGTACCCCTAAATGGGGGTGCTAAAAAAATTCCGATATGCCGAAATTTGGTGTCTGGGGATTTTTGAATATGAAAATCACGAATATCAAATTATTTTTTGAAAATTCGAAAAAAATTCCACTGCAATTCTTGGTCGCACAACGACTTTGGAGAGAATTCCACGAAATTCGTTGTGTACATACTTACTTGATAAGTAAAAGAACAATTTATCGAATGGTTTTTTAAATAACAAACAAAAGTTATACTTATTTAAAGATTGGGCCTTCGGTTCACAAAGTGTCCCCCGCCGACTAGTGAGTGATCTAATTTCGAATGTAGTTAGTTAAAATGTCGCAAATAACAAGAAAATAGCGGTCAATAAGTAAGTACTTATAATAATTCTATATTACAAAAAATAGGCTAAAACAATTAGATGCTTAATTAGTAAGATGAAGGTGGTTAATTATGATGATAATTAAAGCGATGATTTTGGAATAATTAATCTCGAATCAATACTTACATTTGTGGGTATATAATGCTTTTCCATTATTCAAGACACTTATACGGTGAAACAAATTTTCGTTTTTAAATGTAAAGTAGTTTTGCTATAAATACATAGACATTGGAAATACGTTACCCTTTAGCGAGCGTGCTACTACATACGAGACGGTTTCAAAGGAAATAAAATTTAACTTTCAAGTACGTATAAAACTCTTTTAGTATAAATTCCAATTGCTAAAACGGTAGGATAAACTGCATTTTATGCAAGGAAAAAGCATTCCAACGACGAGTATCACAACGTCCGATCAGACGAAAGTATTTCGCAACTCCTAAATTGAGTTTGGAGTGTCTACGCTTGTATTTTCTCTTAGTACACAATTTAAGTCCGTTTGAAGTTTTAATAAAACGGTACGATTACGCCTCATTCAAATGTAAATAGTACACAATTTATAAATATACCATCATTTCAAAGCACATTTTCCATTAGAGGTTTTGTTTTTAGATTTTTAGTATGAATACCTAACCGAATACATCAACATATAACCAACAACAAAGTTAGATCTTCCTGTAAAGCCCCCATTCAAACATCAGTATTATATTTTTTTTCGGCAATATTAAAGCTTCGATCCATTTTTTGCCTGCTAATCGTGTTCGTATGTGGGATGTACATACAGAATTGACCTAACCTAATTGCAACCGTATTTATAGTGAGGAATAGGGAGTGTTACAAGCACTGTAGCCACCGGGGAAATTAAATTTCACAAATAAAATTGATGTGCATAACGTGTTTCCCTGGGTTAACTTGTAGACCATTGTTAACTGCACGTTTGTCACATATTTAGATTAATGCATCAACTTCGTTATTTAACTATAATACCTACCAATAATATGAAACTTCACAATTAGCTTATACCTACTAAAATAAAATGCAGCCACGCGGAGTTGGTACCTACGTTATTTCACAGCACTGCCATAGCTTGAACAATTCATAAGCGGCATAATTTGCCTTCTTAAGTCTTATACGACAAAGAATGATCTCTTGAATTTGTGTCCTAATTAAAAAATTTTGAAAGTAGTACATTAAACCATTAGCCACATTCGTTTGATTTTGTTACGTTACACATTAAAGTAATAATGAACCAGTTTAATTATTGACCAAGGATATAGGGTTGTATAAATAACGGCGTAAAACTACTTAGCTTATTTTAGGTGAATTTTGCTTAAATCTGCGTTTTACATAATATAAAAATACCCTATACTCCTTGTTGTCCTTTTTCTTGTTTGCACGGCCCATTTACTTGGTTCCGTTCCTTTTTCCTTTACTTAATTTATTTATGTGGTTGCTGCTGTTTAGTTTATGAGACGCCAATATTAGTTTTGGGACTAAACTTTTTGGGAAAAGCGTCTTATATACGTTCAATTCCCTTGAGTATCTTTTGCAAGTGCCGCCTTTTCTTCAATATAAATAAATGAATCTCGTACTTTTACGATTGTTTTCCGTTCTTATGTATAAAGCCTTCTATTAATATTGCTCATACTTCTTTTACACTTTATCCCAGTTTAATTTTCAAACGAATTCTAATCTCATAGGAGCTTAACCTCCCATTAGTGTAGGCTTCCGTAGCAGGAAATAACATTATGCAGGACCTTATCGCAAATTCGCATAGCGTGAACCGGTGACAAATGGGAAATCAGATTGTTAAAAAGTCCGGTCCGTTTAAGGCTTACGTGTTCGTAAGATAACTTGAACGGGAACATCGATGCTTGCGAAACATCACAAGGAATAAAAACAGTCAAAATTTGTCAGATACGGGATTTATGACCTAAAACCTCTACCATTTTAAGTGCTTATTTAGCAGATGCGATATACGTGTATTCACCCAGGAGAGGTTTGTACAGTTACATACAACGCTGTCACGAAATGAACCTTTTATGTTACAGGATGCTGCGAATTTAAACATTTTGGTCGCGTTGTTCTTACTTTATTTTCCTTTAAAAGTTTGAAAGCTGTTTAAATATTTCTTTCCAAGAAGCACTGTAATTCAATTGTAGGTAAACATTAAATTATTAAAGGATATGCAGCGTTGTGATTAAAATTCTTATTTCTTAAGACAGAAGGAGAACTTTTCATATCGCATCATTATCAAAAGGACTACTAGTCGCAAAATGTATATACAGGGTGCGGCAAAATGGAGTCCCACATTTTGATCATAAATAAAAAAGTACAGTAAAAGATAGAACAATTTTTTTTGACAAGAGGGTATTTTAAGGATTTATTTGCATATTTTATATCCTCTAGAGTCTAGATGACTAACATCCTAAGAGCTATGATTTCCATTCCTCTGAGGTTGCCCTTTTAAATGTAGTGCAGAGACTTCTGTTGTGTAACGCCAGCATTAGGTTTGTGTTTATTTTTTTGAATTTGTCTCACAGAAATAAGTTTCTGTCGTATGAATTTTATCTTGGACACTCTGTATTTCATCTACCTCTGATTTCTTGTTAGCCAGCTTCTATTTTAGCTTCTATGGCCTGTTGACCGGCTTCATGTGGGCTTGACCAGATTTCATCTCATCTTGACCGGCGTCGAGTTTCACCCGGAAAGATTACATCACATCCGCTTTCGTACTTTATCGTTTTTATGGCACCTTGATGTCTATGGAAATTCCTGGATTGTTCACTACAATACTCTTACAAACCCTTCAGGGGTTTTAACAGTTCTGCTAGAGGCTCTAAGGGCCGCTGGAGTCTACTGAAAACTTATGAAAAGAAAACATTTGATACAGGTTCGTCTCCTAAGATCTCTTAATACTTAAAGAAGTGTTAGACTCTTAAAAAGGCTCTTAGAATTAATGGATTGTAAGTGCTCTTAAGTTTCTAAAGTCTCAATAATACTCCAAAAGATTCCATTTGATCACTCTTAATGGATTTTAGTTCTTAGAAATTCCTTAGAAGCTTTTCCACAGCCTTGCAAACCTTTGAAAACTATTATGGCTTGGGGTTACATCAAGTTATTAACCAACCTACTCGAATAAATAACGTATCTTCAACTTTAATAGATCTCTTTTTAACCACTAATCAAACCATAATAAAAACCACAGATTCAATAAACTTACCCCACATTTCTGACCACGAATTAATATACTGTGAGATGGTATTTGGCGGATTAGGTAGAAAACATATATTCAAGACCTATAGAGACTTCAAACACTTTGATTACGCAACGTTCAGAGACCATTTACAATCAATTCCGTGGAGAAATATATACCTACAATATAAACGATGTAAATGAAAAAGTAGATTTCTTTAATGACAGTATTGTTACGCTTTTGAACATTCATGCTCCTTTTCGAACTTGTAGAATAACGAAATCTCCAGCGCCATGGCTAAATGATAACCTAAAATTAATGATGTCTCTTAGAGACGAGGCATATCGTAAATAATATAAAAAATTAAGAACTGAAGATCACTGGAAAAATTACAAAACTTTACGTAATTTAACCACCCTTACGGTGCGAAAAGAACAAAAAGCGTACTATAACCAGCGATATAGTGAGAACCCAAATATGTTGTGGCACGATTTAAGGTCTTTAAATATTACCAAAGGTAAATCTAGGGTACTACCCGAGTCCTTATCTGACGTCAATATGATAAATGACTATTTTATTAATTCTATTCCTGTTAGTAATTCACCGTCCAGAAGGTTGCTAGATTTCTACCTATTGAATCGCAAAAACTGTGCTCAGAGTCTTAACTTTACCACTGTCTCTGAAGACGATGTGTTTAAAATCATACTACAAATTAAATCAAAGTCTTCCGGTTTTGATCAATTAAATTCCGTTGTACTCAAACTATGCGTTCCGTTTCTTCTGCCTTATATAACGCACTTGATAAATTACTGTATACAACACTCATTATTCCCATCTCAGTGGAAGTTAGCTCGTGTTATCCCACTTCCGAAAACAAAAAACCCATCAGATTTCAAAGATTTACGACCCATTAATATATTGCCTACACTTTCAAAAATTTTTGAAAAAGTCCTCGATCGATGCACAGATACGTAGCCACTTGACATCTAATGATTTAATCCCCGTTAACCAATCGGGTTTTAGACCTGGGCACAGTTGCACCACCGCTCTCCTGAACATAACCGACGATATCATTCGTGCAACCGATAAAGGCGAATTGACACTACTAGTACTGCTTGATTACAGCAAAGCATTCGATACTCTTGATCACAAACTGTTGCTAGCTATACTGAATAATATTAACTTTGATCAAGGGGCGGTGATGTTGATCAAAAATTATTTAAGTGACAGGTATCAGGGAGTTTCTTTAGGGGGAGAAGATTCCAATTTCCTATATAATGGCAGGGGAGTACCACAAGGGTCTGTGTTGGGCCCACTTCTATTTATGATTCATATTTCTAATTTTTCAAATGCAATTAAACACTGTAAATCCCATTTCTATGCTGATGATACACAAATATATTTGTCATTCGCTGCAGACCAAGTCAACAATGCGTGTGATCTAATTAGTGAAGATCTGCAATTAATCAACAACATCTCTGAAGAGCATAAATTGAATTTAAATGTATCAAAGACACAAGCAATACTCTTCGGTAGGGATCAGACCAGATTAAGAGCGTTACCTTTTATTAATATAATTCTGAACTCCCAAAACATTTCGTTAAATGATTCGGTAAAAAATTTAGGAGTATACATGGATTACAAACTTCGATTTAAGGAGCATGTCACTAAAAATCTTAATACCGCGTATAGTGTGTTAAAGCTTATCATTAGAAATCGGCACATTATGAACGTGAAACTAAGATCTCGTGTTTGCAATGCGTTAGTGCTATCAAAATTCAATTACTGTGATGCAGTTTATGGCCCGTGCTTGGACTCTATTGATGCCTCAAGAATCCAAAAGCTACAAAACGCGTGTTTACGATTAATTTTCGGTATCCGTAAATACAATAGGATTAGTCACACATTAGGAGCCTTAGATTGGTTAAATATGCGTAATCGACGTATGCAACATGCTGCCACACTGTTTCACCAAATTATTTTATGCAAAAGTCCACAGTACCTTTTCCAAAAAATATCGTTTCGGACAGATGTCCATACGTTAAATTTTAGATATAAAGGGATGTTAACGCCACCGACTCACAATACGGAGTATTTCAAAAGATCGTTCACTTACAACATAGCAAAAGTTTATAATCAGCTACCGGATATTCTGAAAAATATGTCATTAAGTTGCTTCAAACCGAAGTTGCTTTCGTTAATGAAATGTGGCCTAGCAATCAATGGGTAAATAATGCAAAATAATGATTTGTTGGCGTATTAAGAGCTAATGATTTTAAAGTATGTACCTCTTCTTTATTTTTGTTTTTTTTTTTGTTTAGTTGAATACTTTTTTTTTCTCGTCTAGTAATACATGTAGTAATGGGGTTAAGTGGAAGAGCAGACTGTGGCATTGCCGCAGTGCTGAACTTCGCCCTTAATGTACTGCAATAAATCTTTGTTTTCTTTTTTTTGGAACAATAAAGGCAATATTATTATTATTATTATTATTATTATTATTATTATTATGCAGCAGCGGAATAGATGTGCTCAGTCTAGGAATTACTTGTAAATAAAGACGAACAGTGTCATTTCGTACCTTTTCATTTGATGACTCCTACAAATAAAGCTATTCACAAGATTTCAGTGGAGATGATATTTGACCACCAATCCGTGAATGCGAAAGATACAAATAGTCCGCTTAATTGAGGATTTTCCTTTTTACAAGTGTAACGGTTCATCAAACCATGTCATTAAAATGCATCGTTTTATAGTGTGCAATTCGTTAACTCAGTGGTAAGAGCATTGGGTTATAAATCCGAAGGTCGGGTGTTCGAACCTGGGTTGAAGTGAATTTTTCATCTGTGGCGGAGATGGAAATTACCTTAGGCCAGTTCCGAGCATTCTACCGGCTACTCCGAATTAGGTTTTCCTGCAGTTTTCCTAATTCGTAAGGTAGGTAAATACCGGAGTAGTATAGACCATCTTAAGACCTTCTGCAGAGGCACCTCTAAATAGCATTATGCGGGTCACTCTGTAATTGGGCGCATGCCTGTTGAAGGCCCAAAACAAGAGAGGGATAATAATAATAATAATAATAATAATAATAATAAACAAAACAAGAGAGGGATAATAATAATAATAATAATAATAATAATAATAATAAACTAGAGGCTCACAAAATACCGTAATGTCTCCACCAATAATCCAAGCAACAACACAAATACAACCTCTAGAACAAAGAAACACCATAAATACAAGTAACGCAATTTGCACTACAAAGACAGGTCCACCCAATAAAGTTACACGTCCTAGAACAGTTAAAAAACACAAAACTCCTTCTTCACAGAAACACACCACATTATCACAACCCACTCGTATTCAACCAAAACGCGAAAACCTTAACAGAACTACATGCTCACAACATACTGTAATACCTCCACCAAAAACCCAAGCAACCACACAAATACAACCTCAAGAACAAAGAAACACCATAAATACAAGTAACGCAACTTGCACTAAAAGTTACACGTCCTAGCACAGTTAAAAAACGCAATACTCCTTCTTCTCAGAAACAACCCACTCGTATACAACCGAAGCGCAAAAACCTTAACAGCGCCACAGGCTCACAAAATACTGCAATATCTCCACCAAAAACCCAAGCAACCACACAAATACAGCCTCAAGAACAAAGAAATACCATAAATACAAGTAACGCAACATGCACTACAAAGACAGGTCCACCCAATAAAGTTACACGTCCTAGCACAGTTAAAAAACACAAAACTCCTTCTTCACATAAACACACCACGTTATCACAACCCACTCGTATTCAACCGAAACGCGAAAACCTTAACAGAACTACACGCTCACAACATACTGTAATATCTGCACCAAAAACCCAAGCAACCACACAAATACAACCTCAAGAACAAAGAAACAACATAAATACAAGTAACGCAACATGCACTACAAAGACAGGTCCACCCAATAAAGTTACACGCCCTAGCACACTTAAAAAACACATAACTCCTTCTTCACAGAAACACACCACATTGTCACAACCCACTCGTATACAACCGAAGCGCAAAAACCTTAACAGCACCACAGGCTCACAAAATACTGCAATATCTCCACCAAAAACCCAAACAACCTCACAAATACGACCTCAGGAACAAAGAAACACCATAAATACAATTAAAAAACACAAAACTCCTTCTTCACATAAACACACCACGTTATCACAACCCACTCGTATTCAACCCAAACGCAAAGCCAAAGAAACACTTACACAATAAACTCTATTTAATAAAAATACAGGAATTATTATAATGATATTTTTGTTTTGTTTTCTTCTTTCCTGATAGCGTTGACTATTGGGGCCATTAATAGCTATGTTGAACCCTACATAACTTCACCAGACACAGACACAGACAATAATCGTTACTTGATTTTAATCCGTGCGATTAGTTAGCCAGGCTAGACCTGAGTTCTCACAAGAAACACCGACCATAATAATAATAATAATAATAATAATAATAATAATAATAATAACTGCCGAGAAATCCTACTTTACAAGTGGAAAAAAGGTTAATAATCATGTCATCAGACGCTAGTAGTGAAAAAAATCAATTTAAGTGATGTATTGATAACAAAGAAAAAGTTCAAGAATTATAGCAAGTTTTGGACGCACATACAGGGTGCCATACATATATATACGTATGTCAAGAAACAATTGGATGGTTGGAGGAGATTAAACCAAGCACTTTTTCCAAATACACTGAAGGTCAAACGTGTTTCGTTTGAGAGCCACTCTCAAAAAAGTTGTGAAGTGCGCATTTTTTAGTTTTTTCGTCAGTAACCATAAGAGTTATAAAGACATCTTTGAATAGGTTTTGAGGTATGTTCTTCCCGATTTGCAAGTTTTTTTCAAAATTCCTACCACGAATGGAAGAACCCCTAAATGGGTGTGGCAAGAAAAATTCAAATTTTGACGAACTTTGGTATCTGGGGTTTTTGAACATGAAAATCACGAATCAGAAATTAGTTTTCCAAAATTCGGACAAAAAAAACCACTTGTCACATCTAATTCTCCATAGTAGATCGAAATAAGACTGACAATTTACAAATAAAGGGGAAATGGTTTCAAGATCATTCGCTACTTTCACTGGCAACTCAAGAATAAAAAAAAATGAAAATGAAGCCTTTATTGACGCCATTTTTACATTTTAAACCAAACCATACAAAACAAAACCTAAAATGTCTCTGTTTTTCTTCTCTTTTTCTAGTATCATCCTCATCCATTGCTCTTCTATTTTCCTCTCTTCCAGTACTTCACTCCTCCTTTTGCCCTTCCCCTGTCTGCATTCCCATAGCATACGCTCTATGCCTTCCTTTCCAGAGATTCTAAATTTTCTTTCTTCTTTTCTGAACTTCTCCTTGATCAAGAACGCGCAGAAACTGTATACCTTCACACGGCAACTCAAAATCCTCCTGTTGGCAAATTTATTTTATTATGTGGAAGATTTCATCAGTTAAATGTTAAATGTCAAATGTTTGTCTTATTTGTGTTTAATTGACTTGTCCTATACACTTTGTTTGTCTTACAGGATGAATATATATTTATTATTATTATTATTATNAAAAAACACAAACCTCCTTCTTCACAGAAACACACCACATTTTCACAACCCACTCGTATTCAACCGCAACGCAAAAACCTTAACAGAACTACAGGCTCACAACATACTAAAATATCTCCAGCAAAAACCCAAGCAACCTCTCAAATACAACCTCAAGAACAAAGAAACACCATAAATACAACTAACGCAACATGCACTACAAAGACAGGCCCACCCAATAAAATTACACGCCCTAGCACAGTTAAAAAACACATAACTCCTTCTTCACAGAAACACACCACATTTTCACAACCCACTCGTATTCAACCGCAACGCAAAAACCTTAACAGAACTACAGGCTCACAACATACTAAAATATCTCCACCAAAAACCCAAGCAATTTCACAAATACAACCTCAAGAACAAAGAAACATCATAAATACAAGTAACGCAACATGCACTACAAAGACAGGTCCACCCAATAAAGTTACACGCCCTAGCACAATTAAAAAAAACATAACTCCTTCTTCACCGAATCACACCACATTATCACAACCCACTCGTATTCAACCGCAACGCAAAAACCTTAACAGAACTACAGGCTCACAACATACTAAAATATCTCCACCAAAAACCCAAGCAACTTCACAAATACAACCTCAAGAACAAAGAAACATCATAAACACAAGTAACGCAACATGTACTACAAAGACAGGTCCATCCAATAAAGTTACACGCCCTAGCACAGTTAAAAAACACAATACTCCTTCTCAGAAACAACCCACTCGTATACAACCGAAACGCAAAAACCTTAACAGCACCACAGGCTCACAAAATACTGCAATATCTCCACCAAAAACCCAAGCAACCTCACAAACACGACCTCAGGAACAAAGAAACACCATAAATACAATTAAAAAATACAAAACTCCTTCTTCACAGAAACACACCACGTTATCACAACCCACTCGTATTCAACCCAAACGCAAAGCTAAAGAAACACTTACACAATAAACTCCATTTAATAAAATTACAGGAATTATTATAATGATTTTTTTTTGTTTTGTTTTCCTCTTTCCTGATAGCGTTGGCTATTGTGCCCATCAATAGGTATGTTGGTAAGTACGAATTACATTATCCCTAGATGTCCAATGTACGTGTGTGATTTTTATTTATTTTTTTATTTTTTTATTTTATTTTTTTTTAAGGACCCTAAATAACTTCACCAGACACAGACACAGACACTAATCGTTACTTGATTTTTATCCGTGCGATTAGTTAACCAGGCTAGACCTGAGTTCTCACAAGAAACACCGACCATAATAATAATAATAATAATAATAATAATAATAATAATAATAATAATAATAATAATAATAATAATAATAATAATAATAATAATAACTGCCTCTACAATCCTAGTTTTGAAATATTTTTCATAGGAATTACGATATTTCTTTTTCATATCGCCAATGTTAGAGACCAATGCTTTTTTCGGTTCAAAACCTTTTTCATCGAAGAAAACGAATTTAAAATACCGGAAGTTACATAAAGTAAAACCTAAACCACGCATGGTACGCGTTTCAGTTATTCCCTGATGATGACAGCTTTGCTGTTGAATCATGTATGATTTTTGTTAAAATTTTATTGTGGTTTATTGTCCTTTAGATAATAAACTTCTACTGCTTTTGTTCATCCAGAATTTCCTCCATCTGTCGACGTTAGGACATCGATAATTATTAGACCATCAAATGTTGGTTGAGTTTAAGGTAGGCTATCTTATCACTTCGTGTCCTTTCCCAGCTAAAATCGTTTTTTTTCTCAAATTCCACAAGCGAAATATTGGAAAAACTCATTGCGTATTCTATCTTCAATCTATTTTCTTTGTGAAGTGCAGTGGTGCAGCTGACGTCGGCTAAACATTGTCATCAAGTGATACCAGCGATAGTGGAGCAACGCCAACCGATAGAGGCAACGAGCCCTTTCAGCTGCGTCTCACATTACAAGCTGAAGGAAATTGTAATTGCAGCTAAATGTAAAATATAATTGATGTATTATAGTAAACACAGTCGTTTTATCCAGAAATGCAGAGACTTCCCTATTCCTTGCACGTCTAGCTAGTCATTAACATTATGAAATGAGAATTAACGATTTCCAACCAGAAAATCAAATATTTATAAAGCAAATAAGACGATTCTGCAGACCGTAATAATTGCCAGAGTAATAACATGCGAAAACGCATTCCCTAGACGGTTCTTACTATATCTCATTTCCGAATGTAGATATTCATGTCTCCCAGGGCGAAGCAGGTGAGATATTAGGGATGCG
The DNA here is from genome assembly GCF_008802855.1 of Photinus pyralis. Classification (NCBI taxonomy): domain Eukaryota; kingdom Metazoa; phylum Arthropoda; class Insecta; order Coleoptera; family Lampyridae; genus Photinus; species Photinus pyralis. The sequence goes on from NW_022170403.1 coordinate 45,709,281, forward strand.
AGCCACGCTTCGAACAATATATCAAGTATCATTCGCCGCCACCAGAGGCAATGCCGGCGACGTATTGAAAAATGCCTTTTAATAAAATCGCACGCCTGCAGTTTCCGATTACTTTGGGCGCTGATACTTCAACGGAAACGTTCAACTTTTATACCGTTTAGTTACGTGGCCATATATTTTCGATTCCTAGTGTATTAGTGCTATATTTTTCCACAAAACGACCTGGTGGTGATATAAACTGTTGCAAGTCAAGCAATAATGGCATTACCATAATCGCAATCATTTACCGTCGTAAACTTGGAAAACTTACTCGGCGAAGAGCCAAAAAATTATTTGGAGGGTTACAATGTAAAATTAAAATTCGGTACCTACTTAACTATCTGTATGGATGGAAGAATAAGGAATGCCGCAAGTTTATATTCGGAAACGAAAATTGGGAACAGACGCCAAAGTATCCTCACTTCCCTTAGAAACAATACTATTAGTATTCAGCGAATCTAAAGTGGGGATTTACTTTTGAAGATGTATTCCCTAGGGTCGAATTCTATCGGTGCCCATCAACAATTTGTCTGATCGCCATTTACGTTCAAAAGATGCCTTAATGTATGTGCATCCACGTACGCCGAACTTTATTTTTGTGCTTACACACCTTCAATGTGTCCTTAAGTCGTCGATAATGACACTTTTTTGTACTTTATAGTCGACGTATAACGTCGAGTGTAGTATTTTATAAAAGCTCAATATAACGATTGTTCTGAAATCTGGGGTTTTTCTAAAGTAGAAGTGAGCACATGCTGCATTTCATTAGATGGGAATAGAACAACTTCATTTATATGCAAATGATACATTAAAACTTGACAATTTTCCTACTTCAGCAATAACTCATTCTTGGAGGAAACGTAACTTGAATGCTAATCTGAATTTTAACCACCCACGTTATATAATATAAAAGATATTCTAAAACTGAATACTTTCATTGTTTAAGTAAACTTTTGTGAAGGTCTTAATTAAATGAAATAGGTCGGTATTGTGTTCCTACAGAAATAACGTCATCTTATTTTGCAATAAAGTTACGTCTACAATAACCTGAATATCCTGAGTAAGTCATTAAAATATACATAATCAGGGAGAGGGTAATTTATTTTAATAACCTCATTGTGAAATGAACTTGTTTAGCTTCTTTCAATGCACAATGCTGGAGATAACGACGGTTCCGGGTGCAATTTATATATATTAGGGATAGGTACGTAGGTACAAAACATTTTACGCCTTTACTCTGCTTTTCAGGAACGTGCGATACGCTATCCGACACAACCAATGGCCGATGTTTATGCATTGTTTAATTATCCGGAACTGTGCCTAGCTCTCCAAAATTCCACCAAAAAATGTTTCCAACTATGCTTCCTATGGAAATGTTTATAGTTAGGACTTGTCTTGCGAAAATCGAAATGCAAGAAGCATTTCATGTAACAATCGAGTTAAAACCGTTACCTCCATAATTTGACCCCGCTGAATGCGAAAATGTCATTTTCCAACTCGAAATGTCAACCAGAAGTGAGTTATTCGAGATGGCGTCCAAAATAGCGCCAAATTTAAGTGATTTTCTGCTTTCGGTCATATATTGTATGCGATCCAGGTATCTATCCCGAAGTTCTGGTAGTTCGGGACAGGCAACGTGGACATTTATCCACACGAACACCTAAATAAAATAAAATAATAGAAAAATACTGTTTATTTACTGTCACCAATTTAAAGAGACAGTCCAGGAAGCGTGGCAGCGATGAAGCGGCCCGGCCGTGCGGAAGTGGCAAGGGAAGAAGTTCGAGCGCAGCGGTGCCATGGCGGTGCGTGGTCTCCCCAAACAGATTCACACACGCCGCCCGCAAACACACAAACCCACACTCGCCGACCGACCCCTGTGGCACTGAGCTAGAGGTAAGAGAGCGAGGAGGGGGAGGGCACTTTTTCAAACGTTTTCCATCAATAATTTGAATGGAAGTCATTTTTTCGACTGTGGTAGAACTAGGACAATGAACATCCTTCGTGGTTTATTTCATAAGAGATGCCAAAATATCTCTTGTATGGCGGGAATTATTCTCCTCTTTAAAACTATCTTTTCTCTGTATTGCGTAGGCGGCATATGTTTGTGCAGCATCTCACTTTGTAACGGTCCTAGCGGTTACAGGCTACCCTTGGCCTCTTGGTAACCTAAGGACCTCTAAACCTCCCTTCTACACAACCTCCCATTCGTCCAGACAACCTGTGCATGTGCATGTTGGGTTGCCTACTTTCAGGAACACAGGGAGATGTTCTGGGTAGCTCGATATCGGAGATCCAGGTTCACCGCTAATTAATTAACTAAAGCTTGGTAGAATATAAGTAATATAATGATTAGAAAATATATACACAACTTAACTAAAGATTTACAATTGTACAGAAACTAAATTATAACAGCTCAATGCGACCCAACTTGATACGTTGACAGAACGGGTCCTTGACCTGCCTTGTAGTTTTGTTTATCTCTGCAATTTAACCTTGTTAGCGTCCAATATAACAATTGGCATGTAGTTTTTCGAGACAGTTGATTTTATAACTAACTTTGAACGTGAGGTAAACCCAACTAAAACATTACCCAGGGTATATTTATAGGAGTAATTGTTCACGGCGAGCGCGAATATACATTCACAGCGTCTACCGAAATTTAAAAACAGGTAAACATAATTAATAGCGCGAACACCCTTAATTTACGGAAGGTAACTGAGAAGAGCGCGGTATTACAACCTACACCACGATACTGTGTAAGTGTATTGTGAACGACACCTCTACTTTAATGGTGGGACATTTACCTAATTTCAAATTTAGAAAATAAAACTCCAAATAAAATATGTGCATATAGATCAAGTTGTTGTGATTTTCCTTTGCGATAGAAACATTCAGCCCTGTGATGTATCATATATGTCAAACTTAACGTACAGGTTATCTGCTAGAAAATGTTATTTTGCGTTTTTGACAGATAACCTGCACGTTAAGTTCAAAGCAGGGTTTAAAGTTAGTGATACATCACAGGGCTGATTGTTTACAAACGTTATGGAATTTAGCAGGCTAAGGCCGTTATATCACATTGACATTTTACTATAGTAACGTCCGTTTACCAGATAGGTTAATTAAGTAGATTAAATACTTATTTGTACTAGAGAAGAAAGTGGAGTTTTACAGTTCAAAGTCAATTGAACGAGAGTTGAAAAACACTTTCTTCTCAAGTTATACATATAATTTTTTCTCCAACCACCTGAATAAGACGCTATTTTGTGACAGTGTTCGGTACCTAAAATTGACGTTTTGCGGATTAATCGCTTTCACCATGGCAACTGTACAAAAAGTGGATACTTTTGGTCCTAGTACCAAAAAGAAATTGACCTTGAAAGTTGGCCAATTAAAAAATTACAATCACGGAGATATGTCACATTGACATCGTTTTACATTGCAGGTTGTAAGATATTTCTATACATACAAATCAAATATTTTTGCATATTCAATGCAAATAATGATGTTACCCATACGTATGTACATGTATTGAAAATGATTTACGCTCGCTATTTTTATTTAAACAATGTGTAACGTAATTTACATATTCAGTGAAAGTAATTTTAATACGTATACAACCCGCCGTCGCGCGTAACGCCATCTACTTCAGACCCGTTGCACTATTATCTGTCATTTTGAATTCAAAATTTGAAAAAGTTAATTGCAATTAATTTTAATTAAAAAACTGTATGGTAAGTTTTTTATTTCAATACAAAATATAACAATATTAATTGTGTATACAATAAAATGACTGAAACTGATAGCGACATGGATTGCACTCCGCCAGAGATTATAGAAACGGCAGAACATGCTACCCCAAGATTTGCTCCCTACAAAGTCGCGAGAGGTGAGAAGTAAGAAGTAAGAACGAAAGGTTATAAGTTAACTTAAAAACTAGAGTGGCATGACACGTGAGGACAAGAAAGCAGAAGTTCTTATACTATAGTAGTGAAACTGTGACTGAATCTAAATTCGAATATAATTTGAAGTAAAGGGGGTTGGAGAAAAAATTTTATGTTTTATTCGTACAAAAAATGAGTTTTCGGGACTCGCTAACGCGTCGTCCAGCAACTATCTTCCTCGTCCCGAAAACTGACATTTTTTGTACTAATGAAACAAATAACTATTTTTCTGAAACTACAATCAAAATTGAAAAATTCTCGTATGCAATAATGAAGTTTGACACATAGCAATCTAGATACGGGTATATGTTTCAATTTTAAATGTCATTATTAAGAGTAACGCAGCAATTGTTTGGATCGCATTTTTTAAGAATTAAAAAAATGTGCTATTGTTTGCGTTTTGTCCGTCCGTCCGTCCGGACCCACTTCTACCGTTTCGAAAGACAAGTGGCACCACGCTTAGAAAGTCCCTGACAGGGCGTGTCCGAGGGCGCTAGAAATTTAGACACTTTAAGGGAATTACATACCTTATCAGATCGTAGATCCAAGCTTTTAAGTGGGCACCTGAGGTCTTTTGCTCGTAGTTGAACAATTTTGTTACGGGAAAGTGGGGGAAAGTGTTATTAATTTAGTAGAAAATGATTTATTACAGTCTTAGAGGGTATACATTGAGCTTGGGGACCTGCGTGCGTGACATTTTGAACGTGTTTAGCTTATTTAAGTTTAAAAAGTAGGACTCGCTAATAAATAGTGGAAGCTTTTGGAATATTTTTATATTTGATGATGTAATGAACAATGCGAGCATTATTGCTCTACTAAGGACCGATTGCACCGTTAAAATTAAGTATCTCTTAGGGCCGGTTGCACAAACGCAGTTTAAACGTCGTTTAGATTAACGCAATGGATTAATAATAATAATAATAATAATAGAGATTTATTGCCCAACAGAACAGACCTTCCAATTACAGGATAATACATAATAGTTAACGCGCAATGATTTAATGTAATAAGAAAAAAAAAGAAAAAGAAAGAAACACAACAAAAAACTCAAAATCTTAACATAACTAAACAACAACAAAATAATTAAATTCATATTAAAAAAAAAACCAAATTAAATTGTCGACAAACTGCAAGTTACATTCTATGCATATAAAATAAAGAGAGCAGTAACGTGACATTTTCACTGTGACAAGTAACTACGAAGCACGGCTGATATTTGAGATAAAGTGTCATGGTGAATGTCGCACAAACTGGAAATGTTATTAAAACTGTGACACATCTGCTGGATAGGTGTCCTCTTCAGTAAACTGGTGCGCGCCTTCTCACAGTAAAATGTGTCTACGTGACGAGTGTGGTACTTCGGAACCAGAAATTTTAATGAAGAAAGCAATCCTATGCAGTCCACTTCATTATGCAATAACTTGTATAGCAGCCGTAGTCCCATGATGGTTCTTCGATCTTCCAAGGTTTGAAACTGGAAACGCTCCGTTAATAACCTATTGTCACATCCTTGTGGAGGATAGACCCCATCGCACCTGAATGACATAAATTTCAGGAATCTTCTTTGTACTGACTCAATCTCAATTTTTAAATATTTATAAATCGGGTTCCAAATGATAGAAGCGTATTCAAGTTTGGAGCGAACATAAGTGACGTAAAGTAATTTTGATACATCAACTGTACTAAAAGGCTTAGTGTTACGAATTATAAAACCAAGCATTCTCATGGATTCACGTCTAATGTTAGAGATGTGGTCATTAAAGTTTAAGTGGTGATCAAACGTAATGCCTAAGTCAACCGTACTAGTATGTCGTCTCAGTGTAACATCGCCACATGTGTAGTGGGTAGCCTCTTCCTCGTAAATGTAATAACTTTACATTTAGATGAGTTTAAGCGCAGACAATTAGTATTGCACCAATCTTGTATAATGTTCAGTTGAGTTTGCAAAAATTCGCAGTCTTCCATGTTACTAATACGTGAGAAAATTTTTAGGTCGTCGGCAAATAGTAGATGGTGACAGTTTATATAATTTGATAAATCGTTAATAAAAAGTATAAAAAGTAGAGGTCCAAGGTTAGAACCTTGCGGCACACCTGATGTAGCAATAAACGTTTTTGACCGAGAATTCCGGACCTCCACATAGTGGACTCTATCACATAAATAAGAACGGAAAAAGTACAACAGATTGATATGTAAACCACAGTCACTTAACTTGCTCAGGATTAGGGATTGTTTAATCGTGTCGAATGCTTTCGCGAAGTCTGTATATATAACAACCGTTTGTCCTTGCCTATCCATCACTTCCGAGGTGTACTGAGCAAAGCAAGCGAGATTTGTTGTCGTGGAGCGACCCTCCATAAAACCATGTTGGTGCTGCGAAATGAGGTGCTTCACTTGGGGCTGAATACGTGCGTATATTACCATTTCAAAGATTTTCGCAAAGTTGGAAAGTATGCTAACGGGTCGATAGTTTGTTATTTGGTTTGAGTCCCCAGTTTTCAAAACCGGACACACTCGAGCTTTTTTCCACATCTGAGGAAATGTATTAGTTTGTAAAGCAAGATTAAATATATGTAATAATGGTAACGTCAACACTCCCCTACAGTCCTTAACCAAGTACGCTGGGATCTGATCCGGACCAGCAGTCGGTTTATTCTTGAGCCTTTTTATGGCTCGTATAACTTCAGCCTCAGAGACATTCGGTAAAGTAATGCATTCCAAATTGTTACTAATCACCCCTCTGCCAACACCTTTACTGTTACTTTCGTTTAGGTAAATACCACTAAAGAAATTAGCAAAAGCATCTACAATAGAATCAGGATCGTCATAGCACACGTTGTGGTACATTTTTCCAGGTATTCTTGTGATGCCCTTCCGTTGCCGTACAAAGGACCAAAATTTTGTAGAGTCAGCTTTAATCGATTCTTCAATATTAACGAGGTAATTACGATACGCCGACTTGGTTAGAGCTTTTATACTTGATCTAAGTCTAGAGAAATTTTCATAGTAAATTTGCGCCTTGGTTTTCTTAAATTTCCGAAAGTAATAATTTTTCAATTTTTGCATTCGTCTAATCTCCACAGTAACCCATGATGATCTGAAACCTCCTTTTCTAACAGGAACGAAACGATGAAAGAGTTCATTTAGGACATTATAAAAGTCCAAGCACGCTAGATTAACATCTGTGTAGCTACTAAGGAATGACCAGTCAATGGCTAATAGGCTATCGTAAAGACCAATGAAATCGGCTTTATTAAAATTAAGGGTTTTATTCGAGGTGTTATTAAAACTGACTAGCGGAAAGTTATTTCGAGCATCATGCTTCAGCTGAACGACAATTCGTAAGGCCGGATGGTGTTGTACCTCGACAACAAATGGCTCCGTATCATGACTTACTTCACTACACAAATCAGTTAGTACGAGATCTAATAGTCTATTGTTTGAATTTAAGACCAAATTACATGGCTGAAGGTTACACAGATCCATTAAATTAGTAATTTGTTAAGATTTCCGATCACTTTTACAATAGTTGCTAAAATTTGGAGCATTGAAATCTCCCATAATTAGTAACTTTTTCTGAATGTTATGACACATTTGCTCAAGTAAACTCATAAATATCCACCAGTCATTTATAGTAGTATCAGGTGGAATATATAGCACAAACACATAAATCGCGAACATATCGAACTGACATTTGCACCCTAGCACATCAATAGATGGAACAGTTCTAGAGAGTTCAGACATATCTAAAGAGTCTATGTACTTACAGTTTTTTACTGCAAGAAGTACTCCACCACCCCATTTCATATTCACACATATTAACAGAAACAAAAAATTCGTCCACCTTCGACCGCATACCTCGCACGTTTTGGAAATAGCACTCTAATGTAACTGCAGTGTTGGGCACATTTAGTTTAAATTAATAATTTTAGGGATTCCACGGACATATTTAATTTTCAGATTAGTTTCACCATTCGCAACACGTTCATCCAGTTGTTTCTTGATTTTGCGATAGTAGCTGATCTGCTTTGGAGTCCTATCAAACGAGATTGACAGATGTTTAAATGCTTCAATACGCTTCAATTGACTAGATTTGATAACAATGTTACGTACATATTCATCTTTTAAAATTACTTTAATTGGACTCGGTTTAATATTATTAGGATCGAACTTCCCTAAACGAAACGCAGAAAATTGGATGTCACTAACTATTGGATCAATTTGGGCCAACACTTCCTGTACTTGTTGTATGTCTTGTTTTGCATTATTATTTTCCATTGCTCCATAAACAATTATATTACCTTTCCGCAATTGTCGCTCATTTATTTCCTGTATGATATCTTCATAATGATCATCCATAAGGGTTTCAAAGTTAGTATTTTGAATTTCTGATCTAGCATTTTTCAACTCATCAATTTCACTTTTTAGGGATACCAGTAGCTGTTTCAAGTCTAATAATTCCGACTGACATTTGTTGCACTCATCACAGTGATAGATAATACGACGTTCCTTATTGATAATGCAATGAACTTCACTTTCAGATAACCCAGAACAGGCCGAATGTAATAGATTTTTGCACTTATCGCACTTTATCGCCTTATCCTGGCTTAGAGTAATATTGCAAATACAACATTTACTAATGATCGGCATTTCACTATTTTTGCACACTAGAATTGTAAACAATAATTACGAAAAATATAGTTTAGCATGTTAGAATGAAATAACACGTCAGCACGCGCGCGTTGCCAAAATGCAATCACAGACATATGATTAGTGGAAATTTGACAAAACATCAAATTTCAACCAATCCTAGACCGTAATCCATTGGTTAATTCCAAGCTAGGTTTAAACTGTCTTTGTGCAACCGGCCCTTAAAGTTAAGCATAACTTAAATATCATAGCAACGATTGTCTTAATAATCGTTGCCATAGATTTTAAGTTCGACCTAACTTTAAGCAAGGCTTAATTTTGTTGGTGCAACTGGGGCTAAATGAATGGACCGACGTGATTGCTGTGCCGAAGAGGAGACATTGTTCTAAGGTCTTGAACAAACGTTTCCTGTCCACAATTCGCCACACTTATCCATAAGATTATGAATTTCCGCTGTACTAATTGTGCCAGATAAGAAGTTCTTTACAATATTGAAAAGTTAATTTTACTCAGATTCAGGTTTAATAACCATAGTTTAGTTATAAACCCGATCAATTTTCATAAACGCGCACCTTAGAGAATTTGATACGCAGATGTATTTGCATTTCGACAACCATTATAACGACTAGTATAGAATAAATCCTATTTGTACATTCAAGTGATGAATGTACGAAGGTGAATAAAATAAAATTTCCTTGAGCGTTTCCCCTTTTAACTTTAAAATCAAATACGCGCTACGTTTAGATATACCCCGAATGCCTTTAGAAGCGAGAAAACCTTTAATCACAAAAGACGCGAAGCTCAAAGACAACCTTTTCTCAAAAAACATTCAATTTCCGTAAATTCTAAACCCCGATTTCCGATTAAAGTTTTTATTAAGGAAATCCGTAAAAAAACGCGGAGAAAGACAATAAAAGTTAGAAGAAACGGTATAATTATCAAGATTAATAGACCGCCACCATTCATTATCGTTCGTCTGTTGTTTAGTTCCACAGGAAACGGTAACGAGCTTTCCTAAGTTTTAAAGGCCTACAGTTCTGTTTTACGTTCACGTAAAAAACTACAGAAATTTTACTGCCCCAGGCAAAAAGCCTCTACCGTTCTTTCTCCCTACCTACATATTAAGATGATCATTTTGAAGTCAATATAAATAACACTTTTATTTTTGTTTAAAACTTGTAATGGCGCGACGCTTTGCAGCTTCTCGTAAATTGCGAAAAGTTGGCAGTGGAGATCTGATGCAAATTTACCTACATATGAAATCGATTTTGAGTGTCATACTAAATTGATATTTAAATTGGATAAACCGAGAATTAATATACTCGAAAGTAGATACCTATCAGTGAAGCAATTATTGCCAAATTATAGTTTACAAGTACGAGTATAAAAAACAGGTCTATAGTTTAGTTACTTATATCTAATTTTTCAAATAATTCATCTAACATGCCGGCGCGGTTGTGAATGCTTAAAAATATATCCCTAGTTTGCTGAAAGTTAGAGTTTAGATGAAATGGGAAACCTCAGCACAGTATCGCCCTAATAAAGTAGCATGCTAGAAATTAGTTATTTACATAAAAGTCAGGAAAATGACACATTACCGGCAAGGAAATATTCCTTTAGGGGCGAGTATTTTAATTTCCGAGTTGAAGTAGTGTCATTTTACTGACGAGTTTTGTATTACATTTTTTTACCGAAATCGTCTCTTTTAATATAAAATTTCTAATAATATAAAACTTTAAATTAATATTAATGTGTCAGTTTTGACAGGAGCTGGTGGCAGGAATAGTGAAGTCAACTATTACTGCCATTGTGGTTGAAACTAAAATATCCTGACATAAAGTGGGCTTGAAAATAAAAGCTTGGTGATTTCGCGAAATTCAAATACATTACGTCAAACTTCTCCCCACCATTTAAGAACTAGGATAGCTCGTCGTGAGGGCAACTCAACAAGAAGGCATATTGTCGCTCATACCACAGATTAACTCCCATACCATATCTTTTTATGATATGTTTGCACCAAAATTTATTGGACTACTATGCGAACTTGACCGTACAAATGGTCATAAATCCAAAGTAGTATTATGAACTGAACCATTTGTAGTCATAAAAACAAAATCGGTTCAATATAACTTTCCCAGATATACCAAAGTTGTTTGTCGAATTACTATTTAGCATATCGATTCATTAGGTTAGAAATGGTATCTATTTCTAATAAAATAAAACGTTTTCTACGTGCATTTCAAACCCACACTATTTTTAATGTGCCCACAAATTGAGTGGGTTTCACTAGATTGTCTGTCCACGCGATGATTCCGCTCAAAGATTTCACACTTTCACTTTATGTCAGCTTCACTTGTCCAGAATACACAATGATTTGCAATTAGCATTACACATGTTGATTTTGGGTCTATATAAATAAATATTTTTTGTGGCTACCACCCACCTGCGCATGCACGATTCTGCCCTTTTATGTCTAAGAATATGTGTACCAAATTTGGTTCCAATCGGTTCAGCGTCTAGCTGGAAATGACTGGCAGGCTGATATCATCGAGATTTTCTTTGATTCGGATTCCTGGTGCTTCAAAACGTGTATTTCCGTAAAAAAATGGGTGGTCATTTTTTACCCCAATGCAATGCCTCCCTTACCAACGTGCAGGTGGTAAAAATGGATCGCCGAAATGTACAGGGTGAGTCAACGATTGCGCGGAGTAACTTAATGCCTTGAAGATAAGATTTTTCGATAGAGTGCTTTTGTATTATGATATGGTTGAATATTCTCCACATTTTAAAAATATTTGGAATTATACAGGGTGCGCCCACAAAGTAGGGCGCCAAAATGGTACATTTTTTAAATAGAATCCCCTGTATTTGAATGCATTTTTGAATTCTACGTGTAATTGTACGTCTTTTTTATTATATGGTTATATTCGAAAAGCTAGTAGTTTTAAAGATAATTCGATTTTTAAGAAAAATTGGGCATTTGCAAGCGTCAGTATATTGTGAAAATTATTATTTAAATTTTGATTCCAAGTTTTATATCTTTATACCCTCCTGTGAGATCACTAGCACATTACCACTTTCTCGGACGTTTGTTGTGCTTTTTCTTCCCTCAGTGGTTTGTAGTTTGTTTCCTTTTATGTGTCCTGTTTCACCTCCACTCTACAGGGGGTGAGCCTCACCCTTAGGGAGCCCCTTTCTCCGAATTTATCGGCGGTGCTGCGGTTCACATACACGTACGCGATTTGTTGTTCCGGTTCAATTTGTAACATCCTTTTCAACCTACATCTGACCTCCGGATACAGTCCTAGGATTTCACCCAACACCTCCTCCGTGATGGTTACGGCACCTAGATTTCGGAGTTTCCAAGTTTTGTTTAGTCTTCCAGAAGTATGATTTCTCAGTTGCTAATGGTCGTCTTAATCTTATTTAGCACGGGGGTTGCCTTTGCGACACCCTTACCCATTCTGAGCAGCAAATCACCAGTTCTCGTTCGACTGCTGCGCCTCTCCTGGATCACGACTGCTTCTTTTTGAAGTGCTAGTTTCGCCACCATTAAGATTTCAACGCACTGCTCCCACGCTCAACGAATTTATACTCCAATTCGTAGTAGGTTTTACCAATGTATTTGTATTTAACAATGGTTTTACATATAGTCCCTTAAAGCATTGCTGGCGCTTTTCAAGTTCTTAAAGAACCAAGTGCTGCGTCGATCGGCACTCTGATTTCCGAGGAGAATATACCTCTGTCTGCAGTTTATGAAGATCCCCTAGATAGCCCATGGTCGCTTTCGGTGACACAATTACGACTTCGTAGCGGTTCGTACCTATCTTTTTTTGCGATTCCCGCCATCATCGCAGTCGCATCTTTTCCGGGTTCACCTCAACATCATCGACGTATGTGGCTTCCTCGTCAAACATTGTTTTATTTCCTACGCCGGCTAACGCATGCCCACGATCCCTAACACTATTACTTTATACGTCCTATCTGATGTCTCCCCACTGTTTTAACAAACGGAAAACTCACACAAACTATACACATAACTAGCCCTACGCCGTTACTCCTCCGGCCACTCTATTTAAACTCTATTTACAGTTTATTCAGTTTCAGTTATCTTCTTGGTTAAGAGTGGTTTCGCTGATGGGATGGCAAGCAGGGTGTGATTAGAACCGCGTTTATCGACCGATAAAGGTCTACTCTATACTCTGTCGACTCGATAAGGAGACCTTTCGAACAAGAAGTGTTTTAAACCTTGCGCCGATAACCACGCGCATACGTCGCGTGGCGACGTTCAGCTAATCAGTTACACGTTACACTTAAAAAATCCAGTACACCCTTATTTATTAACCTATTCGGATGCGGTTTTTTCAATGCTCAATGCAAGTTAGCGTGCCGAGTTGGTGCCTTTCCGACGGACGTGGTGTAAATGAAAAAATAAGATGAATGAAAGAAATTAAAGAAAATTATGATAGCCTAGGAAAGGCAACCAGCTCAGATAGCAAGCTCATCTCAATTCTCATGGTATCTGAGCCCACGATCTCAAGGCATCTAGGTAGACAAAGCGTAATTTGTGAGTTTGAATCCTGTGCTTTTTTTAGCTGTACGCTCTTTTGTTTGATTCTCTAAACGTAACCGCAGCAATTACGGATTACCTTGTTTACATACTTGGATAAAAACTTTCGGTATCTCTTAGTAATCCTAAACTACAATTATGATACAAACACAATTATGTACCATTCGCTCAATTTACCAAATTTAATTGTAGGGATAGTGAGATTAGTACACAACATTATTACTATCCAATTCCAACATATTAAATCCATTTAGTTCGTGATAATTGGTAAACGATTAGTTACCGAAAAAAAAATAGGTAAACTTAATATAGTGAAAAGGAATGTTTAACGCCTAAATACAATATGGACCACCAATATCAAAGGAGTCTTGAATATTTATGGAACTACCCAAGGCGAAACAACCTTTATTAACAATATAGTGAATTTATCACTTATACGATGTCGACCATCTTACTTAATTATCACCCATACTATTTTATAACAACCAAATTTAACTTGAATGTAAGTACTCACGCTCCTTTAAATTTGACTTGTTACCACACCTAAAGGGCCCCATGCACGGAACGATCCGTCGTCACGATCGATCTGAAGCGATATCGTGACAATAGATCGCCCAAAGCTTACCACTCACACACGAAACGATTGGTCGTTACGATCGATCGCTTACAACCGAACCATCGTGATTAAATAATTTAAGAAGTCATACGTGCCCTGTCAAATCGTTGATCGCAATGAGCCATACACTGTCGATTCATCGTTACGATATTCATAATTGCATGCGTTTTTGTTGCGATGTCCGATATCCAATTCGATAAAGTAAATCGTTAACGATCTTGACATACACTATCGATTCGTCGTTTCGATCGGTCTGAAACGACGGATCGGACAGATCGATCGTACCGTGTATGGGGCCTTTAAGTAACACCTTTGTAGCACCTGATGGCGTATGTAGACACTGCTAGTGCAATTTATTCAAAACATTAAATACATGCAGACCTTTAGAGTTTAGAGAATTTTGTCGCTTGCATTAATTAGTGAAAGAAAAGTTTGCACTGAAAGGCATTTAGGAATGAAAAAACCAGCCGATATTTACTACTGATCATTACTAACAGAAGTTCTACTTTCGTAATAGGTAAATGTACTTACAATTTGTCAACAAATAGGTTGAATTTTAATACCTCAAAACTGAAAATGTTAAATTAGTAAGGGCTGAGCACAATGAAAATAACGATAATTGAGTTTATCAAAAATTGTATTAAAATAAAATGTAAACTCGCTCTGACCCCATGATTTAGAAAAAAAATAGTGAGAAAAAGAGCAACTGGCAGTTTTACACATAAGATCCAAGAATGTCTGAAATTGAAAAATATTCTTGCTGTGCCAATCGATGATGGAATTGAAGTACTGAGTGCAAAAGATATATCCGGAAATATTCATTAACCACTGAGAGTGAATTTATGGGATAATACAAAAATCTCTTCGGTGTAAAGTTTGCTGAGAAGTTTCTAGCCAACGAAAATTTCATGATTTTTTTTCTATAATAGATCGTGGAAAAAAGAAGAGAGCGAAGGATTGTGAGTGAGAAGTGCCCCTTTCGAATTTTTTTTCTAATATTTACGTGACACCACTTACCGAGCCACTGAGAGACTGAGAAGTGAAATGATAACGTACTTAACAAGATTAGTTGAAAAGGCATATTGAAAGTGGGGGTTATAAGAGTGAGAAAGTGAGACGTAATGCAATACCAGCATATGATTGATTAATGAATTATGAAACAGAAATACATAAAATAGAAACTAAAAAGCAGAATTGTAATAAAAAACGAATATTCATTTTTTATAATTGTTTTAATTCATTTTTTAATTTTTGTAATTTTAAGTTAATTATGTAGGTATTTAAAAATTTCTCGGTATTCTTATGAAGTACTTGGTACCGCGGCACCCACTTTAAAAACCACTGCTTTAGAGCAAGACCAGAGCCTCGAAGATTATACATGCGTAGCTGAAGTCCTTCGAACTCGATGATATTACAGATTTTTATATATCCCATCTTAGATTCAATATTATTGTTATTTACACATCACAATTTCTTTATATCATAGTTTTTTTTTGTACTAGGGTATCCGTTTGTTGAAGGCGTCACGTATTTTATTATTTTTGTAGACCGTTTAAAATAGGTTATTTCTTTTGTTCTATGTGCACGTGATTCGTTAATTATCATTTTATGTATCCATCGCGGAGAAAACAACCTAATATGGTTCGATTTTACCACTCCATCTGATTCTTAATCTATACAGCGCTTTGTACCTTAGCATCTTCCTACCAGTAGGAGACGTTTAATTTTCGTATTTCTCTTTATGCATTTGTTTTTAGCGCATTTCCACAAAAATTTAAAAAAAATGCGCTATTGTTGTCCGTTCTGTCTGTCCGTCCGTCCGTCCGTCTGTCCGTCCATCCGTTGGGATGCTACTAGTTCTTTATCTTAAGAGCTATTGTTCTACTTTTTTCGCTATTTGGGTTATGGTGTCGAGGCTCGCGCCAAGGAAGGAATTTTTTCTGCGCTTATTGCTAAAAAAGTTATTGTAAAAAAACCAAAAAAACCATTTTTTACATGTTCCATAATTTTACACTTTCGCCGTTTATTAACGATCCTAGAGATCGTGTATAATTTTTTATTGCTGTCTGTCGTCGTCTGTTGGTCTGTCTGTCTGTTCCTATGTCTGTCTGTCCATCTATCTGTCCGTGTGAACTATAAATTTGTTTAGAAATGTCCGATCGCTTTGACATCTCCGCAATAGCCATCACTTTTGTTGTTTTATGAATTGCTCCTAATAACAGAAATGTTGAAATTTATTTTTAAGTTTGCGGGTATACCAAAAGCTTAACAAAACATGTAAAATAGTGTTGTATGCACCTTTTAATCTTGAACAACTTTAAACTGCAGTTTTTTCTGTAAAATGTAGAGGAGGACAGGGTATTGCATAAAACTAATTTCCCATGTTAAATCCCTATGTTCCTCCTTACCGTGTACCACCCCATATATAAAATACATTTTATATAAAATGCTAAGTTTCAAACGTTACGATTTTGAACGACCATTAATGATTATGTCCGTTCTGATAAATTTCGGTAGCGT
Source organism: Photinus pyralis (assembly GCF_008802855.1). Lineage (NCBI taxonomy): Eukaryota > Metazoa > Arthropoda > Insecta > Coleoptera > Lampyridae > Photinus > Photinus pyralis. The sequence goes on from NW_022170403.1 coordinate 45,725,623, forward strand.
ACATTATTACTACGAAAATAATCGTATAAAAGCTGGTTTAAATTTTCTTGGCAAGGATAATTAATTATAAATAGACATAGACGCATAATTGCTGTTGATGTCTCTCCGAAGTTGTGGTTAACTATGGAGAATCTGGATTAATTATTTTGTATATCCAAATTTTTCATTGCAAGTCAATAAAGAACCACGGACATATTATTATAACCCTTTGAATCAAAGGTATGTGTTTTTTCAATAAGTTTTTAACTTCTCAGTTTAATTTTTTTTGTATATAGATATTAATTAAACTTATCTCCTTTGGTTGGTCTTTGGTCCATTCAATTTCATCCAAACAGGGCCAGAATCGTTGCGATCAATTAATTACGTACATATGTTTGGTCAATATGTAACCCACGGCCTCTCACAATTGCTGTTTCAAAATAAGAGTTTGGGAATCTGCAAATCCATATCAAGGGGTTTCAAGGTTCCATCTTGTACATTGTAAAGAGACGTATGTAATCTGTCTTTGTCATACAAATTACTAACAAATTTTTGATTACCGTATTTACTAATAATAATAACTTTTAATTGATGTTTAGAACAATTGCGGTCATTTTGTGTGAATTAAGGAAAAAATGTACATATGGACACAGATATACGTAAGAACATATATCTGTGGTATGGGTAAAGTAATAGTTATTTGTTTCATATGTACGAAAAATGCACGTTTCCGGGACGAGGAAGGGTGGTGGTGGACGACGCGTCAGCGTCATCCACCAACATTCCGAGTCACGGAAACGCATTTTTCGTACGAATGAAACATAATAGTTATTTATATAACAAGAGCGCGAAGTTCAATTTCGCGCATTGAGACTGAAGGTATTTTGACGAGGCGAAGTCGAGTCAAAATATCAGTCAAATGCGCGAAATAACTTCGCGCTAGCGTTATATACAATATTTTTTCTACAACTGAACCGATTGTTAATTAAATTTGCTGTTTAAGTTCAACTTTGTCACGTGCGCGAAATACTTTTTTTCACTGTTGACGATTTCGCGCACGTTGTCAATAGCAACCTTACTTATTAATTAACCGTTTAAAAATCTAGTACTTCGCGTTTCGAAATCCGTCAGAAAATGACAGGTTTTTTTGACAGTTGTAGAAAATAGTATATTAAGATACAAGTGTATAATCAAGTCTTTAAAGCACGCGCGACGAGTTTAAGGGCACGACGCAAAGCGGAGTGCCTTTAACGTTGCAAGTGCTTTAAAGACCAATTATACACGTGTATCTTATAGTATTTTTTATTATACCTGCAGTATAATTTAAAAATAGGGAATACAATGAAGTCATATTGACGTTATACTCGAATACGTGTCTAATTAAGTGGGCTGGGTGTTCGTAATTTCACGATTGCCATGGAAATGTCACTTGACGTTTGCTTATAAAAATCATCGTCTTCGTGAATTAAACGATTTCCGTCGAAAAAGATAATACACCGCCCATTAAATCGATCGTAGTAAAATCTAAACAAACGTTGGTAGGTGTAAAATCCAACTCCAGTAAAGCCTATTATAAAGAATATGAAAAGTTGTTTCCATGGATGAATAGGAAGTTACTTACGAATACAGTCTTAAATACATCCATAATGCTGGCATATATGAAATAAATGTCAAAGGTATTTAAATCTTCTATATTTTGGTGCATTCATTCAAAACTTTAAAGCAGTGCTGCGATTAAAAAGTGGAACAGATTTGGAAGCATACACGCGTTTGTGAAAGCTTCAATCAAAGGATAGGTACAAAAGCCAAAGGAATGTTCTGCATTTACAGAAAGCTTTTTTAAGAGGATTTTTTATTTCATCCAGATGACAGTTTCAAAAGTCATACTTGAAGTATCGTTACTTAGCAACTTTAAAGCACGTGTGTTTTAAAGGCCCTTTTTCGCACGCATTTGAGTGTTTAAAACGGAGATTGTGATGCAGGTATAATAAAATAGTTATTTGTGTACCAAGGCCGTAAAAGTGATCTTTTTTGGCCGAAGCTGCTGTTTGTGGCCGAGGCGGTAGCCGAGGCCGCAATTCAGATGAGGCCTAACAAATCACTTTTGGCCAAGGTGCACACAACATTTTTTAGGCAATCATAAAAAAGAATTCAAAATTTTGCTCATAAACATATTTTTTCTGAAAATCATAGTTATCTTAGACAATTAAAAACAAAGCATTTCCTGTCGTATGTAATTAAAATTTGCATCTTTGCGTGTGTTTTGTGCGTATCAAAATGGGCGATAGCGACAGTTCAGATACCCCAAATGAAATTTTGGAAGCTGCAAGCGTTGCGAACCTAAGTCATATATAATATAAGAGCAGGCGTTTCAGAGTAAAAGTACAATCGCAACTTCCTCCGTTGCACAAGAAGGCGCCCGAAATAATGTCAAATGCAATACGTCCTTCGTAACTGTGGCTTCCAAGACCTTATAGTTAACATGCTGTACAATTACTAGAAACCTGATTACCTACTTTGCTGGTAGGTATATAGGTAGCTACTTGTGTTTTCGGTTAATTGCTGGTGATTCTTCGTATAATAATGTAAGCAATAACATCTTCCTCATGTTTTGGTTCTACACTTCAAAAAGGTCTGCAAGCAGCAAAGATTGAAACGTCAAACTATAATTTTAAATGTGAACATTGTGATTATGCAAAATAGTGTGAAATATTCCTACAAGTTCGAAAATGAAAAAAACGCACGTGGATGGCCCAATCCTTGATGGGGCTAGACCAGATAGACGCTTTGTATCAAACAGATTACTGTTTCTCACACATCAGTTTCAAATAAGTAGGTACAGTTTGACAGATGTGTACAATAAAGTAAAGTTTGACAGAAGCGTACAATAAAGTGAAACTTTATGGCCGCAAAAGCGACCACAAAATCAACGTTTTTGTGATGATAGCCTAAAAACGTATTTTTCCTATTTGTTTTAAGAGAACTTAAGTGGGGAATTTATTTTTGAAGCAGTTGTTATTTAGTTTCCGAAGTAACGAAGGGGTAACGTTTTCTTCCAATTGTTTGTAAAATCAAAATCACAATGTATTGATCCCTTTATTCAGTAAGATAGGGGAATTTTCCGAAATTAGTAAATAGCCCAAATTAAATTGACTTCAATTAAAGTCTAACTATTAATAAACCATGTCGAGTGTACCATTGTACCATTGTGTCTGCGTGGCAGGAATGAGATTGTCTGATGATGGCAATTTCCGGTTTTACAGGAAATCGCACCACGTTACATATTCTTTGTAATATCCTGTACAACATAAAATATCCATACCTAAGTTTTCTAAATATTCAATCACAAGCTTCTCCATTTTTTTGTATATCAACCATATGCCTATTTTAAGTTGTCGACCAGAAAATTAATCATTGTTTAGAAATTTCTTTAAAACACATACATACTTGGGCATTGTATTTGAAACACAAAGTTGCAACGATTGCCGGTTAAACGGGAAGTCATAGTGGAGATTTCAATATGCCACCGGATAGATCGTAATATAACATATAAAATTATATTTGACAAATCAAAAAGATGAGGTGAAAGGTGGCTCTGTTATCTCGAATGCACTGTATATGGTCACTTTATATGTGAACGATGAACTAATCTGAGGTAATTTTATTCCACAATGGCTTTCTGTCGCCACCTATTGCATATAATTTTAGGATGCGTTGTCATCTGTGGTTTCAACTATTAGGTAGAAAGGTAAAAAGTAGATTCATTACTTATGATTAGCAGAAATCGGTGAAATAGTCGCATTGTTTTGATGTCATTTTGTCTAACATTGTGATTATGAGAAAGTGGACCTCTTTTTAAATCGAAATCATCCCTCGGTTTAAGAAAAATGTCTTTTAACGTAGAAATTACCTTTAAAGAATAAAGGTAGGTATAGTTTTATTTAAAAACAAAAATTGAAAATTATTAATTCCAAACTAAAGAACATTAGCTGAAAGTGACCATCTTAATCCATTTAGATAAATGGGAAATTGGGGTTTTGAACAGTGGTGTACTGAGACCCATAGGGAGCACTAAAAGAGCTACACTAAAATTACATTTACGAAATATATCTTCCACTAGGTAAGTATTTTTTACACTATGATAAAAGTTATATATAATTTTGTTATGCAAACACCGAACTAAACGCTGAAAACGTAATACAGATCTTGTGGCCTACCCGTGACGACTTGCATTTAGTGGTCGTTAGGGAAAGACATAAATGCGAAATAAAACAACTTTTAGCAATTTTTTTGCGAGAAAGTTGTTATTGTAGTCACGTCATCCACATTAATTTAGTTATAGCAATTTAAGGCATCCCAAACAATGAACATTCCAACCACTACTACATCAATGCGTATCTTCCCAAAACCGCGAGCTAATGAATCATTTCAAGTTCTGACATAAAAGAAGGTTGTACTCTAACTCAACCAAATTTACTGCCTAAATTCCTTTTGTTTCTGTCATTCAACCAGGGAACTCTATGCGAGCCGCTTCCCTTCAGCACGTTATAAATCACCACTATTTTGATTTAGTTATTAGATTATCAACTGATGAAGAGGGTGTGGTCTTATTTGCATTTTAAACAAAGTTAAAGCGACGCAAAGACGCCGATAGCATACAAAACAATGATAATTTCTTTGAAATTCTCTATCGTTGAGAGCAGCAAAGTAAAAGTTTACCATGGCTACTTATTCAGCTCACACACGTCTTATTCTACAATTCGGTTCTTTTCCCCTTTTCTCATCATCTATACTCTAATTCTCTAGGGATCCCACGAACGATTGTTACAGCGTAGGTATAAGATCATTGTTATTTTATTTGGCACCTTTTTTACTATTGAAGCAAACCGGAGGTAAACATTTTGTCAGAATTAAGGTCTACAATGGCGAGAGAAAACTTATTACAATGTTCGATATGGGGAGCTTTGTTTCATTATACCAATTTATTATGCTTTATAGCACGAAGGAAAGGCGTTCCTCTATAAACGGCTTTTTTTATGATTTCCGCACAAATATTTTATTGTGACGGATAATAGAATTTCCCGTCGCATATTTCGAACAAGGACAATTTAATTGTGGGGATCCTCCAGAAAATCACCCCTCGCTGAAATGCAATCGGACTGTATTATGGCCATCGCAACCTAGCTCACAGTTTTCTGATATCCATTTTCCTACGATTTGGTATTTTCATCATCACATTTCCGCTTTCAATAAGTTTATCTAACACCACGACCCCTCTGTGATAGCTTTCCGCTATAATGCGTGTTACGATATGCGATTTTAAACCACCTTCCGTGCTTACATAAAGTCTTTATCGGGAATGCTACATTTAAAAGCTCATCCTATGTTGTTATGCTCGAGTTCTCAAAGTAATCGACCGATCTTACATTTTAAGGAAGTGGATTTCGGTTTAGTGATGCGTTGCATTAATGGCGGTTAAAAATTTATTAGCCAAAGCACAAAATTAAATTTCACACGGCGAATGAATAAAGTTTCATATTTAGACCGCCACATAATATATTAAACATCTCGGGGAGAACTTTCCAAAAAAAAAAGTTAGAAAAAAGAACAATAAGCGAACCCTGTACGTCGTACTAAATTCAGATATATGCGTTGTACAAATTAAATGGCAGCGTACCTATAAAGCTTTCAAAATGAATTATATTACATTTGGCCTTTACAATATAAGCAATACGGGCGATAGTCGTTTAAAATACGAAATGGAGCAAATACATTGCTCAAAGCGTTGAACTTATTTTTGTACGCAAGGTTTACTATTGGCATATTTTTATGGACGTCCCTTTTTCACAGAAAAGTGATTATTACGCGCCACGATTCAATTTTGTACAATAACATGCTTGTAGATATTGAAATGGTAGGTTATGGTAGCCCAGACTGTAGCTAAATTTGTGTTATTTCACGTTGAGGTTTCATCTACTTACTCCATTTAAAATTAATAAGCGCTGATGTGATCTGTGTAGTCCCCTTTAAGATCATAATAATTAAGCACTTGCCCCCCTTCAAATGGCTGCATCTGGTTTCATAATGCATAGCGAAATGTCTACTTGCACAACTCTTGTTTGTTGTTTGATCGGAGACATAAAATATTCAATTACATGTTCAAACTTGTCCTAAGTCATTAATGAAGCGAGCCAAACATAAATTTAACGTTGGAAGTTTCGAAAAGTATGGTAAAAATAATTACTCAGTCGCGCTGTTAAGAATAAAAGTTAGGGTGTAATTAATGTATTGCTTCTTTGCGCTTAGTACCTAAGGGGCCTCAACGCGCATAAATCTTAAAAGTTTTATTTAATGTCAGTTAGAATAAATATGATCTGACAGAGCGCAGTGACAAAATTTGGATTATACACCAGAAACCACAAAACCGAACTTTTCAACAGAAAAACAATAATAGATAACAAAAAAATGCTTTTCGTTGTAATCCTGTATGAGGGTGCAAATTTGAACAGCGATTCAGATGATGAAGATGACAGGAATGTACCAAAAATACATTCATTAAGGTTTTTTAGTTGGGGGTTTAGTAATCGTGTTTAATATTTAATCAAGATTTCAGTCTGTCTGCGATTTTTCAGTATCGGCAGTATCCAAATCTCGACATCAATTCTTGTTTATGTTCTATTCCTATCAAGTATTTTATTTCTTTAGCTCGTCAAGACCAGAACAAGTATCTCTTAGTACCTTGTTTCCCCTTTTTGGAAGTATTCTCTCTTTTCTTTTGAAATTTACTAAAGACTAAGTGGCGCCTATCTGGTTTACTATTACTACTTTTTTCTTTTGGTTCGTTTTTTTTTAGTGTATAAGAATCTCGATATTCACCCCAACTCTACTTTTTCTGAACCTATACCATGTGCTTATCTCAAGGTAATTTTGTTCCATTGGCCCAAAGTGCACATAACAGTTTCTTGAATTCAAAAACCAGAATCAAAGAAATTGTCGTGTACCAATTATAGCATTAACTTTTACACACTGCCAGTTCAACTTTGGTATTATTGGATTAGTCAGTTAAAAACATCCATTGAGCCGTTTTACGCTTTGATTACAGTTGAAAGGCATAAATCCAAGCTTGGACAGCTTTTGATCTGCCACTTCCGTGTTTTAGTAAAGTTTCTTAGCACCAACTAACGCGCTGTTCTTTTTGCTGTTTCATCAAGTATTGGAGAACCCAACGACAACAAACTTTCTTCACTGTAATGTGATTGTGAAATTTTATTTTTCCTAGAATTTAAGTTTGGATTTATCTGTTAATGTCTGATAACAAATTGATTTAGAACATTAATCGCCCTTTATTTTTGTCAGCGTATTTTTCGGTGTGAGAATTTTTAGTTCTTCTCATTATTCCGGCTTTTATTTTGAGTGGAAAATTCCAACCAAGCTGCTATTAATTTTTATCGCTTTTAACGCTTTGTGAATAAATTAGTGACAAAGTGGGAATTACCTACAGGTCATTTTACATTAAACTTCCGAAGGTAGCTTTATTGCTAGCAGGGCTATTCGTTTGCGATTGATAAGAATTTACGCGAGGGAACACTTTCGAATTGGAGACGCGCTCTTCAGGTTAATGCATAATATATTATTCTTCAATACAAAAGAATAATGAAACAATAAACTTAAATTAGCTCGCCAATGTTGACTGGCTCCGCACGTCAATGGGTTGTTACCTTATTGTTTATTATTTAGTATAATAATATACGTGGATTCTACGTTTGTAGAATTCCCGTAATATGGGAAAAATGAAACGGTTCCAAAACAAATAAAATGAAACGGGTATTTGATTAACCAATTAACAAAGTTTTAGTTAAGAGGAAAATAAAATTAGAATGTGTTTTTAATTAACTCAAAAGGTATACAGGAATCTGCAGATTAGTAATAACGATGGCCCTCAGAACATAGGTATAAAGTACCGCCCTAATTAAGATATCAAGCTTTTGACAATGGTGAGAACAACAGGAGGTCCGGAACTTGACCAGGTACGCAGTACCAGCCGTTACCTTCTTGAGGTTAGTTATTGGTTATACTGAACTTTACAGGAGTGGAAAACAGACCACAGGTACAAAGCACCGGCTTAAGCTTCTGGAAAAGGTGATGTATAAAAGGTTGGCGACATTTAGACCTAGAGTGCAAAGCACCGGTCTAAGCTTCTGGAAGAGCAGGAGATCTGGAGGGTGAGCTCAATTCCATCTCACGAGCTGGATACTCGTTTGATATCCAACGGCTGGTTACGTTTGGGGGAATATGTGGAAATGGTAATCGGGAAAAGACTAACGGGTGGTATTTGCGATAATCGGAAAGGGAGGTGGCGGCATCTCACGGGAGCTAACGAAAGTTTTCAACATTAGTACCTAAAATGATTATAAAAAACTCATAATGGGATTACTTACAATGTACTGAATTTAAAAAACGCGTGATAAGTAAAAATTTCGGTCAGTTGAAAGCAGTTTATCAAAGTTTTATCCCAGTGCGTAATAACAATATCAAGTATTATTTTCGCGAAATTGGAGCCGGTTTGTTGGAATTTCCAATAATATGGACATTTTTGGTTGTCATTCAACACGAATTAAGGTTACCAGGATGGCACAAAAAGGTAATTGTACCACTGCAGCGGTCTATTTCTAGATTTTTAAAGAAACTGGCATTTTTCGAGAGGAATGGAGAATAAATTGTATCCTGAACGGAATCTCGTTCACGTAAGTTGTTTTTGAATTTTTTGCATTGTGTAAATAAGTGGTCGGCTATTTTTAAGAAGTTTCATATTGATTTTGCTGAAACTAACTTTGATATTCCCGAGGATATTCCTGAAGAAATCAACCTATTAGAACTCTGTATTGTATTTCATTCATTGATAAGAATCAGATCCAAGAAAAGGATTTCGGTTATTTTGTATCAGTAATGGGAAATTTTATTTGCATTTAATTTCAGTATTACCATTCCTTTGGTTGGATTGAGATTTTGTTTAGCATTGAGAAGGAGATGTGTATTACCACAAGAGAATGTAACACTAATTTGTTATGTGGTAAAGGTAAAATATCTAGAGAAGAATTTAGCAGGGAGACGTGGTAACGAAATACATATTCCATTTTTTTTAACGAACTCAACCAATATTTGGTATACAGGAACGTGTAAAGGAAAACGGAACTTGATCGCCTTATGTGTATTAATATATTCAATCAACTAATGTATGCGCAGAACATTAGACTTTGAATTTCGAAGAGGGAGGCCAAACTTCCGCACGGTAAGACGTATAAAAAAACATTTTGTTACTGAGATAGTCGTGGGTAAATTAATTGTTATATTGGGATGTCAATCAGTGCCGTAGAGGTTAAATTTTATTTTATGCAAATGGATTTTCAATCCTTGTAACTATGCCGTTACAGTTGCAAAACAAGATTCCGACTTGTACATTTACAAATCTGACTGAAAAACAACGTTATTAAACGCAACTTGTTTTACTCGCTACAAAGTAAATAGTGGTGTAAAAAGGTTGTCAATATTTAAACTCGTCTCGTATCCCTTAATTAAATAGCAGGAAACTTGCGAGATTTTAATTGCTGTTTATAGGGGCGGCAACAAGAGAAATGTAGTTAATTGTTGGTTTTTAGAGACTTTACTTAAACTTTAAGGACATGTCTGAAATATACGCTATGTCTGAGAGCACGAACTTTCCTATTCAGATAAAGTTAAAAATGGTTGAACTTAATTATGTTCAGTTGCCTATAAGTGCATCGGAATCGCTAAGGAAACGCAAAGAATGAACCCGATAAATCACAAAGTAACTTACAAAAACAAATGGCCTGTTAATTGGATTTCTAAATTAAATTCATTAATTACTCGTTCAACTTTTCACATCCCGCTTGAGTTACCACGTTACCACCTTTTGTAATTTAGTTTCCTAAAACTAAAATTGAACTCAATTATTTACGGTTTTGTACCTTTGCGCAGAAAATTCACCCTCATTTGCTTTTCTATGAATAAATATTGTTTTTTAATTAAAGAAGGCAGCGGCGCGTGTAAGAAATTTGTTGTTAACCTACTTCCACATTTCCTTAGGTACTTCAGTGCTAATAATCGCTACTCCTTGTTACCGCTCTTCATCACGATTCTGAAACCCCAGGCAATAGGCAGTTTAATGGCTTAAACGTGCTGTGTATACTTTTTAGAAATGGGTCATACTTCAAGTTCTCGCGAATCAATGCTGTGTAAACTAGTAGAAGTTGTGTACATAGAAATGAAAGCATTACTATAGGTAGGTACATCATTCCGCTGGGAGTACACAAATTCCCAATTGGGCTAATCAACGTTACAGTCAAATTTAATATTCCTTGTTTGGCATCTGTTCAGTGACTGTGCATGATTACAATTGGCGTTTACAGGCATCTATTAGCAAGGGTATTAGTACAAAATTACAAATCGGGAATACACAAGTAGTATTACAAAATTTAAATTATCCTGATGTTTATGTACCTAATATATTCGATGTGCGCATCGATTACAAATTAACAGCTTGGCTCGTTGTATTAATGGAATGGAACATGACTTTTTACATGGGAAAATCGTGCAAAAATACATTTTGATTCTTGCCTCACTCCTGTAAAGAGTTATCTAAAATTATTTCGTCTCCACCTTAATGCGTCTCTGTCGCCCTTGGGTTGCAATAGATTTTGACAATCGTAAGGTATTTCATTATAGTTTTACTGGACTAAAGCACAATATTCCAGGGGAATACTTGAAACTTAAAAAATATATAAAAATGCGGTATAGGAAAATCAATGCCAACTATATTTAGAAAAAAAGCTGCGAAAGTGCTGATTAATAAACCCATTATCAATATTTGTTAGTAGAATTCAAAATTTCCCTCTCTCAAAAACAAACGTCGCCCCAAAGCTATATTTAATTTCAGCTTCGAAATCCAACTTTATTAAAGTTTCTGCACATATCAGCCGGACGAAGCACACCGGAAACATAATTCCCGTGTTTGCCAATTATAGTTGCAATTGACGGTGCTAAAGGTGCCACCTACCCATATATCAATTAGTTCAATAATGTGCGCAAATAATTTCACGCTTTACCTGCCTTGCCCGATTCGAATAAATCACAAAACTCAATCTAGCTAAGCTTAGAGGACGATACCAATCTGGAACCTTTTTAATAAAAGCGGATCAAGTATAAAAAGCAAATAGATTTAATTTATTTGAAGCGAGATTGAAGCCCGTATCGACGCTCATCTAATTTTGCAGGGTTTTTATTCTGTGTTTGCTTTCCTCTACGCCGCAATAAAAGTTTATTACAGATTTTGCTGTCTTTTCTCATAGTACTTTTGTCAATCAACAAAGCAAGACGGAACAACGTTGTGTAGAATTTCCTTTTCGTAAAACTACTCTTTCATTGCCTTTCGTGGTTCAATTTTGTTAATGATCGGAATAAACTAAGCATTAATATTCTATTCTAATTTGACCCGGCAATATTTCTGTGTCTGTTGTCATCTACCTAAATTACGTAGATTTTATGATTCCGTGTGAAAATCCAAGGGAACTCAAACTCGCATAATTACTCTCTCAGTCTCCCATACACAACTATAAATTCAGTTCTGTACCTTAGAGCCAATAAGAGTCACACAATGAGAATTTTACTGGGAAATCATTTAAACAACTTCGCCTATTATAATGCATCATATCCTCTGCACATATCTAGCAATTTCATTTGTATTTCCCAAATTCCTTAAGTTGTTATTATAAATCCGTTTTTCTTTAACAGTTCAACAAATGGACATAATGGTCAATGGACTTAAATTTACTTAATAAACAGGTTTATTAAAGTACGAGTAGTAATCATAGCACTTACCGTTGTGATTAACAGTAGCATCATGTTTTATGTCTGTAGAGAAATTCTGAACATTTCGGGTACCCACAGAAAGAGAAATTTTCTTGGTGCTAATAGGTTTAGCCGAATGTCTAATGGCAAGTATTATTGCCAATTCGATATTTTTTAACGTTTGTTCTGTACTGGAATGTCACTTTAGGTTCACTTAAAAATATAAATGAAATTGTCACCTCGCATTATTCCTAACTGAAAATGACTTCAAAAGGCCACAAAAACTAGATTTACAAATAAAATTTGCATGCATTCATCAGTCCATTTTTAAAGATTATAAATTTACTAGGGTCGTAAACATGTGACAAAATTTCAAAAACGATTCCAAACACTTAAATTTAAAATTAAACCATAACTTTACTCAATACTACCTAAATTAACTGTAACCACAAGTAATTCGCTGTACGTACATTTTTTTTCTATTTTACGTACGTACGTGCATGGGACAAATATGTACGTCTCATGTACGTACAGTTGTGTACAATCACAATCTATAACTCTATAACATACAAAGTACGTACATACATGGTACGCCGGCAATTTCGGTCAACTGATAATTTTGCATGTGATCATGACATGCGCACGCGCTTTGCTCAGGTTCGAAGACCGGCTTTCCTCACTTTTTTAATTTCTGGAGCTGAATTGTACGTGTGGGTAATTACTCATTAGTATAAAAGTGGTGGTAGTATAACATTTTGTGCCCTAATTCGGCGGCCAGTGACCTTTTCAGTAGATGGGGTGTAACAGTTTAGTTTATTCATATTCAAATTTCAAAATTACCGCTTGCTAGGTTAGGTAGGATATAGGTGAGATGGCGTCACTTGTACGCGTGTTTCTTTCCTCGCGCAGAATCGCGTTATTATTTTTCATTTCCGTTTTAAGCCAACGAGGTTGTACTTGTTGTAGAGCGTGGCATTGTGAATTCTTCTTAAACCAGTGGGTAATATTTGCCATCATTCACGTGAAATCTCTGGCAATTTTACCTTTTCGTTGGCGTTGTCGAGTAGTGTAACTCAGAAGCCGTTTTCTCCATTGCGAGGCTATATCTGGTTGAAGTTCATCGCCCTACCTACATGTAAGTGAAATGGCGTTGGCTTTCTTTTACGTTATGTTATCTAAAATTCTTTCAGATTCACAATTTGAGGTTGGATAATTTCCATATTTCATTGATTTTAAGTATTTTTCATTACCCTCCTGACGATTTCAGGTATGTTATTAAAAATCTCGTTAAGGGAGTGTTACATCTTCATTACTTTTAGGGGGTCCATGTAGTAGATGAATTCTTGTACCGGTCAATCCATGTACAGACGAATCCTTGTATGGTATAGTTTATAGTATATCCTTGCACATTCTTGTGTGCGGAGGACATTGACCTGGCATAATTTTGGGATAGTAAATGAATTTGCATCTTGCGAATATTCCGGAGTACGAACACCTGTTGATTGCCGGCAGCTATCCGGCGTACCACCGAGTAGATAAGCGCTAACACCTAAACGATACCGGGAGCGACCAGCTGATGGTGGAATTTTCGGAAGATACGATCTTTTACACAACCTTTTTTTTATTTGCTTCAATACCGTTAATCTAGTGTAACCTTCCGACGATTTATGATTGGAGCTTTGTATTTTGTGTTTGAGTATCAAGTGTTTGAGGTCGTGACTCTCTTCAAGAGCAACGCACCTGTATTTAACGTATGGGTAAACGAGCCGGCTACGAGTAAGCTATTTTTTTTGGCCCTTCCGGCTCATATAATCGTTCCGAGCGTTGTAGCTTGGGGTTTGTTTTTGTGTTACAGAACTGGAACTTCGAAGGAGAGCTCTTTTTCGGAGAAGACAGCGTATGTGTTATTCAAGGTAAGATTTTTAATTTACTTGTACCCAGTGTTGCCTATATGAGTTGTTATTCGGGTTAACTTAATTCAATCTTTGAATCCATTGAAATCTTAGTTACATTTTTGCTCGATCATTGTTGTAGGGGTCTGGTAACGTAATTATTAGGGAAGTGTTCATGAATTTATTTGGGGATTATTTTTGTCATTTAAAGTATTTGTTATTGTCGTATTGAAGATACATTTTATTTGCCGATCCTGCACCGTTTTGCCAGGATTAATAAATCAGAATTGCTCATAGTGAATTTATTATTTGGCTCTCTTGTGTTTTCCCAATTTCTATACAGGAGAGGTCAGAATTTGTGCAAAATTGGGTGGCGCTCAACTAATCATTTCTAGTGACTACCAAAGATCAAAAACTTATGTTATATGCCCGAACGAACAAACCGCTGTGGAAGATTCTCATCTCGAGCCCTTCTTTTAATTAAGAATCTGAGCTAGCTGGCCGTTTATGCGGCGGGGTTTGAGTTTTACAGCGCCGAACTAACCTCACGTTATAGGGGGCTACCTATGTGAAACAGTCGCCTGATGCGTCAGACGTGAGGTTCAAGCGTGATCTAAACTCACTGAAGGCCATCGTGGTTGTTGTCTAAACTATAAGTCTGTTAAAAATACAGGTCTGTTCATCAGAAACAGGTTATCAGAAACAGGTAAATTCATCAGAAACAGACCTCTTTTTATTTAACCGATTTGTTTCTGTAAAACTGATGACCTGTAAGCATATTCTTGCATTATGCGTAATTGCTGCATTAAACGCAAAGGTTTTTTTCAATGCAATTTTGGTGTAAAGTTGACGAATAACAAAGATCTCCAGGTTTCTGTATAATTCGTCAGAGTTGTATCTAGAATTTTGTTTATAAATAATTTTTAACAGCCTCTGTTCAATTTCCAGCGGTTCAATTGCATTTTTGGTGCGCCACCCCACGCTATTATACCGTAGACAATATGAGACTCTATTAGCACAAAGTAAATTTGTTTTGAGGTATGCAGAGGCAGTATGTCTCGAAGTTCTCTAAAAACGTAATAAAATCCCCTGAGTTTCTTAATTAAACATTGAACGTGATCACCTCAAAGTACAATGTATTGTAATGCAAAAACAGTGCGACGAACTTGGAGTAGTTGGCGCACAATCGGTGACTTTTAAAATTTGGTAAATATTAGCGGAATAATACGAATAAATGGCGGACGATCGGACGGTTTCGAGTGCCACCAAGCGAAGGGCCTCGCGTCAGGTCGAGGTCGGCGGCAGCAGCGGTCGGCGTCTCGGCGCAATCAATATCCCCGCCTATAATTAGTGAAACAGAAAGTAACAGAACACTCTTACCTCGATTCTTACCTTGCAATTAAACGGAATAGTAGAAGTTACTGTGCAAGAAAAAGAAAAAGTTATAGTTACGTGCGGTAAACTTAATCCAAAACAAAATTAAATGGTCTGAATACAAAATAAAATTGAAAAAAGAAAAAAAGATGCTGAAGGCAAAATATTTTACGTTTCGGTTAATCACTATTTATCTAAACGTCTATTTGGAGTAAGGACAAACTGGAATACCATGACCATCTCGTTCGCTTAAACCTTCGATACGTTTAAATTCATTACAACTGCTTTTAATTAATTACGCATTTTCCCGACATTGAAAAAATATGGGAACGGTGTCAAACTTCAAGTTTATAAGAGCGCACCTAACGGATGTAATCTCGACTTAATCGGTAGTTGTTCAAACAATTACAGTTAATTATACTTATACAAATATTCTTAATCAAATCTGCGAATTCGGTAGTCCAGCAGTGCCTTTGTGTTCCTTGGAATGCCAATCAGTGCCATCTGTTATCACGTTGATGTTTTCCTTAAACTGCAAGACCGTGCTAATTCAAATCCTGGATTTTCGTATACCATTAGAAAATTAAAAGCAATTAATCGGTAATTAACGGACCTAAAGTTAATACGATCATCTCTCTTCTACCGGTAAGAGAGCTTTTGGCGGCTGTAAAAACAACAGGAACGGTTGCAAAACGAATAAATGCACACAAAACTTGAGTTATGGGCGGTAAGACAAACAATTAAGCAAAATGAAATCACACAGAGCTTACTCCTCGTCTCCTAGAGCAAATAAGTAAATTCAGGAACTACGATTTCTTGTTAACGTAGTGCCAAACGTTAAACGCGTCTAGAATCTAGATACCAGGTGTTCAGTAAAGCTGATCGACTCCACAAACATACGGTGTGGTCATAACTTCGGCTATGAAACTTCAAGGCGGAAAATAAGTAACTTCGTTACAGTAGATGGTCATTAAGGCACATTTGGATAGACAAATAGGGCACCTTCGGACAGTTCGGACCTGCCTCATTGAAACCATTTGGAGCTGCTTTTAATTTAAACACGGACCACGGTACTACCAAATTAGCACTCAAAATATTAAAATTTGGAGAAACAGAAACCTTCATTGGTAGCGCTTCTTCTGAGTGAATCGTGGATCGTATACCGCTATCGGAAAAGACATGTGGAAACATTGCAAGCTAATAAATAATTGCCTTTGTCGAGCCCTATAGAAAGTGCAAGTAGCATCAGCTAGTGTGCTTGCACAGCGGAAGTCCCTTCGCAATTAAAATTAAAATATACCGCCCTTAATAGTTCTTGTTATATGAGAACGGGTTGGAATCACTGCAACCCTTTAAAAGTTCAAAAGTCCACATCTACTAATTGAAATAACTTTTCTATAATTTTAATTAATGTTCAACAGAAGCCATAACAACCGCAACGATGCAAAAAAATTTAAGCATTCACGTACATTAAGATTGATCTTTCTCCCATAAAATTAGTTATCGAACAGCGTCGGAAGTAAGTATTTACCGACCATTCCCAAAAATCGCAAACGCAATCAGTTACTGTGCCGTCTTGCCTCCCAGAAACTTATTCAAACTAAATCCTCATTTTCCGAATAAGTATTTTATATCCGGAACATTAAACAGGATGAGACAAGGGTAGTCGGTGGAAGTAATTGATTACGAGGACGAATATAAGCTCGCGTGACCTTGCGACCCTTTGCGACGTGGTTGCTGTGCCGCGCTTGAAGCCGCGCCCGCGGTAACACCGTAACTCGTTAACGCACCTTGATACTGTCTCGATTAGGTAACACTAAGGGCGTGCCGCTACAAATCGTCTTTGGATTATATTTGGTATAAAAAAGTTGTTTAATTAGTTGTACAACAATTAAGGGCGTCTTTAAACTAACCCTGTTTGGTTTGACAAATTTTCCACGGTCGTAAAGTAGTCGGTTCGTGGCGAATTATGGGAACCAATTCCGTTTCGCATTTGGGAAAGTTTAATGATTTGATCTAATTAAATGTATGAGACGTATAATGTCTGTTATACTGCTTTGAAACTTGACGAATTATTTTAGTTGAAAGTAAAGACCTTTGAATCCATTGTTACAATTATGCATGGCGGTGTTTGTGAAGTTATGGATTTGTAGGTGCAGGCAATTACACAATTCATGTTTATTTACGATTATTACTGTACCGTCGGGAGACGGTAGCAACATTTATTAACTCATCTTGGGGGATATGCGCCATTGCCACGCGACTCCACCAAATCCCTTACTTTCACAAAATTATAACGTTTTATATACACAGTCGAAGTGTCATCGATCGTTATAAATATTGGGACTTTTCGATCATTCAACCGTTCAACCCGTTAATGTAGGTACCTCAAATAACTTATTTAAACATGTACATTAGTTTCCGCCAAACCCGGTGAAATGATTCGAAATGAGGAATAAATATAATTAATGGCCGGTTTTACAATAACACTGTTACGCAGAATAAGATATCCTTGGAATAGCTGCCATAGCATGTATCTCAGTGGTTGACACAAGTGTAACCAACGCAACCGTCGACATTTATTCTAGGTATAGCTTATTCTCGGTATTTACCTACATTGTAGAATCGGCCCTTAAAGCCCTTGGAAGTAAAAGTTGTATGGAATATAAAAATGAACAGCTTTTGTTTTTTATATAATCTCAAATTTTTCGAGGAGAACCAAAAATACTGTTTTTTTTTTCATTTTCTATTTTTATGTTTTCAAAAAGAGTCGTAGAGGCCTGAAATTTGAGGAAACATAGTTTTTTTTATGACAAACGAGAAATTTTATGGGCCCATCAAGTTGAGCTGTTTGCGAGATATTCACGTTTTTCGAAAGAAACAGGGGAATGAAAAATCAATTTTTTGTTTCATCTTACAGATCTGCGCGAGGAAGCAACATTTTTGTAAGGACTTATATTTTGATAATCAAAAATTGAAAATATCATTCCGATAGCAAAATTTCGAGAAAATCAGCAAAAACTAAGGAAACAGCTTTTCCATATTATTTTACTGTGTGCATTGATCCCAGGCCAAAAAGGACCAAGCACAAAACACTACAAACCTAACTAGCTCGTCAATTTTAATTTGTTCCCGGTACAGATCCCCACCGGCCGGTACAGAAGAATGATTCAATTCTGACCTCAATTACATTTTTAACTCCCATACGACAGTGGGAAAGCTCAAAATCCTCATATTCCAAACGGACTTTTTGACTAAAAATGAACTTTGGGCATGAATTCAATAAAATTAATCGTGATTTGAACATCAAACATATTTGGTCGTTATTAATGAGTCCGAACACAACTTGCGTTAAAATACACAGATACTTTTTATTTTACAATGACACGAGATACTCAAATAAAAAACAACCATTACATAATAAACTACCAGCTAAACTTAAAATTACTTACAGTTTTCTTCCTCAAGACAGAATATCCGAAAGGGGTTCGCACACACAGAACAGAAATTAAACTAAAACTGACACCACGAACACCTGGTGAAGCGCAGAACACACAAACTTAGTCCGACAGTTTCTTCTCTCAGACGTAAATCGTATTGAAAATGTAATTTTGGGTTAAAAACACCGTTTTTGGAAATAAAATCACTTTGTTTGAAAAACATAATACCCCGTCCATTTAGTCGCTTGTTGCAGAAGCAGAAAAATCGTTGATACCTGCTAAATTCAAATCCAGTAAATCCTATTATAAAGAATATGAAGAATCTTTCAAACAAAATCTTAAGCATCGTTCATGATGACATATATGAAGGAAATTTCAAATGTTTTATCCTTTGGTGCATTCATTCAAATGTTTAAATATGCTGCGACTAAAAAAATTGAATCGATTTGGCAGCATACATTCAAACAAAGAATATTACAAGCCAAAGAAATCTTTTGCGTTTACAAAGGGTGACCTACGAAGATTTTTAGGTCAGCCCTCTTAAAGGCCCGATTTCGCATTTGATTGTTCAAAACGGAAATTGTGATTCAGGTATAATAAAAATTTATCATGTCAGAAATCGTGTAGAATTGTAGATACATCGGAAAACTGTTTTTCTTTGTTTTTGGCGATTTTTTCGAAATTTTTCTATAGGAATAATATTTTTATTTTGGAATATTAAAAGCATAGTCTTTTACAACAATTTTTTTCGCCGCGCTGCTCTGTGCGATGAAAACCCCCTGTGTTATTTTTTGAAAATCGTGCATATTTGGGAAATGGCTCAAGTTTACGGGTAAAAAAATATCTTCTTTTTTGCTAATTTTCTTATTCCCTGCTACTCTTATTTCGAACATTTTCCCCTAAAATTAATAGTTTTGCCACAATTTGCAAAATACCACTCTCCATCCCTTTTCACTCCCCGAAATTTGCCGAGTTTATTTTTTTCTGAACAGATACAAAAAATAAAAGAACACTCACTCATTGCCACTTTGTGTGCTCTACAAGTTAGTAGTTAGTTAAATTAAATTTAATGAAGTATAAAGAAACTATACATTCACGATTAAATCGAGTAAAAATCAATTCCAACTCAAACGGATGTTGACGGAATGGTACAGACTCGAGCGCCACCAAGGGATGCGCGCTTTCCCCAGGACAAAGTTTGGGAACGGTTACGAAACGGAATCAAGAAATAACACGTCGCGCGGCCTGCAGACGTCCTAAAAATCATTACGTGGGCTTAAGATTAAATTTAATTAAGAGCACCTTGTTTGTTACCCCTCGCGACGTAATCGGGTACGGTTTACTGCATCTCATTTAAATAGCTACTGATATTATACTCATATCAATGGGTGAGATGAAATTCCAAAATTCGGTAATCCAATTGACCCGCATTGTTATTTGGAATGTTGGGTTCATCCGGCGGGGTCGGCGATATGAAACTGATAAATGCTTAAACTGCACGGCCCCGACTGGTTTTAAGCTTGTTTTCATATATATTGATCACCAAAATCATCTAATAATTCCTTACCGGAACTGAAGTTCTAAAATATTAATTTGCCTTCATCTTCTAAATGACAAAAAGTTTCGGACGCAAAAAAAGATAATTGAAATATCTTGGTGGGAACGGTTGCAAACGCCGAATTAATTACAGCTTTTGTTTACGATACCGGTGTGCCAGAATCATCGCCGAAGCTCAAAACGTAACTTTCTTTAAGACGGCGAATCTGTACATAGGATTGACCGATGTCTCGAGCATTATCCAAAGGACAACTTCAACAGAATAAACACAAAAATTCGCCATTCATGACTGGATGACCACACCAAAAGCAGATATTCGTTTTAGTTAATTCGCAAATAACACTCTGTAAAGTAAGAGCAGCTTTGTTATCGCTTCTACACTGTAGTAGCAACACGGCGAAACTTTTTCCCTAAATTAAATAAAAATAATCTCCATTTCCAACGCAAGCTTGCCTTTTCAAGTTTCTTAATTACCTTCTTCGTCTGAAACTTGGTGCAAATTAACTCGTAACAATTTTGACATTCTTTTTATCTGTTATTTCGAGTCGATCCCATTTCAATTCCTTTAATTATCTTTTTCAAATAATCGCCACGTTTCTTTTATTTTACCGAGTCAGTTTTTTAACAAAAAAATGGAGCATCCACAGATTGGGCGTATATATAATTGGGTTTTCAAATTAACATCAAAATTTATCGAGTAGGAAGCTACGTTGGTAGAAATTGGTATGTAGAAATGCAATCATAACTTTAATTACGTACGTATTACATTTCTGTGTGATACATGACGGATTCCGCTATTTACTAATTGGAGATTAATTAGCGATTGAGTGTAAACTGAAATTAAGATTACACGCAAATGTAACCTTCTTATGAATGTGAATACCCATAATTACCGCTACTTATGTGACGTATGTGCACTGAGGAAATTCATAAGTGAAGCTTAGCAGACAATTGTGGAAAATGAGTGAATACGTATTATAAATCAATACTTAGCATACGTACATACGGTAATTCCTTATTAACTATTAGCAATTGGGAGGGTATTGAAATTTTACTATTTGAGTATTATAAATGTCGAATGCGTCTTATTTACTGTGTAATGGTCCCTTTCGTTTTTGAGACTCACGATTAAACGTCAATTCGTAATGGGCATTACAAAAGAGTTGATCATATTTTCAGGTTCATGGTATGCGTAGATGCATTATAAATTCTTCTTTCCAACTTCGTGTATAGTAAGTTTAGACCTACCGTTCGTATTTATTCCCAGGCTAGCTCAGATAAAAGGGGCGAAGAATAAGAAAGAATTCAATTGATTTTTCCTTTACTGAATATTTTATTAATAGTTAAAAATTGGAAAAATTGTAACTCAAACCTATTCGCAGAATACTCACAAATTTAAATACTTGAGTATGTTTGGAGAGATTACGCAACTTCAATGTTAGTGTTAGTGTGCTTTTTTGAAATAAACATTTTTACTCCCTTTGTAAGAAGTAATAATGTCAAAATTACTAGAGATTATCTCAAACTAAATACATTTTGGAATCGGGAGATTTTGTTAAAACGATCCAAAAAAAATTGGGTGCAAAACATTGATATTTCCGCTGTACGGTACAGGTACGTTTTCTCTCTTCGCGCTCTCAATTTTAATTAGAATAAAGAAATAGTTTTTTGGTTTCTGGACTTTGAAACGCAGCCATTTTATTATTTTTTTGTGCGTTTATCAGATTTGACGTTACTTAAGCGTATTATTGGAAAAACGGTTAGTCCTTATATCCCAAAGTTTTTGTTACATAAGAAAGTTAGTTGAGTGTTACAAGTAGTAAGGTATTAAAGAGATTTAAGTCGTCGTGATAAGAGGGACTTCTCAGTACGCGTTAAATGGAGTTTTTCCATTGCCCTAAATACAAAAAAAAATAATAAGGGGACACCTTATATATGGGAATATTTCAATTTATTGGGTCAATCTAGTGGATTATTTATTAATATACACAAAGTTGATTTCTTCTACTTGAATTTGTATTTCAGTGTTTCTTTCTCATTTTTGAATTGTTTGTAATTGCGTAAATCGTTTTATATTTTGTTATCGCTTTGTAATTATTTAATTTAGAGAATAGAAGGTGTTAGAAGTAAGGTACATCGAATTTTGCGTGATTTGTAAAAAGTTTTATCTTGTCGTTATGATAAGGAGATTTATCAGGCGGAAATTAATTAACGCACGTGATTCATCGCTGTTACCAGATAACGGGTTACGAAGAATTTCATGCGGATACGTGGGGAGGTTTGTCGCATTCCTTGTTTCTGGAGTTTAAATAATGACATGACATGACCTGAGGAAGTAGCCTGTGTTATGGTGGAAGTGGTGGTTCTTTAAATACTAGAATCAACGTAAAAACGCTGCTGAGCGTTTCGCGATGGTTGAAGAGCGTGCACATCTTTTAACACCAATTTTCGGACAGTAGGCTATAAAGATTTGTACATCAGAACCAAGTTCGTCAAAGTTGTGTGAGAAGTTTAACGCGTGTTGTCCGATTACGGAAAAGGTTTCGTCGAGTTAAAAAAGCAAGCAGTTGTAGTACAGCGACGCCCTTCGATAAGGTTCTCTTCTACTGTCCGGATAGCCAACAAAATTTGTCATATTATTCATCAAGCCAGTTTTGTTTGTCATCCAATATTCTGTGTTATTAGTAAAGTGAAGTTCAAAAGCTGTCACCATTTGCGCCTAGTATCTCAAAGCTTTACGAATAAATTATTTGGATTGTTAAGTAAAAGAATTTTTTAATTTTAATTGTCGACCGCCGCGTGCGGGGTGATATGTTCCTTCAAACAGGCTTTGTAAGCCTTTCTTTCTTATTATTGTTTGTGATTGTCAATCAATTAATTGTGTGAGAATCCAAAGTGCGACCCAAATAGTGTTTTTATGTCAGATTTTTCTATTCGTGCCCAGGATTTCTTTGAGGTGTTGATTAAAAATTGTGTATTTTTTGGAATTTTCAGAAATTGATCGAGGTCACCGAGTCTCTCAAATTTAAAGTCAATGTTGGGATTTTTCTTTATAGCAGATAACGGATGTGTACGAGAGAAATAATTATAAAATACTAAGTGCCAATTTGTATTTACTTTGAGCTAGATGAACAGGTGTTTTGTGGGCGACAGTGACCGCATGCCATTACAGTTACACATAGCATTTAAAATATCTAAGACATTTGTAATCATTTAATATTATTTGAGAGACATAATGTATTTCCTTGTAAATTAGTTTTTCAAGTTTTTGTATTGCGGTTGTTTAACAACATCCAAATCTTACAGTATATTCTGTGTGCATACGAAAATGGATACACCGCACTCTCAACGAAAATGGGACACAATGTACACTTCTTAGACGTATCAATAAGAAGTTACTAAATTCGCCCAAATCGGTTATGACACGCGCCGGAAATTGCAACCTCATCAGATCATTAATTTGCGATTGCTGTTGTAACAAATTGATATTTGGAAATGCACTTGACTTTAAAAATTTATGAAAAATATGCTTGACCTCAAAGACGTGGCTTTAATAATTATAGCTATGAAGGAGAGTGTCCGATTTTGCAAATTCTGATTAATACCCTTATCAGCAATTATCCATGTCTAAAACCGATAATTAACTAAATCAGACATGATGAGTTCAATTAATCTAATTAAAGTATCTGACCACAAGCATATGTGAGCTAAGAGAAGATATTAAACGAAAATGAGTTCCAAAAGAGGATAAAAATTAAAATGTATCCTATAACTACCATTTTCTCAATATTATGAACGTGTGCACTTAACTAAAACTATACTTTTTGAAATTGCTTGTTTATCAGAGCCTGGTCACCTTGTAGAAATTCTACAATGAATGATTGCATGAATTGAGTGAGGGAATCGTTTCTATGACAATGGAACGCTCAAATTGACCATGATAATTTGCGCTAGTACAAATTACCGTTGTAGTATCTGATATTATTTGTAGAATGTTGAAGAGAGGAACAGATGCTACTATTTCTGAGGAGAGCTTCTATATGTTGAGCTTTAATGTTGCTCAAGGACAAATAGAATTCACAGTTTTACATAAGTAATGTACATTTTCATTTATTGGTTCTGTATGGACGGAGGGTATCCAATTTTGTTTACTTGAATCATGAGACACAAAATATTGAATTCGATACTGATTTACCCAGTAAATGGTATGTTAAATATTTATTCAGATATATACACGAACGTTTTGTGTCCACCTGTCACTTTAACTCAAAATTGAATTCGTTCTGCAAATTCTTCTACCATCAAATCTGAATAAGTAAAATTTTTGAATTCTATTCAACTCGGAGGTAAATAGGTAAAACGTTAATATTTCCCATATTTCCTTCACCTTTGTGCTACTTTGTGCGGAAACTTTAAAAGCTGCGCATTCGCAGGAATGCGCCGTTATGGTCCAGCAACGTCGTGATATTCAGCGCCGTAGTTACTGGCGACGCTCGGTTTTGATCGCTTCTCGCGTCGCGCCAAACAAATTTTTACATTTTCCGATTGAACAATTAGCAACGAACAAAAAAAGACATTTTCCACACGTTCGTTTGTGCATTTTCCGATCTGCTACCTTTGTATTCTACCGATAGGTAAGTAAACCCTTTTCTCTTGTAGTCTCTGCAGACTGAGTTATGGGTTTATTAAAATTTTCATTCCAAAATATACGCCGAGGGTATTTGCAAATTTTGGTTATTAGGACGTGGAAATGTGAGAAAGAGTGCTTCATTATGTAGCCGTCTCTTATAACGCCCTTATTATGCGTTGTATGCAGAGCAAAGCAAACACGCTAAATTGCGGTTCATCAAGTTTTATTCACAACGCCCTAAATCATTGCGAACTTCGTCAAATTTGTTTGGAGGAAAATTTTGTCATGAGGTGGCCTGATAACTGATGAATGTGACGTAATTTCTAACTCTAGGCTGAAAATAGAGACGAAATCGTAAGGATTTTTACGTTCAGCTGGCAGAGCTTGGTTTAAGTCCTACGATTGTATGTTGTAAGCTGCTTAATTGTCATACGATTATGAATGATGCTCCATCAACGGTCTAGGTAGGTAAACAAAATCAAACCTGGCAGAAGCTCCTACATGTAACATAATGGCAGGCATAATGGTAATCCGTAATGGTTAAACTAGTATTAGTTTAGAGTACGTCGTATACGTAATCTACAAACGTAATGTTTAACGTTGGGAACATACTGGTTTTAATTGTCTTTTTTCTAAATTTTTTGTTTATGTTAATGTTAACTATAAGTATACCTTATGCTTTCCATGTCCCCGAATTTCTTTGCATTTATATGACTGTTTTTTTAGTAAAACAGCGCTCTAGGCATAACAAAATTGCAGTGGAAGCAACAATTTAACTTTCACTTAAAGCCAATTTTCACTTACAACCAAATATATAAGCACAGTGTTTTCACAGACTCAAAAGATTGAGGTTTAGGGACAATTATATTCCATTGTTCCTAAGCACTCTCTTGGACATTGAATCATTTGGTATTTTCATTTAAGAACTTATTGTTTATCAAATGTGTTTTAGTCAAAACAAAATTGAAAACCAGAGTATATGGTGTCCAATTTTAATTTAAAAAATCTGTAGAAAAAACAACATGCAACTTGGCAATCATGGGAAAAAAACGAGGAAAAAAATATACCATAAGCCATTCTGCCATAAATTGTCTACTACTTTAAAGCAGGAAGAAAGTGTTCTATTAGCTCCAGACTAACCCGCCGAATATTTATAACTGGTTTTCTCATAACCTGAAATATTTTAAAAATGTGATTCAATTCTTTTGAAGCAGGTATAAAACAGATTTCTGTTTAAGAGATAATATTCCATCTCTTTACATAACAAAGATTCCCACGATGACGTAAGAAAAATCGCGTTTGCAATACATAATTTATATAACAAAAATTGCAGATTTTTAGCAAAGGAGACGTTTTATGGCATCTAAACCCTTACGTTCTAGCACTTCTATCCTCCGCCACGCAGAAACTATATTCTGAACCCACCCCCATCCCCTCGAGTGACACAACTCACACAACATTATAAAGGTCATAAAAACCTTCTATCAAATAGTGTGTAGAAATTTCAAAATTTGTATGATACCATTAAAAAAATTAAAATGAAATGTCACGTGATAAAGGAAATAAATAAATTTTATTGTGTGATTGCAATTTAACTTTTTTTAATAAATTCAATTTATTGACTACAGTGTTATCAATGTTTCGTCACTTAAAACACGTAAAAAATGTAGACCTTGCTCCCGTACCTTTTTTTAAATTTTTTGTTTCTGATAATTGGCACGCTCAACAGTATCACTTTTATTAGCTCACATTTTAATTCACTCTCCAAAGTGTCGTTTTTACCATAATTTGATGCATAGTCTGAACGATGAAAAAAGTTACACACTAAACACTAAAGTACCAGTTCGAATGAATTAAAAGTAGAAACACAGTGGCGAGGAAATATATAACCTTGACGTATACTGGGTGTTCGAAACAAGAGGGTCATCTCAATATCTCATTTATCGAGATACGAAAAATGTGTCAAATATAATTTTACATCTGACGGTACGATCTATCCGGCTCTTGTTTTTCAAATGCAATGCCTGTGCTTTTTTAATATATTTGAAGAGCAAACAATTCGATGTAGGTACGGCGTAAAATACATAAAAAAATGAAGAAATTCGTGATTCAATATCTAGAAAACTTATGAAATCCAACAAAATTTATTTATCAGTGAGGTCTTCTGGCCATGGTCAGGTTGATGGACGTAGAGGCAACGAGTTCATTTGTGTGGTTTAGTCTGTCTTTAGTAGCACATCTTTTTTTGATGACTTCTGTGATGAACGGAATGTTAAGATCGTGATGGAGGGTTTAGTGGTGATGTATCGTTGGCGCCGTGTTTTTGATTGAAATGGCTGCAGTATCTTGATTTTTGATGTCTTAGGGTACTTCTATGGCATTTTTAATTTCAGTTTACAATTTAATGCTAAAATCAAAGGTTTCCTATAGCGACCAAAATTCATAAATTGGAGCAATTAGGCAGAAGCTCTCATGTACTAGTGCGTCAATATTAACGGAGATACGAAGTTTTACAACACACCTAGTCTAAAGTTCGCCTTTGAATTGTGTTCCGACCCCGAGTACACTGACTTGGACCTCAGCTCCTCTTTTTTGCACACAAGTTTGTATAGGAATTAACATAAATATGCAGACAAAATGAGCGATTGAGCTACAAAAAAAATTGCTTTGAAATTAAGGTACCAACAATGTTTCTATTGAGAAATGCCGAGAAATATGGCCAATAAAGTTCTAGAATTTACGTATCCTCCTTAATTCACTTTCCCTATAATACTTAGGCAGTGGAATTACATAGTTTTCGATTTGTAAATTTTGCTACCGCGAGGTTTGATGTCGATAAAATTGCGAGTATCTTGTTATCTTTAAACATAAAAACGAATTCACACTTTAGTCTTTACACATTTCTAAGAAAACTGCTATTCTTTGGCCCACAAATTTTCTGACGCTGAGAACACACATTTCATCAGAAAATTACTTCATTCAAAAATTCAATGATTTCCAAGAGACGTGTTATACCAAAACTGTGTTAGCCTTTCTTGTGCAAAATCGTATGTAAAAACAGTTCTACAACGTGATTCTTGAAAACGCAAAGTGCGCAGCAGATTTAATGAAATTCTGACCACTTTATGGTCCGGCAAACAGTCTAGATACGATATTTTGTATATTTTACGAACAAATTTTGGAAAATCTTTACAAAATATGTGAACCATTATCGCAATTGGAGATTATCGTCCTTAACTTATATCCCATATTAAACTAAACGTACATGATGCCTACTTCTATAGGTCATTTTGAAACACAAGACGGTAGCGTAGCACATTGAAGAGGAAGGAAGCAGCGCAATTTTCTTGAGCCATCTGAAGCATTTGTTCCTACAATTAAGTTGTGTTCCCAATCTAAAAACTTCATATTTCCGCTAATCTTGAACTAATGAAAATATGAAAAACCTTGTACAAAGAGTGGCCGCGAATACGGAATTTAAGACACCTCATACCTTACTAAAGGTAGGAAGTTACCATTATATAAAAAATACGATATAATAACGGAAGGAAAGTGGAAAACAGGAAGAAAACGGATTACGTGTAAAGATCAAACTCATTCAATATGAAAATAAGATAGAGACATACCGAACAAAAAATATACAGAAAGCAGCTCAAGCGGGGAACCTGATTGACTTATAAAGATAAGAAATGCCCACCACTCATTTATTAGTCACGGTGGTGTATTGAAGGAACGAAATGAAAAAGTGGGGAAACAAATTAATAGTTCATTTCACTGTTCCTTTTGAAACAGTTACAGACTTTAACTTGCAACGTACATGGTGAACGATTTTGGTTTAATCTGATACTTGATTGTAATGAAATGCTTTCCACTTCAGCGTGATGCATCAATCACATTTCGGCGTAATTGTTTTACACAGTTTCGACGCCAAATATCGTCGTTATACGAGTATATTTAATAAATTGAACTGGAGCGTGTATCTAATTAAAACTAAAGGTACAGTCGCCATACGTATTCCTATAATTAACGGATTAGCTGATGTCCTCGTTCTACTTATCTTTCAATTCTGTTTTCACTTTAATTTGATGTATTATTGTGGGCTTGGTATGGGTTTACTCTCAGGGGGTTGGCATGATCGCTCATTACGCATATTTGTTGAAGACATATTTTTTTTAATTGCAAGCCTTTGTCACTCAAATCTGAAAACCGTTTCATAATTTAACTTGAATAGAAATAAGCCCCTGCAGTTTTAGGTGGTAGTTGGTAATCGATTGAATTTAGAGAACATTTGCGAAGGTGCCCTACACTAATCGTATCTGGGTCAAAAAGAACAAATTTTGCATTCAATTGTAACCCTCATTCCACAGTCTTTGTGTTTAAACTCAATCAACTTTTATTCAATATAAACTGTAGCTGAATGAATTTTTATTGTTAATTTGATTGCCTTAAAAGCAAACCCCGCTTTATTTTTTCAATACGTTTCCCAACCTTATATCGATTTTTAACGTTCTGTATTCATTTTCGATATTGATTTAAAGTTACGCAAACTTCAAAAGACGTTTATAAAAAATGTTATGGTAGTTGATTCAATAGAACGTGACGCAGAGGGCCACATCAAAAATTCTAGTGCATTAACGTTGTGCATTATCGAAGTTTTCTAGTT
The DNA here is from genome assembly GCF_008802855.1 of Photinus pyralis. Classification (NCBI taxonomy): domain Eukaryota; kingdom Metazoa; phylum Arthropoda; class Insecta; order Coleoptera; family Lampyridae; genus Photinus; species Photinus pyralis. The sequence goes on from NW_022170403.1 coordinate 45,755,023, forward strand.
TTTCATACTTTATTTATCATTCTTAAGAAACACACTTTCTTCTAAAAGCGAAAATAAATTGAAAAACTTAACACACTCCCAATTCGGCAGCACTGCTGAGTATTTTACAATTTAATCTAAGATTACATGTCATTTTGAAGAAACTTCGACAATATTATCTGGACTCGAGTTGAATATTGAATTACTACATCATCTCACTTTGTTTGGGCAACGTAATTTTAAACTAAAGTTCTCTTCTACACTTGAAACTGCCAACTAATTCAGCAAGGAACTAATTACAATTGGTGCCTAAAACCTCATTGCTCCTTTTCGAGTATTCTGTAGCATCAATAGAGAATCTGCTAAAACGCTTCCAGTTTCAGTATTTAATAATGCGGTTTTTGAGCATAGCAAAGGAACAAAACTGTGGCCCATGTACGTATAAGATTAAACACATGTTAGAAACTTTACTACCTAGAGATTGTAATCGGTATCGCCTAATAAGTAAGATAAAAATTCAAGATGGAGCTCCACCTGCTAGGTTTACGAAAGTTGGTCTTTTTGTAGACCTTTTTCCACGTCTATAATCCCAACTTTATTAAATTTCATATTACACTGCATTATTTTATAATCATCTCTTGACGTAGGTACTTATAGCAACTCGCAGCATGAAAGATGGATACGTCCAACTTGACTTCGAACTTTTTGCAATAACTATCTACTTAATGACCCCTAACAGTGACGCTGCTGTACTATACAATTAGGATTTCACAAACAACAGATCGATATGATGAACGTTAAGTCTAAATTATTAACGCTGCACCACTGGAATCCATGCGTAGTGATAATCCCCATAATATTATAGCATTTCTGATTGCGTCACTGAGCTTACGTCTCTAGCAGAACGTGCCGTCCAAATGGAACGTTTTATTTGGTTACGATTGCGTTTGTGTGATTTTGGTCCATAAAGTTATCAACGTGACGTCAACACCAGCATTTGTGTAAGTAACCAAAGCGGATCCTACTGAAATGCACGGTTAACGAAACAATTGATAACTTTTAGCTTAAACGTTAAGTCGAGGTAACGCGTATGGGCTCGATTTTCCGTCGTCTGTCTGTTCCATTGAGATCTCGACCCCTGGGCGACCTATAGGCTCCGGGTTTTCGCTAATTGATAGCTGCTATCGTCTATTATTTGCCCGTTACTCATCGTTTACAGTTGTGTTACGCCATTGAGTAATAACTAATCCTTCACTCAACGGTTACGCTACGCGGCAACACGCACGAGTGGGTTCTGAAAAATTTTTTTTTTGCATAGGTATCAAATTACCGGGCTTTTTTTGTCAAAAAATCGTATGGAAAGTGATACTTTTTTCACGATTTTTACAAATGGCTTTGCGCTGCTGATTTCCAGTTTCATTACCCATTTTTTGGGGTTTGTTACCAATTTTTTAGACCGTATAGTTTGCAATTTGTGAACGTAAGTTCATATAGTTGCATATACAGCGCAAATACAAAAATTTATACTTCTTCACGCCCAGGACAAAAAGCATTTATTTGTAATTGAAAATAATTACACCATACATTCTAAAACATATCGAAACCCTTTGAAAATGCAATTCATATACACTGACTTTTCAAAAGCTTTCGACAGCGTAAACGACGATATTTTATTAAATAAATTATATTGGTAAATATGGTTTTTCCGACCGCCTGCTAAAGTTCTTTGTATCATTATATTTCTTAATGAAAATGATCTGCATTTCAATATTAAAAAGTGCAAATCGTTGAGCTTCTCGCAAAAAAGAGAGGATACAGTATTTCATTACAAATAGGCAGGTCAACCTTTGGAAGCTGTAGATTACCAAGATTATCTTGTGATCGTTTGTGATAAGAAATTGTCTTTTAACATTCATATAGAAATAGTATATTATATACCGCGGGACTGAAGTAGTACTTTTAATCCCGAAGGTAAAGTTTATGGCCCGACCGAAGGGAGGGCCATAATTTACCTGAGGGATTAAGACCACTACTTCAGTCGCAAGGTATATACGATATTTTTCGTACTTCCTAAACTGAAACACTAAAATCTGTATGGAGTTAGAGAACGCGTTCTTTCAAAAAATCGCTGTTTAACAAGTTACCATAGGAACGTTGCGTTGGCGTTGGTACGACAATCCCTATGCTATGGTAACAAAAATAATTTGGAAACTGTCATTGCTAGTGTCATAATTTTGGTGGTAGGGTGTATTTGATATTGATAAAAAGCAGCCAAAGTAGGTAAAGAATTGATACCACCGAAATCCAAAAAACTGTATGAGCAGCAGTACAATGCGTTTAAGAAGTAGTGCCGCATACAAAATGTGAAACAACGTACTGAAATTGCCTTGTTAGTAATTTCATCCTTCCGGGATTTTCGTCCAAATTTAATCCCGGCGGGACAAAAAGTGACACTTCAGTACTTGTCATAACGGAGTGAAGTTGTCACTTTAGTCTCGGAAGTACGAAAACAAAATTAAAGCGACGTATTTAAGTTTGTGCTTCATTTTCAGATCTTCCAAAGATCTTAAAATAAAAACGCAAGTACGTATAAAATTCTTTACCACACACTAGTCCGGCCAGATCTTGAATATGCATCCATCATATGGGCATCATATGTAAATAAATACCTGCAGGCTATAGAAATGGTCCAGAAAAAATTCATAAGACGTACGCAGCGCCGGCTTATATCAACATATCCCCTCTTTCACCACTATCTTTTCGCCAGGTACGCCAGGTAATAGTTTTTATTGGCTCTAGGAGATGACAGGCTCGCCTGACGGCTCGCCAGTCAACTTCTCCTATCGCCAGTAAAAACTCACTTACCTGGCTAATAATGTAAAATACTATTACATTGAAATCCCTATGATGCGTTACGCAAGTCACCACCCTGTATAATGTACTAATGTAATGTATTTTGTACTTGTCCTAATAGATACGGCAAAAGGTCTCGCAGTAGTATTCTCAAGGAAAAGGAGTAGTCAGTAGATCATTATACCTAACTGGAGACTACTTCTACAGTTTTCAAGATATTAAGTTCGTTCTTTTTGCATTCGATAGCATATAGGTCTAGCACCTGAGCCAAGGAAAATCTTGACATTTAAACTGCACAATGTCAACTTCCTTATTTATTAATATACGTTGTTGAAATTTTTACCACAGATATTTCTGGTGAAGGCAAACATATCGCATATCATATAGTAAAAATCAGATGTGCGCATGCGCAGACTGCGCAATAGCAACTTTCTTATTTAATTTCTTTGAAATTTTAACCGGGGTTGCTTTTAGTGCAAGCAAACGTATCGCATATTGTAAACATCAGATTAATGCGCACGATGCGCAATATCAACTGTTATTTATCGAGATATATTTTGAAACTTTAATCACAGATGCTTCTGTTAAAGGCAAGCATAACTGATATTGCAAAAATTAGATGTGCGCATGCGCAGTCAGTGCCAACTTCTTTATTTATCAATATATTTCTTTCTTTGAAATTTTAATCATAGATGATCATAGATTCTAGTAAATAAAAACCTATCACATGTAGTAAAAATCGAAAACTACAAATGTCATTAGGAAAAGCAAACATATCGCACACAATAAAAATCAAATCCACGCATGCGCAGACTGCAAAATTCCAACTTTTGTACTTATGAAAATCTCTCTCTCTCTAAAGTTTAACCATAAACGCTTCTAGTAAAAACAAACATCGCATACCTATAGCATAAATTAATGTGCTCATGCGCGAACTGCGCAACGCCAACTTTTTTGTTTATGTAGATATTTCTTTGAAATGTTAACCATTTATGCCTCTAGTAAAGAAAATCACAGCGCACATATGTATGGCCTTTTGGGAAGTACTGATCATTCATGGAAAATGCGCTGAAGTTACTCGCCTTAAGGCGAAAACCTTTTTATTTGTTACTCAGTTGTAAACGTTGATTAACAAGACAAAACGCAAACGGGTGAACGTCATGTTTAAATACCACTGACTTGTAAAACTGACAGCTGACCTGTAAAAATTTTACAAGTTAGTATGACCAGAATTAATGCGAAGTCTCTGTTACATGGATAACAAGATATTTTAGACATTTCTTCAAGATCAATTTAAGAACTAATTATTTATGTTTACAAATGAGTAACAAATAAAATATTGTACATTATACGCCAGGTAATAGTTTTTACTGGCTCTAGGAGATGACCAGGCTCGGAACTTTTCCTATCGCCAGTAAAAACTCACTTATCTGGCTAATAATGTAAAATACTATTACTTATTTTGTATTTAGTCAGATCTTTAAGGTTGCGATTTTTTTTACACACCAAAGTCCATTAGAAAAGTCACGTGTACAAATATGCAAGACAGGCACAAAATGCCGCTGGATTTCTACGGAAAGTCAACACGGTATCTCATTGATACTTTTTTGGTGTAATTTTGTCGCTGTGTTTAATGAGAATCTATCAAGAAGTTGAACTATTTCAAACCTAGAACACACAACGTGGCAAGAGTCAGGATTTTACCTCTAAAATTTAAGAAGTTTGACGCATAGGGAAGGTGTATGATGGGAGTCTGGTAAGTGTGTTACAGATATAGTACGTTCTAAATTCCAGAACGTTTTCAATAATAAAATTATTGTATGCCCGCGCAAGAACGTATAGTAAAACCTAAAAGGTAATGAAATTGATAATTATACGTAAACATACTCGTCAATGGAAGCATAACAGCAATTTTCATTCATAGGCTAACAAGCTTAGGTGTTTTACATTATAACGTTCTTTGTCGATACCTTCACAATCAAATTATGTAGACGTTTAATTGAAACGTACTTACTTTCAAAAGCGAACAAATAAATATTGGATTTATACGGAATTAGAATAAATGTCTGATTTTCTTATTCGAAGGAATTAGAAAATTTAAATACCTTTCCTAATTGTAATTCTATTTCATATCGCTGCTTACCTTGCAGATTGTACTGCCTGTTTAATATTGGAATACCCTTGGGGTTACCGGCTTACTGCTATTCGAAACAGATTTTGGTTGTATCTTGATGTTTCAAAGACCCCTTTTCGGTTCGGTAATTCAAGTCATGCATATGATCTAAAACTGATTGACACAAAACTCACATCTTGCGTTGCAATTAGTGTTTCAAAGTGACACCGCCTCGCAAATGCTTCATTAAGTAGTCTTATGTCGAAGTATATTAGTTTGCCACAGAAACATCCACATTCAGTATGCAGAAAAAACGGCTCTTTAAAAAATTACTGTTCTTAACTAAATGGATGCGGGCTAAGAAAATTTCGGAGAAAAGGAGCTGATCCTCAAGTATTTCACTGAAGAGATGGTGTTAGCGTACGTCGAAATTCAGCGGTTTGTTCACATTACCTACCACCCTTCGGAGTTTGATCTAAACATTGCCTTGTAATTCTGACTTAAGCTCGTTTTACATACTGAAAGTTACTTCATGAAAGTCGGAAAAAGTGACAACTGTCCTTTACAAACTGCAATTCTATTTCACTTTCAAGTGAAAGTACCAACCTGAAAAAAATATAGGTTAGATGAAAATAAATTTTACACAACTGTTCTGTATCTATAAATTATGCGCTCCATAATACGCATTTTTACTGTGTTGTACTTTGTGTGTGGCACCTACTCTTAAATTGACATTCGGTTGTAAATTTTGCTCACTTTGCGCACCATTTCTTTTCATGGTCGCAAAACAGGGCATAATATTCTGGTGCATGTGGTGCACGAAGGACGAACTGAGATGAATTTATTAGTGTTTAGAACGTATAGGTAGAAATTAAAAGGGTTGTGTTGAGTTGAAGGGAAGCATTGAAAAGTTAGTGGCGATTGGACGCATAACTTTCCGCCGTGTGGGACTAATAAATGGCATTAGTTTTCTCTCAACTCCATAATATGCGACTAACCGCCATATTTAAACATTAAACACAATTACGAATAGGGATTTTATTACTTTTCCGATGAATTTGCATCGTTAAAAAATCGTTTTTTTTTTAAAAAAGCGCAATACTTTTGTATGATTGTGGAAAATTGCACACAATCAGGGGTTAATACATTTGAAGTTACTAGATTACAAATTGAACAATTTTACACCCGTTAGTTCGAGACCTATTATTACTCGTATTACCAATTATGATATTGCAGCAGTAATAAGACTCATTAATCACTAATCGCACTGGCTGTAATTGGCACAGTTATCTACTATTGGGTTAATTTTGAATCCTTACAGAAGAAACTATTCAAAGGTTATTTTGTACTATATTTCAGTGTAACACAACCAAGGGAGGTAACGCTTATGTGCTCGATATTCTGTCGTCTGTCTGTTCCATCGAGATCTCGGCCTCTGAGTCACTTCCGGTTTTCGCGAATTCATTATCTGCTGTGGTCTATATTTGCCCGTTAGGTACTTATCATTTACAGTTGTGTTATGCGGACAGAGTTTCTGGTGGTTTGACTTACTGTAGAGTTTCTCCTTTATATTTCTGAAAATTAACTAAATAAATGTTTAACTCTATTTCACATTCCAGCAAAAAGAACATCAAAGGTTCATATAAGTGTATATTGAAAATTATTTAAAATTGAAATATTTCCATTATCCCTTAGAACAGTGAATACGTAAATTTTGTTTAAGGTAATATCAATTTAAAATGGTCATCTCATTCTTTAACGATCAATACCCTAATTTTTTATTCTTAATTTACATAAGACACATCACACATTCAGTTAAGTATAAAATTAACCACTGAATCTGGGTTTTTTGCTAATATAGAAATTATACAAGATAATAACATTATAATTCTTGAATAAAAATATAAAAAAACGAAAAGCCAAATTCAATGGGCGCTTCAAATTGCAAATTATATTTAGTATCATATAATATTTAAAGATAGATTGAATCAATTTCAGGGTCAATTAATTCAAAGGGTCAATATTAGTAACAAATGTAACTAACCTTTTAGTTTAGGGAAAGGGTTTATTTTCTTAACTTCTAGGTACCGTTGGATCATATATTGTAGACAGTGATGTCTTCTGTCAAAGAAAATGCATTTGGAAACTCGCCGATAATAAATTCTGCTGGGAATGGATGGTTACTTCAACAGGAATTTTTAGCGCTTTCCACAAAAATAAAAAAAAATGCGCTATTGTGGCCACTTTGTCCGTCCGTCCGTCCGTCCGTCCGCTCGTTTTGCGACGCTACTAGTTCTTTATCTTAAGAGCTATTGTTCTACTTTTTTCGCTATTTGGTTCGTTATGGTGTCGAGTCTTGTACCAAGGAAGGAATTTTTTCTGTACCGCTTACAAAAAAAGTTATTGTAAAAAAAACAAAAAACCGTTTTTTACATGTTCCATAATTTTACACTTTTGCCGTTTATTAACGATCCTAGAGATCGTTTATAATTTTGCATTGCTATCTGTCGCCTGCCGGTTGGTCTCTCCGTCTGTTCCTTTGTCTGTCTGTCCATCTATCTGTCCGTGTGAACGATAACTTTGTTTAGAAATGTTCGATCGCCTTTACATCTCCGTTAGTTATGAACTGAATTGCATGAAATTCAATATGGGCATAGCTTTAGCCATATAATACGCAATGCCAAAAATTGAATCGAATCGATTCAAAATTCACAGTGCCCTTTTCGCATCTCGACCATTTATAAACCGAATTGCAAACTTTTTTACTTATAAAAGTAATTGAATGAAATTTGATACATAGGCACTTGGAATAAAGGAAAATCAAACGCCAGTTTCAAAATTTGGTTTTGCGCATGCGCAATGCCAACTTTTTTATTTATGGAAGAATTTAAATGAAATGTGATACATAGGCACTTGGAATAAAGGAAAATCTAGCGCCAGTTTCAATATTTTATTTTTCAACTTTTTTATCTATGGAAGCATTTAAGTGAAATTTGATACTTAGGCGCTTGGAACAAGGGAAAATCTAACATTAGTTTCAAAATTTAGGTTTGCGCATGCGCAGTTCCAACTTTCTTATTTAGAAAAGCATTGAAATGAAATTCATAAACTGAAATTGAAGTAGCATGTCAAAAATGGATTGCCCATGTGCAACGCTATCTTTCATATTTGTGGCCGGATTTTTACGATTTTATCAGAGGTTGCATCTTACAAATGGGAAATGAATGCAAATGGAAATGCGCTTTATGTAAATCGTTAACGATTACTTTTTAACTTGTTCTCTTTATTGTAATAACATATATTTATTATAATAATAAATATTATTATATTAAATAATTCCACTCTGAATGATCTCTTTTTATTAATGAGTAAATTTTTCATGCTCACAATGGTGAATTAACTTAAAATGGCGACTAAATTCCTTTGCCCAGTACTCTTTTTCTAACCAATCCCGAACGGCTGTTAATTATTTCAAAAACCAAAATGGGCAACATGGTCCACGATAGGTTTAAGTCATGCTTATTCAGACATGTAAGGTTATATCCCCGTTAAAAAAGATATAATCCTGTCCCTAGGTCCGACTGATAGGCGACATAGACCATTAGAGAACAAAGAAACCATTGAAAACCCCCGCGCAAAATTGATAAGTATTTTATTGATTCCAATCATCCAAATAAATTCATTATATTATCACGACCAAAATTTGTTTGGGAAAACACTGCAAAACCTTGACATTTTTTACAGCTAAAAAATATTGCTCTACTTTATTTCTGCGGGAAAAATCGAACAAATTTAAATCCAACCTAATGAGCCCGGCTAATGAAATGATAAAACGAAAAAAAGGTCAAAATGTGAATAATTCAGTGAGGGAATGTCAACTTTAAAGAATACACACACTAGTGGTTCTCCTATGAAGGTTAAAATATTGCTGCTCAAATCGGAATATTTTTGCAAGAAATTTTAGTCACAATCTCTTATCATTTGACTCGTACAAAATAACAACTCCGATAACATTTTATTAAATTCAATTCATAACGCAAACTATATTGCTCTAAATGATGGCTCTCCAACTCTTTTCACTAAACTGATGGTACTTTTGATTTATATCTTAGCTTCGGATCTGCAAATATATAGTAAGTCAAATTACTTGGATAACTGCTCCCCAAAACGTTTTTGAAAATTAAGTAAACCTTAGTTAATCACAAAGAAATTTCTAGTAAACTAACAGACCTGTGAACTTCGCACCATTCCCAATTCTGCACCCGGATGGAACATAAACTCGGAATTGGCGGCTACGTCGCCTCACCTACCTTTGAGCTTGCGGCGAAGAAAACCACTGTGGTGTTCTTACCTTACCTTAGGCGGTATTAGATTTGCAAAATCCTTTAATAAGGGCCTCATGGTCGTCTCAAAATGGGAATGATGGGAACATGCACAACACGTTTCTTGATTAGGATAATACTTATTATTATTATAAAAAATTGCATGGATACTAATGTTGCCTCAAATTTTGTGAATACCAAAAAAATTACCTACCTTAGTAAATTCTGTAGAATCATTATAGCTTCCTTTGACGCACAGAATGAGCAAACAATGGAATTTCTGTTCACATTTTTGCATGTAGTAACTAGTTACTCCTAGATTTTTTTATGATAATTAAAAAATATCAAACATACAATTACATTTCACTATTAGAAACGTGTCTAACTTAGAACGAATAACTTCCGACACATTCACATGGGCAATTTTACTGAATGAAATTGACGAATGAAAATTACTTTTAGGTACTTTACATACACATAAATACGGAATACTTCCAATATCAAATGTACACAAGTCGGCTTCGTTTTATAATACGTAAAATTTTCTAATTCTAAATTATATAAGGGCAACTATCTTACCATGGCAGAAACTTAGGACCCGGTGCATTGTACTTCCTTCTGTAAGGATTCATCGAAACTTCTCAACACGAAGTCCCTCTAAGCAAGCAAACAAAACTACAGAGGTTCTTATGCGAAGAAAAAACGCAAATTTTTATAAAACCTGTAAAACTGAAGATTTTGCTAATCTTCGAAACGCTGTATCTCAAAAACTATTAGATGTACACATTTAGTTAAAGGCTTGAATTGTCAAAAATTTTGTCTAGTTTGAAAAGGTACGCAACAATAATTGCTTGAAAATCTTTCTTTCAGGACTAAAACTAACAAAAACCAAAAAATAGTAGACAAACTGGTGTAGGGGAGAGTGGGTAGGTTTGGGACGTTTTGTGTTTGAATGGCAATTAAACCGTTCTCTTAAGTTGATATAATATGAAATTTTTGGACAGTACTCTTTGAAGTATTTAGCAGAAGTCTACTTATTCCAAGTCATTGATTTATGTTCTTAAATTATGAAAAAAAAAATATGAAAATTTATTAACAAATGTCCCAAGCCTCCTGCCAGGCAGGTGAAATGGGACACGTGGCAGGGAGAATGGGACAGGTGGGGAAATGTACAGTAGACAATAAAAAAAGTGTTCTTATTGAAGTAAATCAATGTATTATAATAATGTCGAAGTCAACGGACATTTTTAAACATGTCAAAATTTATTTCAAAAGAAAAAATGGACGAAGTCCTTTGAGTTCCACCAAAACATTGTGGGGATGGTAATTTCAATACAATGTCACTTTTAGGAATTGTGCTACTGTCTTCTTCCGTTGGGAAGACAAACTTAGATGAAGTGCCCTTTCTTCGAAGAAAGCTCACTTCCATCTCCTTACTTGCCAAGGTGTTTACTCTGGCAGCGTAGTGCACAATCTGCTTTTTACCTAGAAATTTGCATAAAACAAAATCCCCCACTGTTACACTATCAATGTCAAAGTCAAAGTCATCTTCCTTTTCAAAGTTAAGATCTTCGTCGCCAGACGAATCATGCAAATCCGGCATGCTACTCTCACTTGAACTGTCTGTATCATCAATAACAGTTTCTTTTTTTCTGTTATTAGGTAAAATACTACTACCATTTCCCAACCTTTTTTTGGTTTGCTCGATTTTTTGTTTGCATTTCTTGTTCTTCTGGAGCTCCTCTATTTCTTCCTTTTCTGGAGTATCCGTTAAGATTCGAGTTTTTCCACGTTTTCGACATTGTTTAACTTTACGAGGAGCGGCTTTCGGATAAGGCATAATATGTTCTGGTGTTAACACCTGCTGAAGAAAAATAATAGGTAGGTAATGACCTGAGCTTTTGAAAATTAGTGACATTTACTCACCTCCATACAAGTTGAGGTAGAAGTGCTGGGTATATTCATTTCACAAAACCGCGATTCATTTGAACCGCAATTGATATTGCAATGCTCTTTATCAACTGAAGTAGATTCATTTCCTTGTTCATTTTCATTAAATGGACGATCTGTTACATATGACATCAAAAAGTCGTCATTTGAAAACACACTGGGATTATAGGGCCATATGCCCGTTTTTTGAAACCCTTTTATAATATTGTCTTTTGTACAAGCACTGTTAAATGCAGATCCGCCAAGTTCAGCAATATTATATATTGTTAGAGTCTTTCCGGGGTTTGCAGTCATCCAGTTGTCACATGCTTGATTGTATCTAGCTTTCAATGGTCCATACACGCAAACATCTAGCGGTTGAAGACGGTGGCTGCAGTGTGGCGGAAAAGTTATAAGCAGCACTCCATTATCTTTGGCTTCTTGTATCACACTGATGTTCACATGACTATCGTGGTTGTCTAAAAAGAGCACCACAGGATCATCTCGGCTGCACTTAATATGTTTAATAAAATGTCTAAGAGTCAATAAAAAATTGTCTGAAGTCATCCAACCACTTTTGTGTGACAAACCGAGACTTCCAGGTGGCGCTCCGTGAAGCATGAAATCTTTAAAATTCACTCTGGGAAAGACGAAAGCCGGTGGAACTGTGTTACCCGTAGCATTAACAAAACAACATAGCGTAATTAGCTGACCGCGTTCCGCTGATGTCACTTGTCCAATTTGTTTAGCACCTTTTTCGCCAATGATTTTAGGAGGCTTATGAACCGTTGTTAAGGCTGTTTCGTCACAGTTCCATATCAAATCTGCTCTAAAGGCATGACGATCGTATAATTTTTTGACGTTAGAAAAGAAGTCTCCCACGTTCTTCTCATTGAAACTGGTAGAACGGCTTAGGCTTGTAGCTTCAGGAGCACGAATAGAAAGGGTGCGATTTCTGCGCATAAAACCAAACAACCATTCTTTTCCAGCTTCTTTCTTTTCTTCCCACTGACGAGGTAACTGAAGTTTCAATGCGATAGCATACTGATAAGCAAGTCTCTTCACCTGTTTAGTGCTTAGACCATAGTGCATTTTTGATGCGGTTTTTAAATATTGACAAATCATTTCTTCTTGTTGAGTGCTGAACACTTGCTTAACAGCGATATTGGGGTTGTACTTAAATTCAACAATGTTATGTACATGTTGTGATGCACTTACGTGACGTGCTAGTGACGATTTTGAAATATTGAACGAAATTGCTACTCGTCTTATGGAACTGCCTTTCCTAACTTCTTCTAATGCATTTCGCAATTGTTGTTCAGTAATGCGTTCTCTGTTTGTTTTACGCGCCCAAATTCTACCCATTATGGGGACTACAAAAAAAAATCATTTGTACAAACCTACATTAGAGTGGCAGGTAGAATGGGACTGTCCCATTCCTACTGAGTTGAGGTTGTCCCATTCCTCCTGCATAAGGTGTTAAAAAATTTAAATTTCCCACAATTTTATTAGAGGAATTTGCGGTTAGGAAACCTATATGCATATACAAAGAACACAACAAGCATCCCTATGAAAATAAATAAGAACTTAATAACCACACATGTTTATATGTTGAGCATCAATACTTACTTTTTGATGGAAAAAAATACACAATTAACTTTTTTAGCTCGAAATAGCAACACAAATGAAAGTAGCTATACACAAAACGCACTACTACAGCCACCTATTACCACACGCGGGAACATTTAGTAGTGCAGAGAGCGGTAGAAATAATGTATGTCCCATTCCACCTGCGTCCCATTCCTACCCACTCTCCCCTA
>NW_022170403.1:45768138-45885517 GCF_008802855.1 Photinus pyralis
AATTATTTAATACTTGGACAAAATGTGCCATTCGTCGGGCTCTTGAAACTAAAACGCGACACAAGACCAACAAAAATAGGTAGGTAATTAATTATACTTGTGGTTTTACTGTTGGCACTAAAAAAAAGCATTATGCGGGTCACTCTGTAATTGGTCGCAAGCCTGTTGAGGGCCCAGGAAAAGAGAAGGATAATAAATAAATAAATAAAAAATATGAAGAGAAATAATTAGGAGCCAGGAGATTATGACATTCAGAGCACCTTTAATAAGGAATGAGACCAGTAAAATTATGGAACCGGTGACGGATTTTAAACGACTATGAAAATGTTAGTGAATTTAGGGAAAATAGAAAAAATACAAACAAAATAGGCGTCGTAATTTAGGGCATGTGAATACGAAATTAGATGAATTAAAAGTGTTATAAATAGACGAATTAAAAGGTAAGTTTCAGGGAAGGAAACAAATAAAAGAGATTGATGTACCTACCTAATTATCACAGTTAGGGAATATTGGAAATTAATAGGGATAGGGAATCAGGATGACTCAATCGGGGAGTGAATCTTGAACTTAAAAACGGCATCTATAGTTTGCAAGGAGGAGGTAACGAAACAGCTTTTAGACTCAATTACATTGTACGCATTCGATGATTGACGATTATTTGATTCATGATATCAGTAAGCGGTTTAATGGTTGAGATCCAAATTACTTTAGTAGGGGTTACAATCAAAATTTTGCTAGAGGAGCAGCTAGGGGTTACAACCAAAATTTCAATCGAGGCAAAGGTACAAATTTAAATTGTGGTACAAGTAGGGCGAATGTAGCCTTTGTGAAATTGACACCTAGATAATGTCAATTAAGTATTTGTGTAATTGGAAATTAAGTTGACTAAGTAAAGATTAATTACTTCCTTTTGCTTGCTTCTGTTATAATAATTGCCACTTTGTATTTTAAATTTTATTAGGTATTTAATGATTCATGGAGTTCTAGTAAGAAGTTGGCTGTTAATCCCAGTCCTAGTATAGACTTTCCAAAAGATTGTCACCAGAAGAGTTTGGTAGCAAATTCAATCTCATTGCGAAGTTTGGCACTATCAAAGAGTTTTCCAAGTTGCACAATTTGGCGCATATTATACGATTATCTTGCAATTTATACAAAATCGACACGGGACAGACCTATCAAGTCCTGGACTACACTTAGTATTGCGAAGGAATCCAGACAGAGCCGTAGCCAGAGGAGTGCAAGCCCGCTCTTGGGGCCCACTTTGCCCGCTCTTAAAAGTTGCTTAAAATAACACAATGTAGCATGCTCATAAATAATCAAAATTTCTTAAAAAAAATTAACAAAACAAGAGATAGAAAAACTTCAACCATTTTAAGTGGAGAAAGATGTTTTCGGTTGAAAAATGGATTTAATAGTTTCCTAGCGTTTCTTCGAAAACGACATTTTTGGGTTTTTTGTTCAGGACTTCGCTATTTGTAGAGCTACAAGAAACTTTGACAGGGAAAATTAATCAGCATAAAATTGTGCTTAAATTTGCCTATTTAAGCTACTTTGCATCTAGTGCGGTTTACGAGATCTATGGTGACAATGAAAAAACCCACCCTGTATTATTATCATTTTATTATCTTTTTTACCACCTGCAATACGCAATACAGGCATAAGAGAGATCCGAGGAGAGATCTACAAATGACCTTCTATTGTATTTGGAGAACTTATGCATTTGTTGAAGATGACCACGATATAAAAAATTAAAGTAACCAGAATATCCAGAACCAGAATATAAATGGGCTTATTTTGTAGGTACTAATTTTAACGTTAAAAAAATTTGATGTGGCTAGCACAGATATCACCCCCACACTTGCGCATGCGCTATTCTGCCCAAAAGTAAGAGAGATATTGCATTGACCCCCACTTTTTAGACGGAAATACACGTTTTGAAGCACCAGGAATCCGAATTAAATAAAATCTCTATATTGTCGGTCCATCTGTACCTACTCTCATTTCCGGCTAAACGGCTGAACTGATTGGAACCAAATTTGGTATAGGTACATATTCCTAGACATAAAAGGGTAGAATCGCGCAGGTGTGTGGGTGGTATATGTGCTAGCCATGGTTAAATTTTTTCAGATATAATTAAACTGTATATAACAAGCTGGACTCCCAGATTCGACACTAAAAAGCGTATAAGCGGGGAGAAAACGAGTTAAACTAATTTTAATCTGGTTATAGAAACGATTTAAATGCTGACAAATTGGAATGTTAAAGTGATCTAAATGAAATATGGGTCAAACTTATAATTAATAATACCTACTTCATACATTCTTATGGTGTTATCTACTTTCAACCGAAATGATATTGACAAGTACGTTTAGTACGTAAATGCAAGTTAATTAAAAATATATAGCCTCGATTTACACCTTAAAACTCATTAATACAGTTAAAAACTGCAATAATAGAATTACCCTTGATCTAATTTTAACCAACTTATGGCCGTTTGCACCAACAAATTTAAGGGTAGCTTAAAATCCATGGCACCCATTGTCTCAATAATCGTTGCCATGGATTTTAAGCTACACTTAAGCTAAGCTCCACTTAAATTTGTCGGTGCAAACGGCCATTAAACGCGGAAATTAAATCCGCTGTCGACTCACTGGATAAAATTAACCCATTTTGTCCTGCACTAGAAATAGTCTACAAAGTCCATAGGCCAACTAAGCGAATTACCAAATTAACCAACTTCAATTTTCAAAAAGGCAGATTTTCTTAAAATGTACGTCCTTTTTCGCGATTTAATTGGAAGGAGTCTCTTATTCTGAAGACGTTCACATACTAGGTAGATGATGCAGTAACTTTAATGAAACAATAATGAACATTTTCGATTAATGTGTTCCGAAAGTTTGAAATAGGAGTGCCCATATTTGGTTTAATATAGACATTATTAAGAAAATCAAACAGAAAAATAAGTTTCGGCTATAGAGCCCATCGGAAGGCTTCATTGAAGCCAGGAAAGAACTCAAAAGAATGATCCTCTTTGCTCATAAGAAGTACATTAATCAAATTGAAATGGATATGCGGAAGAATTCCAATAAATTCTGGAACTATACGTTATACTATAAGTCGTTGAGGAAAAATAGTCAACTTCACGGAGTTTTTTTAACCAAAAACACCTCGTTAACGGACCCCAGAAGCATTGCGGACGCCTTTGCATCCTTCTTCGAGTCAGTCTACACTGTTGAGAGGAATGATGGCCTTGAAGATGACGTGGAATCGGACCTGGTGTTATCCAAATTGCCTTGATTGAATCCGAGATACTGGAAGCAATTAAAAAATTGAATCCGAAGTCGGCTATGCGCGAAAATGTAATCCCACCCTACATCCTGGATGCGCATCTTTATAGGTAACCCCCTTACTACATCCATTTAATTTAGCTTTGCAAACGTGTACATTTCCTGACGCTTGGAAAGGCACCAGAATAACACCAATTCACAAAAGTGGAAGCAAAAAACGACGATTACCAATTTAATGCAGTTTACGCATTTCTCACAGCAGCAGCCTTGGATGAGAGAGCCCAGGTGGACTGTGTTTATACAGATAGAGTGATAAAAAACTCAAAAGCACTACTATTACTAGATCGAAAAATCCCTTACTTTTTGACGATAAGATGAATGGAAAGGTCTTACTACGAGTCACCTCCGTTAAGGACCTGGGCGTGTTTTTCAATACCAACCTTAACTTTAACTTACACATTGAATACCTAACAAATAAGTGTTACACACTTCTTGGTTTCGTTATCAGGCATACACTCAATTTCACGAATATACAGACAATGCTAACCTTATATAATGCGTTTATTAGATCCAAGCTTGAGTATGCTGCATGTATCTGGTCTCCTCAAACTCTCAAATACTCAGACATGATCGAAAAAGTGCAGAAAAGTTCATCCGAGTAATGTTTTTTAGGTCAACCCAAAATTATCCACATTTGATCTCTTACGGTACCCAGCTTAATTACTTAAATAGTACTTTCGGCTTAAATATAACGAGGTTAGAAACCCGACGGTACATTGCCTCCACAATTTTTGTCTTCAAAATTTTACCAACAACTTGTATAGGGGAGAGTGGGTAGGTTTGGGACGTTTTGTGTTTGAATGGCAATTAAACCGTTCTCTTAAGTTGATATAATATGAAATTTTTGGACAGTACTCTTTGAAGTATTTAGCAGAAGTCTACTTATTCCAAGTCATTGATTTATGTTCTTAAATTATGAAAAAAAAAATATGAAAATTTATTAACAAATGTCCCAAGCCTCCTGCCAGGCAGGTGAAATGGGACACGTGGCAGGGAGAATGGGACAGGTGGGGAAATGTACAGTAGACAATAAAAAAAGTGTTCTTATTGAAGTAAATCAATGTATTATAATAATGTCGAAGTCAACGGACATTTTTAAACATGTCAAAATTTATTTCAAAAGAAAAAATGGACGAAGTCCTTTGAGTTCCACCAAAACATTGTGGGGATGGTAATTTCAATACAATGTCACTTTTAGGAATTGTGCTACTGTCTTCTTCCGTTGGGAAGACAAACTTAGATGAAGTGCCCTTTCTTCGAAGAAAGCTCACTTCCATCTCCTTACTTGCCAAGGTGTTTACTCTGGCAGCGTAGTGCACAATCTGCTTTTTACCTAGAAATTTGCATAAAACAAAATCCCCCACTGTTACACTATCAATGTCAAAGTCAAAGTCATCTTCCTTTTCAAAGTTAAGATCTTCGTCGCCAGACGAATCATGCAAATCCGGCATGCTACTCTCACTTGAACTGTCTGTATCATCAATAACAGTTTCTTTTTTTCTGTTATTAGGTAAAATACTACTACCATTTCCCAACCTTTTTTTGGTTTGCTCGATTTTTTGTTTGCATTTCTTGTTCTTCTGGAGCTCCTCTATTTCTTCCTTTTCTGGAGTATCCGTTAAGATTCGAGTTTTTCCACGTTTTCGACATTGTTTAACTTTACGAGGAGCGGCTTTCGGATAAGGCATAATATGTTCTGGTGTTAACACCTGCTGAAGAAAAATAATAGGTAGGTAATGACCTGAGCTTTTGAAAATTAGTGACATTTACTCACCTCCATACAAGTTGAGGTAGAAGTGCTGGGTATATTCATTTCACAAAACCGCGATTCATTTGAACCGCAATTGATATTGCAATGCTCTTTATCAACTGAAGTAGATTCATTTCCTTGTTCATTTTCATTAAATGGACGATCTGTTACATATGACATCAAAAAGTCGTCATTTGAAAACACACTGGGATTATAGGGCCATATGCCCGTTTTTTGAAACCCTTTTATAATATTGTCTTTTGTACAAGCACTGTTAAATGCAGATCCGCCAAGTTCAGCAATATTATATATTGTTAGAGTCTTTCCGGGGTTTGCAGTCATCCAGTTGTCACATGCTTGATTGTATCTAGCTTTCAATGGTCCATACACGCAAACATCTAGCGGTTGAAGACGGTGGCTGCAGTGTGGCGGAAAAGTTATAAGCAGCACTCCATTATCTTTGGCTTCTTGTATCACACTGATGTTCACATGACTATCGTGGTTGTCTAAAAAGAGCACCACAGGATCATCTCGGCTGCACTTAATATGTTTAATAAAATGTCTAAGAGTCAATAAAAAATTGTCTGAAGTCATCCAACCACTTTTGTGTGACAAACCGAGACTTCCAGGTGGCGCTCCGTGAAGCATGAAATCTTTAAAATTCACTCTGGGAAAGACGAAAGCCGGTGGAACTGTGTTACCCGTAGCATTAACAAAACAACATAGCGTAATTAGCTGACCGCGTTCCGCTGATGTCACTTGTCCAATTTGTTTAGCACCTTTTTCGCCAATGATTTTAGGAGGCTTATGAACCGTTGTTAAGGCTGTTTCGTCACAGTTCCATATCAAATCTGCTCTAAAGGCATGACGATCGTATAATTTTTTGACGTTAGAAAAGAAGTCTCCCACGTTCTTCTCATTGAAACTGGTAGAACGGCTTAGGCTTGTAGCTTCAGGAGCACGAATAGAAAGGGTGCGATTTCTGCGCATAAAACCAAACAACCATTCTTTTCCAGCTTCTTTCTTTTCTTCCCACTGACGAGGTAACTGAAGTTTCAATGCGATAGCATACTGATAAGCAAGTCTCTTCACCTGTTTAGTGCTTAGACCATAGTGCATTTTTGATGCGGTTTTTAAATATTGACAAATCATTTCTTCTTGTTGAGTGCTGAACACTTGCTTAACAGCGATATTGGGGTTGTACTTAAATTCAACAATGTTATGTACATGTTGTGATGCACTTACGTGACGTGCTAGTGACGATTTTGAAATATTGAACGAAATTGCTACTCGTCTTATGGAACTGCCTTTCCTAACTTCTTCTAATGCATTTCGCAATTGTTGTTCAGTAATGCGTTCTCTGTTTGTTTTACGCGCCCAAATTCTACCCATTATGGGGACTACAAAAAAAAATCATTTGTACAAACCTACATTAGAGTGGCAGGTAGAATGGGACTGTCCCATTCCTACTGAGTTGAGGTTGTCCCATTCCTCCTGCATAAGGTGTTAAAAAATTTAAATTTCCCACAATTTTATTAGAGGAATTTGCGGTTAGGAAACCTATATGCATATACAAAGAACACAACAAGCATCCCTATGAAAATAAATAAGAACTTAATAACCACACATATACGCCAAAATCATGTTTATATGTTGAGCATCAATACTTACTTTTTGATGGAAAAAAATACACAATTAACTTTTTTAGCTCGAAATAGCAGCAACACAAATGAAAGTAGCTATACACAAAACTCACTACTACAGCCACCTATTACCACACGCGGGAACATTTAGTAGTGCAGAGAGCGGTAGAAATAATGTATGTCCCATTCCACCTGCGTCCCATTCCTACCCACTCTCCCCTACTTTCGAGTGCTGCGTCACTCGCACAGGTCTTTCGATGGCGACAACTTGGATTTTTCACATCCACATTCATCCTAACACTTTAAAAGAAAAAATAGAGATAACATATCTGATGCAAGGTATTATGATAAATTGATCACTGTATTACTCCCCAAAAATCTGAAATTGAGAAAATACTGCGTTAGAGCGATCAACTGTTAGTAGCTTTCAAGAAAGCTAAAATAAATAGTTTGTATGTAAGGTGGAATTACTGCTTGGTTTATTTTTAAGGGTGTCGATGATGTGTACACTAAAAGGGAAAGTGAATGACCTAGACGAGACGTATCTGCCGGTGTAATCAAAACTTCAAATTCCAAGCCATTGGCGTGATAATTTTGCGTAACTTATATTATGTCGTAGCATGAATTTAATTAAGAGAGTTTTCGAACCAACATGGTACCGTTAACTGTACAGATCATTAAGAGCGTGATAAATAAAATAAACCAATACAGCGCACATCGCAACATAGCTGAATTAGTTAACAATAGAAACCTAGGTTACTACACTGGTAAAACTAACTACGTTGAAAGCAAATAGCTGCAACATGCAACTAATTTAGTAATTTGATTTAAAAGTAGTTAACTAGTTAATACCCAGCCCTGACAAAGAAATAGTGAGCTTATCGGGAAAATAAATTGGTAGGATTTGAACAAAGTTACGGGTCCATATTTCAGCTAAAGGAAGCCGATATCTTACTTAAACGCCATTAGAATAGCATCCTATTTTCTCCAATCATTCCAATTAAAATTTGCACAAAACATTCGTGTTTTCAATACAGAAATCATAATACCAATAACTTGCAGTAATATCGATTTATTAGCTACATAGTACAAATCACATCCGTCAAAATGCCTGAGTTACAACAACTAATCCTGGCCATTATCATTCATACCAGATTTGCCAACTTAAATCAAGATAATGGTAGAAACTTCTCCAAACTTAATAAGTTAGGAAGGTAAACGTAATACCTTTGAAATGCCTACAACTGCCATTATAATTCTATCGTTTTATTGAACATACTATTTTTAGTTGAAGCGGAGAAAAGCCCACCCTTGTACTAAATGCCTAAACTTGCTCTCCCCGGTCCCTAATCAAATTAGTAAGTGGGTATTATAATCTACGTGAACGCCTGATAGATATTACCCATATGAGCTTCATATTACGATTAAATCACAATTAGTAATCTAACAGACAAATTACATGAACTTGTGGTCTGGGACTAGCGCGTTAAATAATTGCATTAAAATGGAGGGATAGACAAGAAAATGGTTTTCAGGCACGCGTGTGTTGGTGACAGTCGCCGGCATCTGACATAATCATTAATTAATTATTTCATTATAACTAACCAATCTTTTTCCGTCGTCGGTTTACTGTAATATAATCTTCTTGTTTTCCGTTCATGATATATTTGAAATGGGTATATAATATGTAGAATAATACATCAACATATTAGACCCTTCACTCTTGTTGACTTAGGATTGTATAAGCAGCACACCTTAGTCGATTTCTATGCGGCCTACAGTACGAACTAGACGTTTTCTAACTCGATTTACTTAATATCCCTTAAGAGACGCGTTCACGTACCGAGTTTTCCCAATTCAAGTTAAGTTAGAGTTCCGACCGCGCGTTAACTATTAGAACTTATAGCTAGGCACGCGTTATGGCTAAGGTAGGTAGCCTAAGCAATTCGAACCCCCTGCAGTATTTACCGTAACCGAATGATGAATAATCATTAATTTCAAACCAATTTTAACCCCAGCGTTAGCGATAGGTACGTACATTTTAATTATGTAGGTCGACATACAATATTCATAATCTTTTTCGTAACTAATGAAGGTATATTATTCCACGTTACTTATAGGTTCATTTGGAAGTTACAAATGATGTTATTTGTGATGTACACAAAACGTGTACTTCATATAATTATATACATGTAATTGCAATGATCTCAGTCCCTACACGAAAAAATGTAGTGTATAAAGTTGCAGTGCAGCCATATACGCTGACGACGATGTAAATAAGTATATAAAATATAAATATGTTCACTTATTAGTCTTTCCATTCTTAAGCCTTTTTATATACTTTTTACGTCGACAAATTCCGTACCATAGCTAGACTCGGATAAAATCACAACAATTTCGGTTTAAAAGTACCTACCTACAGTAAGCCTCAGAATATTGAATAGGTACTTAAAAATAGAATTAGGGAAGTAGTTGACAGTTTTTTTTTAATTTTTACCAAACATACAGACGAATAAAACTTCAAATTAACCCATTAGTACCCATAGCGACATAAATGTCACACCTCACACATGCCTCTTTATAAAAATTAGTAATTATTAAATAAATAAGCACAATAGATACACTGTTTTCAAATGCGTCGGCCTTGCTAGAATCTATAATGTAAGGTAATCGATTGTTAGTTAGCTAATGATAAAGGACTTGTAGCAATAACGGCAGGTTGGTTTGAAACAGTTAATTTTTTGGTGTAGTGCTGTGCAATGTGGAACTAAAAGTATACTTATTTAACATAATCTATTCAATGAAATTAGTGACACAAACTAATTACAATCAGTACCTAAACCCTGCAGTAAACAAACACATATCATTTATCAGTTATACTTGGACGAATTGTACCATTGGATTTATGGCAATGTCTACGATTGGAACATGAAGGGGCCCCTCAACTGTGTCGTAATAAATCACCTAGACTGTACTTTCCTTAATAGATATAGTGTATAGGATTGTCTTCGACAAAAAAATCAACTAAATATTTTTAACGTGTAGGTACCTATTCTGCTTCATTCGTATCGCCTTGTCTGTTAAAAACTCTGTCTAAATTACCTAATGGCGCGAAATTTAAATTTAACTACCACATTCGTCTATAGACCATTCGCACCTTAGTATGCAGTATGGGGCTTATGGAGAAACAGTACATGCTTGCCAAACTTATTATAGGATCGATTACTGCACCGTAAAACGGTAGTTTAGACACTATTTATTACTTTTTAACCTAACCTCAGAAGTCAAAAAGGTAAATTAATAACAAGTTGTAATTGTTTGTCAAATGTGGCCGAGAACAGCTTGTATTTATTAAGTCCCCAAAAATTTACAAATGTACAGTATACATATTAGTCACTGGAATCGAATTGAAATTCATCGGAAGATGACTGCGACACTTGAATTATAAATTCTTCAACATCATCTTGAAGATAATCTGGTGCCCACATGCCATCTTCGATAGTTTTCACGTGATTGACATAATGTTGCCAATTTTGAACCGTAACTTGTGAATAACCCATTTTTATTAATTCTTCCATGTCCTTTATTTTAAATGTTTTGTTATTAATTTTGATATGATGTTTAACTTGAGCCCACACCATTTCAATGGGATTTAATTCACAATGGTATGGAGGTAAACGGAGAATCTCGTAACCTTTTTCTTGTGCAATAACATCAGCTTATTTTTGTCGTAGTGATGCCGAACATGCGCAACAGAAGCCAGTAGGTCTCGTTTTAATGGATTTTCTTCAATCGGTACATTTTTCTCACGAAGCCAATCTATAATGTGTTCTTTTCTCCACGACATTGTTGGTATCTTCTCCAACTTTCTACTGTGGTACGAGGCATTGTCAATAACAATGACTGAATTCGGTGGCACATTTGGTAGAAGCTGTTCAAAAACCACTTTTCATAAGTGTCTGCATCCATTTCGTTGTGTGCATCAGCAGTGTTCTTTTTGCAGAGAAAAGTCAGTTCCGCGCCCGGAATAAAACCATTATCATCACCACCAGCATGTACTAACGCAAAGCGAGGCCCTAGACCAGTGGGTGATTTTAAACCTGTACTGAGCCCTTTGATGAATGCCTGACGATTGCTTTCAACGGTGGTGTCATGCCACGCCCTGCTCACCGAATGACCAATGTTAACCCATGACTCATCCGTATACACAATATTTTTACCTAAAATATAAATATTATGTAACTTGCAATTAAATATAATAAAAAGATTAAGCACCTTCTTCTCTCAACTTCCTGATGCGACGTAGGTATTTATGTCTCCATCGTATAATATCATCCCGTTCAATAAGGATACTCTTGCGGCCAACCTTCTTAAATTCAAAACCCATATCTTTCAAGAGATTGAATAATGTGGTGCGTTTAAAGTTGGGTAGATCGTTATCGTCATTTACGGAAGCTAAGATGCTGTTCATAGTTGGTGGAATATTTGTAATGAAGAAGTTATGCACTTTACGTCGAATAACTGATTGCACATTTTCATCATACAAATGAAGACGATCATTGCTTTGTTTCCCTTTTCTTTGCTTGCGTTTTTTCGGGCTTGATACACCTTCGTTTCCGTCTTCCTTTTTAATGGCATAGATGCTCCGTTCAGAACAACATAAAGCTTTACTTGCTTCTTTCACAGCTGCAGTAACGTTCATCGTTCCCGAGAAATAGTTCAGCACGTTGATAATGAGGTGTTTCTCCTTCCGGCTAAAACACTCTCCTTTATGGCGTTTCACATTAGCAGATCCTGCTTCAGCTTCGGCTTCCATTTAATGGGATATTCTAAAAAGATGAAATCAAATAACGGTTCTACAAGAACACTCAAAGTTACCTTGTATATAAAGTACGAGATGGAGGAACGATTTTTAAAGCAATGAGACAATAAAATGTGTTAAATACGAAAGACAAAAACGAACCACACACGTAATGACAATACAAGAAGATTTGACGTTATATTTTGTTTTAAAGCTTAAATTCAATCATATGTAAGTTTGGCATCATTGCGGTAAGGAATAAGGATAGCGTTATTGAAGAATGACGCAAATTAGTAAAGGAGGGATATAGTCCATAAGACCCCATACTGCATACTAAGGTGCGAATGCTCTATATCCTGATTCATATGTGAAGACACAGTTTGTAAGGAATTTGTGTTATTTGATGTTCATCAACGTTTTTTACCGCGTAACGGTCATTCGGTAAACTTGTGTTGACTATATACAGGGTGATTCCTATAGTACCTGCCACCGTTTGGGAGCGTATAGGGGGTGCCTAGGGGAGTATTTTGATATAGGACACTTGGGGTCGGAAATGGGGTCGGAAATCTGAAATAAGGGCGCCAGAACCAAATTTATCTTCTGGAATTTCACGCCTGTATGTAGGCAACCCAACCGACCGACGTTTCGCGCGGAGCGATGCAGAGCGAGTAAGCGCGAGGAAGCGACATGGGAGGGAAGGAAGGAAAACGACAGTCAAAAGCAATAACGTTTACAAGTGTTCAACGTGGCCACCGTTGTTCTCAATGCACTTCCTACATCTAGCCAACTATTATTATACTATTGCCATAGTGTTTATTCACTTGATACGCGTCGTTGCAGACGGGATTTCGTGGGTTTAAACAAAATTCTGATCAAGTGTCAGTCACACATCGCCGCCTGAGATCGCTCCGTGTGCACCGCCGGCCGGTTGGGTTGCCTACCTACAGGCGCGAAATTCCAGAAGGTAAATTTGGCTCTGGCACCCTTAATTTAGATTTCCGACCCCAAGTGTCCTATATCAAAATACTCCCCTACGCACCACCTACACGCTCCCAAACGGTGGCAGGTACTATAGGAATCACCCTGTATTTACCTTTAAATTTGGGTAACAATTTCATTTTATACCTGGTGTTACAACACTATTTTTGATCATCACAAAATCTCCTTCATAAACACGACGAATCTGATGTCTTATATTAAAGGATTTCTCATTACATTCCTGAATTTTACAAATGTTTGAAAGAGCTTGCTCCCTAACAGTCAATAAATCAACAGGCTTTTGGGGTTGTGAATCCAAAAATTGTTTCAAAATGTCATTAATTCTCCCATGTTGTGATACGTGTTTAATACTGACCTTGTTTATAAAATCTCTCATTGAATAGTTACGGAGAATTTTTATCCGCGCCCGCGGACCTCGACGACGTTGCTTCCCAGCCGCTCAGGAAAATTTCCCAGTGGCGAAATTCTCAGAATTGACCGAAATCGTCTCAAAAAGGTCCAATAAAAATTTCATCGAAATTAAAAATATAAACTTCCGGTATCACATTCTGACGCCACACGGCATGCCAGATTTCATAAGTTGTCATTTAAATATTTATATTGAATCGCGAATTTCTCCATTTTTTGTATATCAACCACATGCATATTTTATGTAGTTGTACAACAAATTGATTGCTCTTTTCAAATATCTTAAAAAACATAGGCATTGTAATTGAAAAATAAAATTTAGGTACATTGATTTCCGGTTAAACCAGAAGTGGTGCCGGAAGTTTCAATATGTGATCGGATATTTCGTAATGTCACATATAAAATTATATTTGAGAAAAGGTGTCCCTCTTGTCTCGAACGCACTATATAATATATATGTAGTATAATTCCTTATTTTTACCAAATTC
Source organism: Photinus pyralis (assembly GCF_008802855.1). Classification (NCBI taxonomy): domain Eukaryota; kingdom Metazoa; phylum Arthropoda; class Insecta; order Coleoptera; family Lampyridae; genus Photinus; species Photinus pyralis. The sequence continues at coordinate 45,781,575 of NW_022170403.1, forward strand.
TCATGGTCCACATAGTGATCAATATGAATGGTAGGTATTAAAGGAAGTTTGTCCCTTTGAATGCTATGCAAAACAAAGCATCTTCAAGCTTCCCAGAATGGAGTAAGGACGGTGTATAATTTCATAATTGTAATTCTCTAACAACGAAGCTCATCCCATAATACGAGGGTATCTTTCTTTCTTACTCATTGTAAGATGAATACCATAAAGAAGGTGTGGTAAAGGGGATCAGAACAAGGACATTTTTCAAATAAACCGAGGGTCCAACGTGCTTCGTTCGAGCGCCATCCTAAAAAAAAGTGGTGAAATTTGCATTTCTTCTTTAATTTTTTTCTCAGCAACCATAAGAGTTACAAAAACTGGTGGCACGCCTTTAAATAGGTTTTTGGGTATGCCGTTTCCGATTTTACAATTTTTTTTTTCAAAATTCAGACCACGAAAGGGTGCGCCTCCAAAATGGGAGTGACAAAAAAATTCTGATTTCGACGAAATTTGGCTTTTGAATATGAAAATCGCTAGTCTGAAATTAGTTTTTGAAAACTCAAAAAATAATTTCCACTCCAATTTTTGAGAGGACAATGAAAATGGAGGGAGTATACTTGATAAGTTTAGGAATATAATGACATACTCAATCACATCTGCTTGCTGGTTAACCAATTATGAACAAACAACATCTTCACCGTCAGAAAAGGTTGGTAACAAAGTCACAATCTCTTTATTGGAATACTTAAGTTCCTGTGCTTTCTACTGTGTCAAACGCTGTCTTTAGATCCGTCGTCATTATCGTGGTTCTCCTATAATCTTCCATACAGTCCTTGGCACCTCTTTCGCAATCGGCACTATTACCCCTTCCTTCCATTCTTCCAATAGTCCTTCTTTCCACAACTTGTTTATTAGTTTCCTCAGTTTCTCCTTAAAATACGATCGGTCACGAAAATTCATGCTTCATTTCTTATTTCGTCTCTCCATGCCGCCTACCCCTTCCCCCAGCCTTTTTAATTGTTGCTCGATCTCTTCTCATGATATCTCGTCTCCTTCTACCTCCTCTGTTCCTTCATTCTCTATATCACACGCTTTCTAATGCTGTACCTTCATAGTGCTGCTTATAGTCCTCTATTTGTGTTTCTCTCCCACTAAATGCGATTTTCCGTTTTTTTGTGTTTATCAACTTCCAAAAGTTTGTCTCTGTTTTTATTTCCTTGATCTTCATATTCTTTCTGTTTCTTCATCTTTTTTTCCTTACATACTCTTTTGTATTTGTTCTCAGTCCTCTTACTTCCTCTGTCTCTTTCTCTCTCCATCATTGTTCTGTATCTATTTCTCTCTTCTGTACACTCCCAGTTCCACCACTCCTTCCTTTTATCTCTCCCTTCCTCTTCCTTTACCTATTCCCATGGTGTTGCCTTTTTAATACTCTATGATTTTCCACTCCTCCTGTTCATTCTATGATTCTGCACCGTGTCTCTTGGCCACATCATCTTTGAATCTTTCATTTTCTTGTTCTTTTTATCTTCTCTAGTTAGCCTTATTTTCATCGGTTGGTAATCCTATTCTAGCCTTGTTCCTATTTTGAAACTTTCCATTGCTTCCAAAATTGTTCCGCTCGCCACCTTGCGATAACCTAAATAGGTGAAGTTTAAACGTTACCTACCACGTGGTGGTGACCTTGGAACGAAGGCCAAGAAAAGCTCAAGGATTGCTCTCCCCCACTTCATTGTCTGATATATTTCTTTTTCAAGCTGACTAGTAGCAAGTTTTAATTACCCTCATTTTCTGAGGCAGCATTTCTTGTTTAAAGTCATCAGATGTTAATTTTTTGTAGTGTCATGTTTCATTTTCAAGGTTATCAGAAGTTAGTGGCCCTATTTTTCTGTGGTGTCAGTTTTCAAGGGGTGGTTGAGCTTTGAACTCGAGCAATCTTTGAGATTGGCCTACTTTTCAAGGTCACAAACGTTCCAAGGTCAACATGCTTGTGAGAATGGTCAAATGTCCTTGAGATTCATCTTGACCTAATTTCCTAGGTCACCGCCACATGGTAGGTTACTTAAACTTCACCTTGCATACTTTCCAAAGTCACCTCAAGGGGGCGACCTTGAACGGGTCCAGGTTCCCTCCTGCTACGCTACTAAGATGTCAATAAATGATTAATGACATGCTCCAATTTAGTTGGGTAGAACATTGGGTGAAAGTTTTATAATAAATGAGTAAGTTTACAAAACAAGTTACTTACCTTATTATCTCATTTGAGACTTTGCTTCGTTTCATGGATTAAACCATCCTCCAAACCTTTATTAAACAAAAACTTATTTTTAAAACGGACTGAAAACTTTGCAGGCCAAGGAATTGGTTACACAGGCTAATGCACCGCGGTGTTTCGAAATTAACACCAATTAGTGAACGAGGGGAATAATGGAAAACTAAGGTTACAATAATGTTTATTGTGAACAACTACCAAACTCATTTATTATCTTAGAAGAAGACTGTTTAGGAAAGGTGTAAGTAGTATAGAGTTTTTGCATTGAGATACATTGAACGGAAGAATTATAACAACATGGATACGTCAAATTTATTTCACACCAAATAAATGTCTAGTTTAGGGACCAATAGTAAATTAAATATTGCTTCAACTACACCAGCGGAAAATTGTATCGAGATGGGTACATTCTGTAGGCAAATTTGTATACTATTTCATTACATACAATAAGAGAGATACCAACCTATGTATACCCTCTCTCCAATATCAAATCGGCTAGTTTTTGTCAAAACATTTAGTTTGACGAGTTTTAGAGAGGGGAGATTTTCGTATTGAAGAAGGTATGTATGTTACAGTAAATACAAATGATGCAACCCAAGTACAACATTAATTATAAATTTTCCCCATCTCGAAGTTTTCAATATGGTAATTTCTTTCTCCCTCGTTTCCTTTCGAACTTGTCCGAATTTAAAAATGACATTCATTTACATACGTCTTCTTAATGCTCCTTAACCACACTGAGGAGATTGATGGTAGGAGCACATTAAAAAATTTTGTCTATGATTTGCCTTACCCTATGAACGAAGCTAGCCATCAAACATTTAGTTGCACATTTAACATAATTTGAAACGACTGATCAATCAATTCTAATCAAACAGTGTAAGTCAGTCAATTCCGTATCTATGCTTAACTAATCGGAATAGCACATTTCAAACTGTACTAATTATAAATAAGGGGTTTGAAACTATTAAAGCGAGGGAACATATGAAAATTGGCAAACTTTCCAAAATATTAACACGTATCACTAACCTTATACCATCACGTTTCTAATCTCAGTCATTGAATAAAAATTAATTTTTTATTCAATGTCTCAGTTAAGTATGCTAGTTTCCAACTGGACACACGTTACATGAAGATAATTGGTTTATAAAGGGGATAGTGTCAGTATGGTATCGTATTACAGGGGTGTTAAAGAGTTTAACGGGTTCTACAAGTAACCAATTCAAACGACGCTCCAGGAAACTGATTGCAAGTGATGTCTTGTTTACATAACGAGTCTGCGGTTACTAATTAACGCCTGCTGCCAGTGGCGTGCGGGTAATTCCATTTACGAGTTTCGTGTACTGTTTTTAATTGGTCGAAATCGGAACGTTCCGTAGTTCAGCATTCTAAATTTGATTGATATTCGTACGTAATTGATGACCCATTCGCAGATTAATTGCGAGATACATTTTTTTATGAAATTAATTTTAGTTTATTAAATGTTACCTACAGTCCATTTACAAATTTTTGTTTAAATGTTAATGAGTAAATGGCATCTAATTACAGAAATGTTTCTGAATTTGTTAGTATACTTGTATGCTGAGGATATTACGGTACAACGAATTCTATGATGAACTTGCTCAAGTAGAAGTGGATTTTGGGCCTAGGCTGAGTAGGCAAGAAGCGGGAACAGCAATTTTATCACCTTTGGCAAATAATAGTATTCATAATAATAATTCGGAAGGACTTGTCTCATGTATAATCTGTGTAACATTGGCCAAAGAGGATAGCATAGATAGGCATCAAATACTTACACTTGCCTTTTTTTAAGTGAATTCAAAAGTTCTTTAGAACAATAATTAACTGACCGACGGCTAGCTCTATATGAAATCATTTTTTAGTATCTGGTATCACTCTGAATGAAAAAACTGCTCCTTTCCATTTTTACTTAAAACTTTTCCCGGTTAGCAAACACTAAACATTCAAACGAATTGGAAAATTCGAAACCGTTAGTGAGTTATCGTGTCCACCCACAGACAGACGGACGACCGGATTGGCGGACGGACGGACAAAAAGTCCAAAATCATAAACTCGCTTTTTGTCGCTCGTTAGATGAACATTTTTCCTATGTTATATCATTATTCATTTGCTTAGCTGTATACTTACTTTTTTTCCGAATGTTTCATGAAGAATACGACTCATACAACATATATTCCACCATGTGTTTTTTTTATTATTTAATAATTTGCTTCATGGCGTATGGTGAATAAAAAGAACAAGAAAGTTTGGCGCATTCCAAATTTCTTCTGGATGCAAAGATACGCACCAACCTAAACAGAAGTAATTCCGAACGCGTTTCGAGAGGAAATCATTTATTTACCTCTAGGCTCATTACTTTAGAACGAGTAGACTTAGAGTTTTTGATCGGTTCCGCCTAAAGCAAGTGTAATGTTTCGTAAGTTTTGACAGGTTGATAATGTTAATGACGTTTACAGGAGAGTTTACTTGCAATTGAGTGCAGATCGTGTTCCATCGGGCGCTAGGTACGCGATTTACATGGCGAACGTCTATGATGTGCTAAGACAGCTATCTATTCTAAGCCTAATTTGGCGTTTGCTAAGATATTTAATCGAAATAAAACAATGTTTTAGCAGAACTGTTATTTCCTCAAGCTAATAGATACGCCAACCCGCCTGAGTACAGTCAATCGATCATTTTTGTTACACCCTTCATAAACGCATGCAAAAACGCAGTGCTTAATTTTTTCAGAATTGAATCAACAAAGTGGAAACTGTTCTGACGATTAAATTAAATTGACTAATTCCAATAGCAGATATCAGATGCTCCGGAATGACATTGTGATAAAAACAATACTCCTGTTTATTTAGGAAAAGCTATTAATTTACTACATCTGTGACCAGGAAATTGAAGTGCTACACAGTAAACTACAAAAGCTTCCGGTAACAGTATATGATGCCGGAAATTGATCAAAGCTATTACTATCAATCAGATACAATCATGTCTCCAGAGAATATCCGAGAGTGTATTAAATGAAAGTTCCATTTGTCCTCCAAAAAGTACTTGTAAGTGATACATTGACTCAATTAATTATAATTTTAGCAACCACTTGAGTAGCAATATAACTAGTCGTAACCGGAGCTTTTTTTGTCTGCCAGTTTCCAATCGAAAGAACTTTTGAGAGATAAAAGAGGCTAATATGCATACCAGACTTTTCCTAATTCCGAAATTACTGTCCTCAAATCCTTTGCAACAAAAGGATTTATAAACGGAGGACAATAAAGAACTACAGTTTCTCATTAAGGCAACTACCGTGCTTTTAACGACCTTCTCCGCACTTTAATTTAAATTACATTAGTGGAATTGGAAAGAAATACCAGATAAGGATTTGGGTTTTAAAGTTAAAAATAAATTAAATGGAATTGCTTACCTTTTAGTTGGGTCATTTTGTTTTACCTACCTATTTAATTTAAATTCCCAAGACGTTTTCGTTTCTCATAAAAAAAGGACACGGAGTGGTTTATAAAATTATGGGCGCGCTTTTCATTTTAACTTTTGCATTTACATTTCTTTTTAATTCGGCTTCGTTAATAAAACAGTTACGAAATTAAAATCGCCTGCCAATTAAAATTTCAAATTGCGTTTTGCGACGGCTAAAATTTTCAATTAGCCAAAAACCAGAACACGCACTCTCCGTAACACCACTTTGTATGTATAACAAAGAGAAATCTAATATTTCTTTCACGTTCATTACTTACTATTGCTTTTTCACTCAATTTTCAGCTAGAACTGTAACTGCAGAATATATGAAGCGATTTTGATCATAATCGGCATATAGGTACCTACTAGAGAAAATAGTTAAAAAATTTTCATTGAAAAGAAGGGAAATTCTTATGAGACGCGAAGTTCTTCATTTTGAGGTCAATCTCTACTACCCTAAGGTAAAGCAAGCCTCGAGCAAGCACTGACTGAGGAAATGATGTTAAGTGAATACATACAGGTGCAGGTGTAGGCACAGATCTAAATCTGTGGTGTAGGAGTCATCATGGTACAACCTGTTGACAATGCACACTTTAATCTTCGTGGATGGCAGTATACCTACCTGCCAGCCTGCGGTGAATGAATCAGACACTAACTGCGTATCAGTTCTTGGTTTATTGTGGAACGAAAATGATGACTCCGAAAGAGTGTCTTAAGGATATAGAAAAACTTGCTTCGGAATCTATTATAAGAAGGAAAATGTAACCGATGGCTCAAAAAATCTTCCATTGCATTGGATTCACCAGCCCGGTCACTCTAATGCCAAAGCTTTGCGAGAAGCCAACGATGGTCAGGTGTTCATTAGGATTTTACCACCACGTAATAGGGTTGCACCATTAAAAAAATTAACCATTCCAAGATTGGAGCTGATGAAAGTAGTAATCGGTGTTCGGCTGTACCAATCGGTAAAAGATGGTCTGAAGAACAAGTATTCGAACAGTATTGGAGCGACTCCACGACAGTCCTTTCGTGGATAAAGCGAGACGACCGGTGGAGCGTGTTTGTAAGCAACAGCGTAACGGAGATTCGTCGCTAGTTGACTAGTTGACGTCACATGTCAGGTCATGAGAATACAGCCGATCTTGCATCTAAGGGAAGTACAGCCGGGAAATTACTTCATTTTCGTGGTTGAGAGGGTCGTCAGTGTCTGTCCCAGCAGTGCAATGAAGAAGAAGTCAACCACGAAAGAAAAGCTTCAGTGAAAACGACGATGACTGACATACGAGAGAGACTCTAAAGAATTGCATCTTATTCACTTCTCGTAATATGAAAAAACGAGAAGGATGATCTCTTGGATGCTTTGCTTCATATTTAACAGTTGTACCAAAGATATTACTCTGAAGCATCGGGGAGAGCTGACGAGAGTCGAAAGTATTATATCCGAAAAGTTCGTTTGAATCGTTTAGTGGGAAAAATGAACAGAAAGTCAGTTCATTGGCACCATTCGAAGACAAATGTAGTGTATTGCGACTGAAGATTCGTGTTTCGGAACGCGAAGATACAGTGGAATTTCGTTATCCTGTAGTACTCCCAGCAAAGGATCCTGTATTCGATGCTCAGGTGAAAAACTGCCACGTGGGAACGCAAGGACTGTTGGGAATTTTTCGTGAAAGTTTTTGGATTATAGGAGGACCACACAATAAAAAGTCCGTTTGTGCAAGGTAACCGAGTGAAGAAGGCTACAGCTTTTGAAACCACTGGTACTGATTTCGCCGGTCCATTGTACCTTCGTGGTGAAGAAAAAGCTTGGATATGAATCTTCACTTGTGCTGAGCGATTAATTTCCAAATTCATGATGGGCAGGCCCAAGATAATGTACAGTAACAATGCCACGAAGTTTGTCGGTACTCTGAAGAAGTGGGATGTAATTCAAAATTAGTCAAATCTTAAAGGGCACTTGTCGGTTTAACACGAGTTAAAATGACACATCAGGTCTACCGACACATCTCTGTGTTATGAAACTAAATTGGAGGGTTTCTATACTCAAATCGGAACACACTATCTTACAAGAAGAAGACTTTTATCTATCAAATCCAATTCGAGTGGGTTTTTTTAATAGAAAATTTGCTGCAATTCAAAAAAGGCTTCAAATGCACTTAGGTTGATCTCTTTAAGAACTAAGTATACTGTAACGTGATTTATAAATTCGGGTTCGATTTATATCAATATTTATTAAACAAAACTAAAACACTATAAAAACCGTACAATTTATATCGATTATTTATATCACACACACTTCGCAATTTATATTTCCGCGCTCGATGTTTCGTCCGTACTCGTTCGGTAGTAGACTGCCGCGATGTTCGGTGCGCAACCATTTATACACGCAAGCAATGTAAGTCTAGTACATTCTCGAATAATCGCGCGCGTAGAAAATTCCAGAGCGCCAAAGGCGACGTCATGTCTGGAGCATTTCCGTTACAATACTCCATATAAGACAGTCGTTTTGCAGGGGACGGTATTGATACAAAATTAGGATGGAGACAACTCTCCTTAAGTGACTGGAAAAAATAGGCACTGCAACTTGGAACTTTGTCGCTGGGACAACTTCTTCGATGAATTTTCAAATGGTGCAAATGTACTCTGAGTGTTGATTTTTAACGGTGAATCCTGGCATTTAACAGTTACGAGCAAGACACAATTTTATGTTCACGAAGAGGTTTAATGTTAATAAGTGTTATAGGCAATCGAAACGTTCTTTTTTATCTTTATCGACGAAGTACTCCATTTGTTTTGAGTGTTATAAGGTAAGTACCTACATAAGAATGAGACTCAACAATTTTATTCAATATAGGCCATATCAAATAAAATTTTTGATTCTCATTCTTATGTGCCGTTCTTTTTTATATTATCCCACATGGGAGAAATATTCAGTATCTTAACAAATTTACCTTTTTTAGGACTACGAAGATAAAAGTTCAATCGCCTCTTTGGTTTCACGCGCAGCAATCAACTGAAGCTGAATTCTTCAAAATAGCTATTTATGATAACGAAAATGTCTTGTAGTGCTTTTAGTTTTCCTCGAGTCTCCTTTTTGCAACGGAAATGTGAATACACCGCTTATTCGGTGATTTGGAGTAGATGGTACCTATTTTGGCTTTAGTTACTACACGGTCTCGTATCCACACATCCGAAACCCATGAAAACAATGCTCTACAGAAATTAAAAGATGCAAAGAGGACAATCTTCAATTCCACCAAATGCTTACAGATTTATTCTTACAATTCCATTAGTCAAATAATTTATTAAAAAATCAGTGCTCTAAATTACGACACTGTAATTTTTTTAGGACATGTAATGCACTAACTGTCCTAGCCCTTGAATCTTCAAAAAAATTCATACTGAAAGTGAATAATACAAATAATCCGATGAAAGGGTATAAGAATTTAAAGGTAAAGAATAGGAAAAATATACAAAGAAAAAGAAATGGAAGAGAGATCGAAGCTGAAGAATCCGTGACGTCGGTATTCGAAGTGTCTGAAGAATGGCAGGAAATTCAATAACCATAAAAACGAATCTAAAGAATTTAAAGAGTTATAAACCTTAACAACCCGAGCGATCTGAAGAAACTAACTAATTTTAAGAATCTCAAAGATCTATGGAATGCGAAGAGGGAAGGAACAGAAAAATTCAAAAAATCTGATCCATTTCAAGAATTTGAAGAAACTAAGGAAGCAAAGATAAGGAATTTAAAGAATAGAAAGAATTGTATGAAGAAGAAACAATTGATTGCACAATAATAGACAATAACACTAGTTCAGCAGGGTGAGGTATCTCACACAAGCAAACACGAAATGTTTTCTTCATAATTTCCAAGATTTTATAAAGTTTGAAAACTGACTTATTCCAGATTGTGTTCGCATGGAATTTATCATTATCACTAGTAAGAACATGCAGTGAATTTCTAACGCTAGTTACAACATGTACTGTACGCTTATTTTATTAATATCTTTGTCAGGAAAGATTAGCCCTACGTTAAAAGTTTCTTATTTCATCTTAGGTTAAACATAGACAATTTTCTTTATGGTTTAAACCATCGCGTACTGAACTGTATGATTCAGAAGAACTAGAATATGATGATCGTGGGTGTCAACAATTTTGCCTAATCCTAAAACAAATAAAAAAAGAGAGCTTTTATAGTTATTAATGATAGGTAGAAGTTTATCAATTTTGCGGTGAAAAATAGTAAATTATCACTTGCGTGCCTTTATGAATTCATAATAACACTAGTGCTATGAAAGCCGTAATGACATTCAAGTGGCTAAATCTGTCATAATGACACCGTCGTAGATTAATATCATAATTAAATTACAAATAAAATCGTAAGCCACGTTAACATGATCTTGGATATAATTAGATATGCGCACATTTTTAATTAAAGAATGTGGTTAATTGTAAAGATTTTTTTCATATCAGAAGATTACACAAACGAGTGCTACCTGAAAATAGAAAGACCACCATTTTAACATGCCTTCATTAACCTACTTTTATGCTGTTACGCGAAACGCCTGAAATGATCTAAATAAAAAATGTAGTATACAGGAAGGATCGAAGCATACTGAAGTCAAGCAAGATTCATTAAGATAAAATAATGAAGTGAAAATCATTTGCATTCATTAATAATGTAGAAAATGGGAGATTTTTCAAAAATAATGCGCGTTAAATTGGGACTATTTACCTACATTTACACAATAATTTTTTTATTATGGACGACTACTAATCGGAGTAAAATGTAGAGTCCGCTGGCTTTAAACGGTTATAAAAAAAAAACTACCCAACCGATTTTTATCAAATAAAGCGTAATATAATCGTCAACTATTTCTACGTTTCCGTACGTAATGTCATATTTCTTGTTAAATTTGGGAAAATGTGATAGTGAAATATGTACGGGTAAGCGCGCTTTTTCAATGAAAGTATACGAACTCAGAACTTTAGGATTTAATTACAAAAAAAGTATTCACTCAAATGGGATAATGTTTACGTATGTGATAGAATACACCTTTAACTATACGTCGATACATTTTTATGCATTTCTGTATAATTACGCAAACGTTACAGCGATAAAATGACAGACGCGTTTATTCGCTTATTATAAGATACACTTTAAAAAGTTTTGTTCATATCGATAAAGGACAATTACAAATGATATGATCACGGAATAGAATCAATGACAAAAAAATGTGAAGGGCTGCAGGAATTAATATATTTTGAGCGAAAGAGATAAACGCAACACCTCGAGCGGAGTTGGGGGGAAGGTCATTTAATCGCAAAGTTGTACCTTGCAGCAACGTTTCGTATAAAGCGGCACACACGCTAAGTACACGGTTAAGTAATATAGCATGAAATTGTTATTTTGTATTAATCAGTCAACTCATATACATTAATTATCATCATTATCGCTATGTTCTTCGAGATCATCTTCATCAAAGTCGATAACTGCGTCATCACTATCCTCGTCGTTGAGATTTATTACCAAAGGTTCTATGGCGACATCTATTAAATTCTCTTTTTCTCGGTACATATCTTCTACTTTCTTGGCATGGTGAACACAATTAGCCCAAACGCTTTTTGGCACATCTTCCAATGTTGCTTTGCAGAGGTCTAATACGTCTTTAATTTTGAATGTTGTGTTTAGCTTTGCAACTTTATTTTTGACATACGCCTATATCAATTCAATGGGGTTGAACTCACAATTGGCTACTGGAAGCCATAAAAGCTTCACTTTATCCTGTCGAACATCGTTTACCACTTTCTCCAGAAAATACTGTTTTTTGTAATTGTACATGCGAGATAATTGCAAAAGTGAAGGCCTTGTCATTTGATCGAATGTATCGAAGTGTTCTGGTACCTGAACTTTTCGCTTATTTAACCATTCAATTATGTCTGCTTTTCTCCATGCAGTTGTTGGGTTTCGAAATTCAGGATTCAACATTGTATGGTAAGGAGCTTGATCAAGTACAATAACTGACTTATCGGGAATCACCCCCAAGACATATCGTAACCATTCCTCAAAATGCTGTTTATTCATTTCGTCATGATAATCTGCTGACCCTTTCTTCCCAATGAAGCATTTGCTACATCCTGGTAAAAAACCGTTTTCGTTGCCGATGTCAAATATAATGATCCGTTGCCCAGCTCCAGAAGGTCGTTTGATTCCACCCCTTCACCCATTGATTTCTTGAATGGTTCCTCGATATTGGTCAAAGCTGTCGCGGTTTTCCGGGGTTATATATTCCACCCAACCAAATTTTTTTGAATGGTTTGCGCCACACCATGTTTCGTCTGTAAAAAATAGACTCCAACCCGTTTCTCTATATCTTTTGATGGCGTATAGATATTCGGCTCTTTTAGCAGCTATTGCATTCACTTCCATTAAAATAGGCCTGTTCTCCAATTTGCGATAGATAAAATTTATATCTTTTACCCATTTTTTACTGTGGTGCTGCGCACTTGCGGAAAATCTGGACACTCGTCTTTCAGTCGTTGATAGAGTTCGGCTATGGTTGGAAACCGTTTTTCCATATAAAAATTTAATATTTGTCGTCTTATAACGCCCTTCATAAAATCATCGATCTCTATTTTAGGTCTACCACTTTTTGGTTTTGGTCCTGAAACTATACCACTGATACTTGCTTCATTGGACACCCTTGAACTGTTTTTTCGCTAATTCCCAAGCATTGCGCAGTTCGTTTTGTTACTTGATTGAGCCGAACTCGATCTACACCATTCATTTTTTCTTCTTCGAAGAACCTTTTTACCTTCACAACAATCTCTTTAAACTCCACGGACACATAACGAGGCATTTTATTATTTATTATAGATATAGTGGTACGTCGTGACAACTAAACTGTTAATGTAGTTCTGGATGAGCAATGGGCCTTTATATATTTGAATGTAAGAAAATATTATGAACCACAATCCATTTTTCTGGTTTTGAATAATATATATGTTTATCAAACATGTGTTCCTGTAGGTACCCACGAAAGAATAATAATGACAATTTACATTACATTGGCCATGGCCATCTGTGGTTATTGTATTGTAACGCTCCAGTTAAACAAAACATGTTTGCCGCACATCACACATGAAAACCGCAGGTTATTATTCATCTTGTTTCGTACGTAGAGTATTGGCTAATTTACACACAAACAAACATCCACAAGTTGTTTTCAGACAATATGTACGCATTTATGACGTTTGCTATTTTATTCATCTTATAAAAAAAGAATGAAGTCGTTTCCTTCAATAATAGCTGCGCTGCAATGTTTTTGCTTTTCCGCTAATTACGCAAAAAGGGAACAAGATATTTCCATAATTTTCTACAATAGCTACAGCAAGAATTGGGTTATGTAATACCCGAAATGTATGAATTTTCGTGGAAAAATAAACTATTTATGGACCTGTACAGTTGAGCATCGCGACAAATCACGCATTTTAGAGTACTTTTTTGTGAGGAAAATTCGATAACGTAAAAAGTCCTGGCAGCAAAAATTTACAATTTACGTATGTTAACAACAACTTACCAATTGATACGTTCCAAAAATTTCATTAATATCGGCTCCAGCGATTTTGAGATTTGAGCCTTCAAAGTGAGCGGACTCTACATTTTACTCCGATTTAGTAGTAAGTGGCATAACGAAATTTCATATTCTCCCCATTAACATCTTGTTCATGAACCAAAAACACAAATTAAATTTGCGTTGAAAATGTCAAGTTTAGTCAAAAAGATTAGTTTTGCATCTAGAAGCTGAGACTCCATAAATGGCTCTCTAGGTGTAAATGGATTCTCAATTGCGGATGCAAAAATCTTCTGAAGCATAATATTACAGATTATGTCAACGCAACACTCCCAAAACTCCGAAAACATACAAAATAGTAGCAAGGGGCATAAATATAAATTACACTCTAAATTGCATCTTCAAATTAATAATCAAAGATTTTTGTGGTAATATTTAGACTTGAGGCTACAATTTATGCTGTTAATTTACAAACGGAAATTTGGAACGCCCCGCAGAAATACGACTTGACTGCTTTATCCTAGATTAACTAAAATGTAATAACTGAAAAGTTATTTCGCTAAAGGAAATGTATCTTTTGCGAAAGTGGCTGATCAATATTTAATACACTCGCATGCATTAAAACTTTTGTGCTTTATTATTTTTACTCCGTAGCATATCGGTCAAGTGCAAGTAAAACGAACTTCAGTCAACAAACAGCTTCTGAAAATGATATTCTTTTACCTTGCAATTTGAAATGATAAACTGAATTCGGCTTGACTTTCTCTCCTTCAAAGTATTAATAAGATAAGCGAAAGCTATCTCATTAATCTCAATCGTGTTTACACAACAGAAGCGTACTTGAGGATGAAAAAGTATTAATTGTATTTCAGATACCTTCTTTTTCGCCATTTTTTAGGAATAAAAAAGTTGTCAAATTTTCGCTCTACGTCATTAAACACGAATCCTTCTTGTCGCGTTGAATGACAAAATCAATACTAAGCAAATTGCTAGATTAAACAAATTAGAAGGAGAATCCGTAATTGCAGGAGATGGAGCGCTACAAAATATTGAAATTGGATTGTTCATTCCAAGAGATCTAATATTTCTGAAGAACCAATTCGCAGTTTTTTAATAATTGTCAGTTGTCACTTAATGCAATATCCGGAAAAAAAAGTCAGTTCAGTATAAACATCTTTAATTGGATATGCTTTCATTTCTGAGGACAATACTATATTTTTTCTACCATCACTTGGAATAGGATGCTATTTTACCACACTTACATGTACGCAAGCTGGGCATTTTCGGCGGTTGTCGACAACTGCATGAAGAGGATGTTCTCAAAACACCATGTAGAAATTTGCACTTCGTAGATGAGATAGCGGCTTCCTTCATAACTTAAAAAGGAGGACACATGTTTCGCCCTTTTTTGGTAGGTATATCTATATCTGTACCACAGTGATGTATGAATACTAAACCGTGACAAATAGAAGTGAATTTAAATGTAATGAAATTAGGTAAAAATTATATCGAACTTTCAACGGTGTCAGTAACTTTCGTACCAATTATTTCTAACAAAATTATTGCAGTAAAAATCACTTTCACGTCAAATTAGTGTCAGGAGTTAACAGAAAGTAAAAAAAATGATAAAGGAATTACGTTTAAAAATCAATGAAATCTAATTTGCTTTTCTCTTTTCTGTAGCAGTACAGTCGAGTACAGCCAAATCTTGTTAAAGTGGATCGTTTATTTATCACTTATAATTGCACAAGAGGTTTGTATTTTACCGAGTAAATTTGGGTTGTTTAGGTAATGAAAATCTGTTGCCTAGCAATTAGACGAGAAAAACTGTCAACTAATAAAAATGCGACACCGCAGGTGGAGCATTTTTAGGTTGACAGTTTTTCGAGTTCAATTGCTAAAAGGAAACAGATTTGAATTGCCACAACCCAAATTTATTCGGTTTAAATACAAACCTCGAGTGTAATTCGGCAGGACAATTTAACGAACAAGAAATTCACCAAACTAATCAATTATTGACAGACGTCAAACTAGTCATATGGGTAAGGATAATGCGATTATTGGTTCGAAAATGAATAAGTGAAAAAACCACTAGTGCATTTGTCGCTGGAAAAGTTGCAGGTAACTTTTGCCGCTGTCAAAGTGACAATTACACTGCGGCTTATGTGATTTTTTATACATGAGTTGAATTGTCTTCATAATAAACACATAGTCAAAGATCGTGAAGTACAAAAAAGGGAAATAAATGATAAGGGTGTTTGTCATGTTTCTTTGTCCGCTTAGAAGATCCAGATTGGCCAAGGGGCTCTGTGAAGAAGGTTTCTGGACTGCCTGAGCCTAGTTGTTTGTTACCACTGAGCCTGGAATTGACTGGTTACTCAGTCTTTAATCCTGGCCCTAACGGAGGGAACAATTTCTAGATTAGGCTCGGGCCGGGCGAAAACCCCACCACTGCCATCGCGAGCCAGCTCGTACGCCCTTTCGTTTCCCATACTCGGCAGTGCGTTTGCACCCAGATCAAAGTAAACCCATTACACTCACCTAATCTATTTATCTATAATCTGCCTGCTATACTCACCAAGCGAGAAGCTGATGTCAGCTCTCGGTCGATATATACCCATGCTCACTCCCCTTTTTGTTAGGGACCCGCCTGTAAACCACACGAGGAACGGACAATGCCAATGCAACCTGTCCGAAACTTTATAACTCTTTGGTCTTAGTAAGACAGTCCGGAATCACATCCTTTCTTGTGGAACGAATCTGAGGGTTTTTTCCGAGATGTCCTGTGCCCAAGGCTGCCTCCCAAATATTGGTTTTCTAAACAACGCTTTATTTCCTCTAACTTTGATTAACGTTTTTCCACAGTGTGCTTAACAATTACGCGCGGGCGCGCAAATATTACATCTTCTTGTTAGTAAACCAAACGTCCTTGCTCTATTGTTGAGTATACTCACATAAAAGGTCTTTTCGAATTAACTTGAACTTTACAGTTCACACCCGAGAATGTTGGATCTTCTTTCAAAAATAGGTTGCTCCTGATTGTTTATTATTACGACAACAGAGATTTATTTAACTTGTTACCACTTGAAAGTTGAAAGCAATTTTAACTCTAACATTAACTACTTCTTTACATCGCGAAGAAAATGTTTCTTCCGAATTGTTTAGAGAAACACCGTACCTTACATTACATTACTCTTTTGGCCGCAATTGCGACGCTACGACTAAATCCCAAACAAAAATGTCGAATTGAATTAAAATGGCCATATCTAAATTCTCTATTGGTTAGTGCTTGTTTTCAACCAATCTCTAAAAAAACGTATATTCAGCATTTTCACACTACGAATTTCCCTCAGCTTGAGGTCATTAATAACTATATGTATACTCATTAAAAAGTCTGAAACTCTAAATTAAAGAACAAAAATCATTGAAAGTGAACGTGTGGAAATGACGCACATTACATTTACTCCAATCATCCAGATCAAATTCTGTACATTCTCAAGGCAAAAATTTGTTTGGGAAGCCACTTCAGGACCTTAACATGTTCATACAGATTCAAAGTTTTACTAAACGTTTAATCCAAAATAAAAGCTTCCGACATTACCTCCTGGATTTTTATTACACTTCAATATTTTGCTAATAATCTTGCAAGGGGCCTAACATGTACGAATATAATGATTGATTTTGTCAACAAAACTTCTTGCATGTTTGCACGAACGGTATATAGCAATAAATTACATTCCGTACCCAAGTTACTAGAAATTAACTTCATTGGCGTCAACGCACCCACCCCTTTGAACAAAGTATAGCCTCTTTGTTAAATAAGACTACGGGAGCAGCTTTAACCTTTCTTTTCACAATATTTATTATAATCCAATAATGCCTTGGAAGGGTGGAAAGAGCCGCCAATGGCGAATTAATCCCATTAAACACGTTTTAATTGATGTTAGGAGTTAGTCTAATTAATTATTATGGAAAAGCATTTGGATTAAAAGTAGAAAACCCTGTTAGTTATTATAGGCTAATTTATTAAAGCTTTTATAAACAGAAATCGGCGTACTATTACCAACCACGCACTTTAAAACGCATTCTCCTCCGCTATCGTATACAACGCAATCAACGTTTTTACACTTAAATTAGCTCTAACTACTAACTACCTATTGTTTCTGGAGCTTTTGTATTGTGATAAAAACTTTTAACCTCAAAATCGATATTTTAATATGCCATGAGCTTCTTGAATGCAATTTTTCTAAATAAATTCGTTATTGATTAGCTCATAAAATTTCCCACAAAGTTTTATTACCGCGAAGCAAATTTCCTAGTAAGTTTTCTGTATTACCATCATAACTTCTAAAATTCGAACGAAATTTTTAAAAGTTGGTGGCTTTACGAATAAACAAAAATATAAATCAGTCATAACAATAAATTGGTTCCGTTTCGTTATTTTACGAATATTTTATAGATTTCTCTGCATTGTTTATTTCAAACGATGAGCATCAGGTAACGGTTTCCGTAATTTTGCTTTATTACGGATTGTAATTTATGGCTGTTGAAAATCAAATAATGAACATTCTTCATCTTAATTTCCGATGTAATTAACTTCAGAAGTTGTTTTCCATTTCAGACTTCGTAAACGATCAAGGTATCTTTTCACATCAGAAAATCAAATTAAAACATCATCTAGTTGAGAGTCGTTCACCTATCACTGTTGAGAAATTTTCAATAAAAAATTATTTTATGCCCACGCGAAAGACACAATAATAATTTCAGGGGACACAACACTATTTAGTAGTTAGTATGTGCTAGTAATCTCGTTATTAAAGCTTTTTTCTTTCTTTAGAGGGACGTGACTCAGTGACTGCTTTACAAGTAAAAATATCTTGATACGATCCGACTGAAAGCCGACCGACTCTATTCACAGCGAGTGGAGATCTATTAAATCATAAACTGCAAACTGCACTAAAATGACACTGATTGTTTTAATTATTTTGAAATCTCTATTGAAACAATTAAATAATGTGATTTTAGCATGCGTGATTAAGTATCAAAATTTCACACATATGAATAATTTAATTTGGAAATGTTACCTATACATGTTGCGGTTTCAGGTAAAATTTTATACATAATACGTCATGAAAGTGAGTCCACCTAACTTGGAGGCATTAAAGAGATACTCGGACGCATGCTAAAATCACTTTATTTAATTGTTTCCATAGAGATTTCAAAATAATTAAAACAATCAGTGTCATTTTTAATGCAGTTTGCAGTTTATGCTTTGTACTGTTCAACTATACAGTCTTTATAACTATGTAGAAAAGCAGGTATCACTCTACGGTATCAGTGAAGAAGA
Source organism: Photinus pyralis (assembly GCF_008802855.1). Lineage (NCBI taxonomy): Eukaryota > Metazoa > Arthropoda > Insecta > Coleoptera > Lampyridae > Photinus > Photinus pyralis. Next base: position 45,800,233 of record NW_022170403.1, read on the forward strand.
GTACCTACGCGAGACTGTTATAATGTAGCCGAGGTTGCGGCTGCCGTAGTGCAAGATTCGCTCCCCACAAAGTCAAGAAAAAGGTACGAAAAGGCGTAGGTACAAACCTTTTACTGACTGGCGCAAAACTAAAGGAATAATTACTTCCACACAATTATTCCATTAATTGTTAGTAATTAAAAAACCATTATCCTTTGTGTAGGTATATTAATATTTAAAAATATCCACAGTCTGCATTATAATTATCCAATCGTTGATTGAATAACTTATTCAATGAACGATCTAATTGTTATTTTGCGTGTACTAGGACTGTAATGGGAGTCGGGCAAAAATATTACAGTACTAGTCCGGTAAAGATCAACTTTCTAATGTCAAAATAGCCCTGAAATTTAGATTTTCTTGACGGTTTCAGGTAAAAATATTTATAATACAGCACAAAATTTAGAAGAAAATTATGGTTTGAGTTGCATTCGAAAAAGCTAAATAGCGCTAAAAGCACTTAGAATATAAAATATACGACAGCAAATAGCACAACACGAACACAAAATCGGGGTAAGAAAATAACATGGGGCAAAGGAATCACGTTGGGGCCTTAAACTTAAATTTCACATATAACTAATACGTGCAAATCATCAAAATTCTGTGATGGATCTTAAATTTCTTATACGGTGCACAACATCTTTACACCGAACTCTACTTTATTTCAATTAAGCTCAGCATATAAATCAATTAAGCGCTTCCTCTTACTTTACATGTAATAACTTTCTGATGTGCGCGATACTATTTATCTCAATTAGAGGTATTGAAGTGGCAAACTCTGTACATAAAGACAAACTTTTTGAATAGTTCTGCCGACTCTTCCTTGTTAGGTACGCAATAATAATATTTAATACTTTAGGGCAGTGCAAAAATTTGTTCACGGCGAGTATGTACACGGGTTTCCCCCGGTCGACTGTTAATACAGAAATATGTGACGTCCGGGCTAAGAGCACCTATGTGAAAAGTACCGGAAGCTGTAACTGAATTACTAGCGTTTCGCATCTAAAAGAAGTATTAAAATGCCTCGCACATTATTTAAAGAGAAGGTGGCAGTGATTGCTTTATATTACATTTCTAAAATAAGTTGAAGGGTTATAACCGTCCCCATTTTACTGAAATTCAATTACAAATTTAAATTTTTTGTTTAATTTGTGAAGACTAATGAAACGCTCATTTTTAGGATCGTAGACACAAACGACTTTTCTGTCTTTTTAAGTGGACCAATCCTGTACAAATACCTAACAGTGACTACAATTTAACTACGATTACTAGTTGCGAAAAAATTGTTAATTAATATCACGGGGGAGTTTGTACGGATCTAGAAACAGCAAAGTAAGGAGTTGTATCTTATTTTCGATAAGGGGTTCGTCTGCACACAGACCAATTTGTGAATGTACGATCATCATATGCCCAAATATCAGCAGAATGCTACGGTTATCTTTATTATTTTCGCGATTGCAAGAAGAACATAATATTATACATCAAAATTGTGTGATGTAATCTTACAAATGTCACCAAACAGTACCTACATTTGTTTTGGTGGACAAGGGTATCATAAGATTGTATTTCGGTGCTCCACACGAAGAGGTAACTTCAAAAGTTCATCAATTTGCGAAGAAGTCATTTTGTATGATGCTTTAACGTTCGTGTTTTTGTTCAAAATCAAAATATCCATCAGAGCACGGAAAATTATCTCATGTTGCATATAGAAGAAATGCAGTGCCAGGTAGATTTTTTGGAAATGACCCTCGATAATGGAAATAATATTTAGTGAAGAAAGATTTAATTTTGTGCGAGAAAATATTGTTTTAATCACGCTAAACATGCCTAATTTCGTCTCAAAAAACGGCATTTGCGGACAGTGATATTGCACTAGTTCATTCTGAAGAAAAGCCCCATAAATGGTGCTACGATTGATTTCGTCGGTTTAAAGAAAGAAATTTCGGTGTTTTAGACAAAGAACGTGACAGAGCCCGAATAAGTTTGAAGACGCCGAATTGCAGGCCTTCCTTGATGAAGATTGAACTCAAACGGAGGAACATCTCGCAAGGAGGTATGTTACTCAACCAACAATTTCCAATTGTCTTCATGCTATGGTAAAGATCCGGGTTACGTGACGCTAATAAGCCCTCCAGATACGATCATGAAATTGATAGAAATGGATAGAGGGCACCTTAATAACACGTTTTCAGTTAAAAAAATTGCGGAAGAAGCCTTACATTTTCCCTCGCATTTTCCACAATCTTCATTCAAAGTTCAATTCATTTCGTCGAAAGGTTATATTACTCAAAATTTCATGTTTGTTTTTCGGTTAGTAGTGGTGTTGTTAACATTCCTGAATGCCAACTTTAATTTCTTAAGAGATTATGTTATTTTTCCACGATTTAATAAACGTTAAACACTGATATACAACTATGTGTAAGTAGTTCTCCACAGATATTCCTTGCCCTCTCGACTGTGTAACCAGGGGGATGCTAAGCAGCGATTCATACGGAAAAGGCGTTCCAAGTTAATAGGTGATCGCTAACGTAACGATCCATGGAAAATGCGAGAGATATTCCTTCCCCTCTGGACCGCATACGGCGGTGGATGCTAAGCAGCGATTTATAAAGAAAAGGCGTTCAAAGTTAATAGGCAGTCGATACGAACGAATTGGTATATGAAACATGCAGGAAGTGCCCGGGTTTCCCCTCTCGGTGATCGATACAGAGAAGTTGATCTTTGCCACCTTTTTTACGACATTCTTCTTCCCTGATGCATTCAAGCGGTTACACTATATACGCTTCAAAAAGTGGTGTTATTAAAGTGTATCCACAAGTGACATGGACGTGTCTCTTATTTGGGGTATAAGTCGAACAAAACCTAACATTGTATTGTATATTATCCTGTTATACTACTTTTATTACATTCTCTTAATATCAGGCTTAATATACATGTTAAATCCATATTTCAATTTAGTAGTTAAGAAGTTAACATAACCTCCTACAAAAATTAGCTGTCACCTTTGCTTATAAATTAATAAACAAAGCTGTTACATAAAATTTTTCAGTTTCGCCAACTTGAGAATGACAATATATACGTAAAATAACACCAGATTTCCAGAAAACGAAGTGAACTTTTAATTAAGATTATGGAAAATTTAGGTCTTCTTCCGCAAATTTTTTTATTCTAAACGTGCTATTAAGGTTCCCTCTATCCATTTCTATCAATTTCATGATCATACCTGGAGGGCTTATTAGCGTCACGTACCCAAGATCGGTAAGCTTGGAAAATTGTTTCCATACAAGTTGAACGAAAGAGGCATGGAACAACAACAAGTTAAAAAGTAATCGTAAACGATTAACATAAAGCGCATTTCCACTTGCATTCATTTCCCATTTATAAGATGCAACTTCTGATAAAATCGTAAAAATCCGGCCACAAATATGAAAGATAGCGTTGCTCATGGGCAATCCATTTTTGACGTGTTACTTCAATTTCAGTTTATGAGAAGAATTTCATTTCAATGCTTTTCTAAATAAGAAAGTTGGAACTGCGCATGCGCAAACCTAAATTTTAAAACTAATGTTAGATTTTCCTTTGTTCCAAGCGCCTAAGTATCAAATTTCACTTAAATGGTGCCATAGATAAAAAAGTTGGCACTGCGCATGCGCAAAAGAAAATTTTGAGACTGGCGCTCGATGATCCTTTATTCCAAGTGCCTATGTATCACATTTCATTTAAATTCTTCCATAAATAAAAAAGTTGGCACTGCGCATGCGCAAAACCAAATTTTGAAATTGGCGTTTGATTTTCCTTTATCCCAAGTGCCTATGTATCAAATTTCGTTTAAATTCTTCTATAAATAAAAAAGTTGGCACTGCGCATGCGCAAAACCAAATTTTGAAATTGGCGTTTGATTTTCCTTTATCCCAAGTGCCTATGTATCAAATTTCGTTTAAATTCTTCCATAAATAAAAAAGTTGGCACTGCGCATGCGCAAAACCAAATTTTGAAATTGGCGTTTGATTTTCCTTTATCCCAAGTGCCTATGTATCAAATTTCGTTTAAATTCTTCCATAAATAAAAAAGTTGGCACTGCGCATGCGCAAAACCAAATTTTGAAACTGGCGTTTGATTTTCCTTTATCCCAAGTGCCTATGTATCAAATTTCGTTTAAATTCTTCCATAAATAAAAAAGTTGGCACTGCGCATGCGCAAAACCAAATTTTGAAATTGGCGTTTGATTTTCCTTTATCCCAAGTGCCTATGTATCAAATTTCGTTGTAAATTCTTCCGCAAATAAAAAAGTTGGCACTGCGCATGCGCAAAACCAAATTTTGAAATTGGCGTTTGATTTTCCTTTATCCCAAGTGCCTATGTATCAAATTTCGTAAATTCTTCCGCAAATAAAAAAGTTGGCACTGCGCATGCGCAAAACCAAATTTTGAAATTGGCGTTTGATTTTCCTTTATTACAAGTGCCTATGTATCAAATTTCATTCAAATACTTTTATAAGTAAAAAAGTTTGCAATTCGGTTTATAAATGGTCGAGATGCGAAAAGGGCACTGTGAATTCGATTCAACTTTTGGCATTGCGTATTATATGGCTAAAGCTATGCCCATATTGAATTTCATGCAATTCAGTTCATAACTAACGGAGATGTAAAAGCGATCGAACATTTCTAAACAAAGTTATCGTTCACACGGACAGATAGATGGACAGACAGACAAAGGAACAGACGGACAGACCAACAGGCAGACGACAGATAGCAATGCAAAATTATAAACGATCTCTAGGATCGTTAATAAACGGCAAAAGTGTAAAATTATGGAACATGTAAAAAACGGTTTTTTTTTTTTTTACAATAACTTTTTTTGTAAGCGGTACAGAAAAAATTCCTTCCTTGGTACAAGACTCGACACCATAACGAACCAAATAGCGAAAAAAGTAGAACAATAGCTCTTAAGATAAAAAACTAGTAGCGTCGCGAACGGACGGACGGACGGACGGACGGACGGACGGACAAAGTGGCCACAATAGCGCATTTTTTTTTTATTTTTGTGGAAATGCGCTAAAAACCACTTGTGAAATCCTTCTTTAAAGAAAACAAAGAAAGGGATTTCTGCATCGAATCGTCACTAAAGATGAAAAGTTGATCAACTGGGATAATCCAAAGCGTAAACACTCTTGGGTTTCAAATCATAAGGGCAATTTCTCGAAAAGTAAAATTTTCCGTTAACCGGGGAAGTTGCATATATGCGAAGATGCGTGATTAACTGAATCATAAATTTAAAATTGAATTGTTACGTTACAGGACTAAATTAATAAAAACCGAATTTGAGCACGGAAGACAATATATGTGGATCGAGCGAATCCCTCATTACGCGTTAAAGAAAAACTCGTGGTGTATTAACAAACTCTCGTGAGACGTTTAATTAAATAGTACATGAAAGTGGTGAAATTGTAACTAAAACTGTCCAAAGTTCCAAATTTAGTTTAATCGTTCTCATGTGGAAGACGTCTTTGAAGCCATCTTTTCATGCATGTGCTTTTCTCCAATTATACTCAACATCAGTAACAAAGTTCATTAAACGGAGTGCATGCAAAGTACGTTTTTGGAAGTTGATTGTCCATTGACCAGTAAAGAACAATCATCGGAATAGAGCCCAGACAAATTCTATCGGCGAGTTTTCCAAATGTATTTTTCATGAAAGAAAACACCTGATAACATCTGTACTATAAGCATACAGCTGTATCTATAAGTTAAGAAAATCAATCCTTTCCTGTGTGAATTAGAAGACTTGTATTCGAAGGTTAGTTGTATTTATCTTTGTGTAAGTATTCCAAATAAACAATATACCCTTACGATTTAAGGTAGAAAGAATGTACAAATGCACAAATAGACAACTCACAAAACACCTGTCCGGATAGTTCAAAACAAACCAAAATTGAAACATAGAACTTTATATAATCTCTCAATATTAACTTTTTCAAATTGAGAGACTTGGTGGCCTCGATCAACAAATCTTGATCAACACCTTAAATAAATCTTGGGCACAAATAGAAAAATCTGACATGAAAAACCACAATGGCACATCGCACAATGGATTCGAATAAACAATGCAATTGGTTGACAATGACGAAAATTTGTTCCGAAACACATAAAACAAATAACACTTCCATTAAAGAAAGAAAATTTTGCAAAGCTTGTTTTGGATACACCACTTCCACTATAAAATAAACTTCTTCCTTAAAACATTTATCAAATATTTCGCCAATCATTCTCCAACTAGAAACGCCGAATTCTCTGAAACAGCCTATCTCTCAGCAGCGGTAAGACACGTGCGTAATAATTAATTCTCATCTGAAATAAAACAGTTTAGAATGATAACGTTTAACTCAAGTTTCTGCACCTTTGGTACAAAATATACAGAATAGCAGTACAGTATGACTAATGAGTTATGAATGCATTATGTTCTTTCATTTTCAATGAGTTGAGGTTAAAATTTTACGCATCTAATTCGTAGGTACCTATAGGTACTCTTCAATAAATTATAAATGATACCTAAATGAAGATGTTATTACTAAAGTGTATTAAATATTATACAAAAAGTGGTGGAATTTTAGCCCCGTTCTTTAAATAACCTTTATTGAACACAAAAGGACCGAGGATGGCGAAAGAGATGATAATGATGCCCTGAACGACGTAATATATCTGACGTAAATATTATGGCTGAGAAATTGTCGGTTCGTCTAGTAAATGATCCTACAGCAAAAAAGCAAGCACATAAAAAACTACTTAGGGGATAGTTAATATTACACGCATAGATATTTTATGACCTCGTTTAAGTTTTAACATTGAATAAAAACACTATTTTATTCAATGGTTTTAATGAACGTACGAGAAAGACAAATTACGATGACGGTACCTTTCTTAGGGTGAAGGATTCCGAAACATTCACCTCGTGTGAGCAGATTTAATCAAATTAGGTTATGTTACAGTTACCTTGATATATGCGGTCAAGGAAGGGTCAATTAGTGTAGGAGATATTAACTGAAACTTACGGTTTAGTTACGTAGGAAGGAATTTCACGACCATTATCCATTAGACGCGATGAATAATTTTTGGCGAATAACACCTTACTAACGACACAAGCAATTATAAGTAGTAAATTAAATTTAAATGAAAACGTTTTTAACTGTTTTTCGGTTTGGACCTGGGTTTAAAAAATATAATTGATTTGAAAAATGGATCTTCCATTAAAAAAGGGTTGTACTTTTTTCTCAAGACGGTTCAGTTTACATAAAATCGCTATGCATCGCTGAAATCTACGTAAAACCTGAAAGATGTTTGCATCTTTCGTATAATTTTTAGCTTGATCGAAATATGAAGATGGTTTGGAATTGGTTAATTTGCAAAAATAGCCCATAACTCAGGAAGGAAGTTGATCTTGAAAACTGTAATTATGACATCGTAAGTTTTCTAAAATGTTCGCGAAAATCGCAGGGCCGCTTCCGGTGCAAGGCGACGCAGAAGTTGTTATAATAAAAAACAAGTTAAGAAGGTAACCGTAAACAACTTACAAAAAGGGCATTTCTACTTGCATTCATTTCCCATTGGTAAGATGCAGCTTTTGTTAAAATCGTAAAAATCCGGTTACAACTATGAAAGATAGCGTTGCATATGTGCAATCCGTTTTTGACGTGCTACTTCAGTTTCAGTTTATAAGAAGAACCCTACCCTAAAAATTTTAGAAGAATTAGTTTACAAATAACGAATATGGATCTGAGCATGCGCAATAATAGTTTTGCACAAAACAAATTTTTGATTCGGCAATAATTTTACCTTTATTCGATGTGCCTACATACAAAATTTCATTTAAATATCTTAGGAAATGAGAAAATTGGATTGCGCAAATAATACAAAGTTATCATGCACAAATGTACCCGGACAGACAGACGGACGGATAGACAGCCGGACAGACAGACGGAGACATACAGACGGGCAGACGGCGATACAACAAATAAACGGTCTCGAAGACCGTCAATAAACGGCAAAAGTGTAAAATTATGGTACATGAAAATATTCCTTTCTTGGTGCAAGCCTCGACACCATAACGAATCAAATAGCGAAATAAGTAAAACAATAGCTCTTAAGATAAAAAACTAGTAGCGACCGGTCGAACGGACAGACGGATGAACAAAGTGGCCACAATAACAAGTTTTTTTTATTTTTGTGGAAATGCACTAAAAATTGTATCGCGCATGCGCAAAACAAATTTCTTGATTCGGCTTTAGTTTTACGTTTACTTGAGGTACCTGCATACAAAATTTCATTAATTTAGATATCTTACCAATTAAAAAAATGGGTTTGCGTATGGGCAAGACAAATTTTTGGAATAGGCATTAATTTTACTCGCTCACACTCGACAACTTCGCTCGTTAATAAAAAATGTGGGTTACAATTTGAAAAAAAAACAGTCTTAGAGCAAAATTGTATGAATGTATACAATGTTTTCGATATCTTATAGGCATTATGACCCGAGGGATCTTAGATGCTGCACCTTGTATAAGTTATCTATCTGTGGCCCAAAAGCAAATCGCAAGAACACACAAGGAAACAACTTTGAAAGAATACACATTTTTTTAAAATTTCTTTATGTATTAATGTAGGCCCCATCCCCGTGTTTCTAAAATATATGTGACCAACAGGCGCGTGTTGTATTCCAGTGGCGTATCAAACTTGCGTTTTTTTTAGTGGACCACCCCATTGCAGATTTGGAAAGTATTTTTTTTATGTCTTGTACCCTTATCTTTACGATTTCGCTGTTATTATCTTTTTTCCGCAAAATTTGACATTTTTTTCAATTCATTTTGAGAGAAACTAAATTGCGTCGGCGGCTAAGTTTTGAATTGATGCATTGGTTAAGAGCTTTTCCGCTGTCACATAATTTTTTTAGGTACGATCACCGACTAAAGTATTGATAATCGGAAGCTTACTGCCACTTAGGCAACCAACACAATCTAAAACGATAACTTTTTCCCGCGGGGATTTCGCGCATTGTCGTCTTTGCTTCGGCGTTTCTTCGTCACTGCTGCCTTGATATAAACGCCACAGCAGGTATTACAAGAATTGGGAAAACCCAGGGGAACACCGGATTGTATGTATTATATTCTCCACAAATCTAATTTTGCGGATTGGTTTTTGTAATTGTTGCAATATACCCTACTCCTTTATATCAAGACAGTGACGCGACGCATGCGGCCCATAACATTATAACAATCTAACATGGAAATGTTAATATATACCTAGTTAATTACTTATTATAGATATAAACGGTGTGTTCATATGATGGCGCATTGCGTATTGTGTGGAAGAAAGCACGAAAACGATTCCTCTGTGTTCCGGTACTTTTGTTGGAGGTAAGTATTTTTACCATGGATTGTTCGGTTGTTGTTTAGAACTGTAAAAAGGTGCTTCATGCAAAAATCCTGGAATTTTTCCGAAATTGTTCTTTTTTTTTGGCTTGATTCCCTGATGAACTACTACCCTTTTTTGATAATTTATATCAATATTACTTACGAACTCCTCAATTTAATTAGTTTGTGTTGTTTATTGTGTAAGTGTTAGTTGGGCTTTGCATTTGTGTTGCATTTGGAATACGAATGGGTTGTGATAATGTGCGGTGTTTCTAAGTGGAAAGCGTTTTGTTTTTTAACTGTGCTAGGATGTGTAACTTTAGTGGGTGAATCTGTGACTGTATAGTGTATAGTGCATGTTGTATTATTTGTATTTGTTATACTTGTTTGTTCAGTAAGTTGTATTTGTGTGACTGTTTGGGTTAGAGATGGAGATACTTATGAAAGTATGTTGTGTGTCGTGTTGTGAGACCGTACTGTTGTTTATATGTATACGTTGTGGATCATGTGTGTATGTACTATTTTGGGTAACGTTGTGTTGATAATGTTGATAATGACTGCTTTTTGTAAATATTGGTATGTTTTTTTTATATAAGCCCAAAATTTGTAAATTGTGGTGTTTAGTCCTTAGTATACCTAACTCCGATAGAACTAAAAATATTGGTAACTATAAGAGTAGATTCTCATTCTCCATTATGTCTACAGCTATATCAGGGTATTTGCGGTGTTTTTTTGTGTGCGTTTTAGTCCAGTTCTTTGTGTTGGGAATGAGTTTTATTTAATTATTATAATTGATTCTATTTTTTTTATTGTACTGTATGATTACACAAATGAAGAATTTTCCTGCAAACCAATTTAAAAAAAAAGGTAGGATAACGGATTTAATTTTCCATTTTATTTTCTTTTCTTTTGGATTTATAGCGGCGAAAAATTTAAGACGGGTTTTTATGTGGAAATATGTTGAACCGTAAAATCTTGCGCAAATAAAACAAACATTCAAACCGTTTTATTAAATCACACAAAGAATATAAACACCAGATGAAAACTGTCTATAATAATAATAGGAGGTTGTGTATAATCTTGAAAAATTAAAAATTCCTTACAAGTATGCAATAAGCTCGCGAAACGTGAAATGCATTTAATATATCCATCCCCCATTATTAAACCCCTTTTGAAAAGGGAAGCGCGAATTTGAATTTCTTTTCATAATTAAGTAGCGCAGATCAGTGTGGAATACAAACATCATTCGGAAACCTTTCATTGCATTGCATTCATCTCTTTAAATCAAATCCATCTTGTCTTTTACGGACTCTCATGCTCGCTCTCATGTCATATTGTGTTTATGTTTATTACACTGCAATAAGTCTGTCCGCTACTAGTTTTTATAACAGTCATTTCGCTACATCATATGTTCCCTATATGATACCATTCCTTGGTCTTTTAATATCTTCTGCACTTTTAAAAACAGGAAAACCGAAACTACTGGCCATCCGTTTATTTCCACTTCAACCGTCCTCGTCGTTCTCCTTATGTGCTTAGGGTTGTTGATTGCTTTATATTCGAGTCCTTTTATTGCTAATTGAACATAGGACCTGATCCGCATTTTTATCTCGGATGAATTATGGGAAATGGCACTCGTGACCATTTTCATTCACGTTTTTGAAATAAGCACATGCTAAAAATCATTGGATTCTTCGTCATTTTAGGGGAATGTGTTGCACCATTGAATAAAAACACTATAAGAAGCCTAACCCCGTGGAAATAAAGCGCGACAGAGATTGAACTGAGAATATAATGGAAACACTGTCAATAGTGTCGATTCTTGAAGATTGAGAAGAATGAGAATTTGCTTTCCTCCTATTTACCGCAAAGAGAGTTCGGTGATCACAACCAATGCGGGTGCAAGGGGATTTGTCGCGCTTTCTTCCATAAGCGTTAGGCTTCTTATAGTGTTTTTATTCAATGGTTGCACTGTTACTACACTGAAGTCACTGGTGCTACGACTTACAAGAACTATACAGCGGCCTGCCACAAAAGACACCGAAATACCAGTTGGCTAATTGGCAAAAAGCACTATCTATAGGACAGCGACAAACGTGATGCGAGGAAGATCCGCAACCGATCATAAGACCGATTTTATTGATAGAGTAACAAGCAGGCTAAGAAGCGAGTACGGTTGGTTCCTGGGCTGCAAAAATTTAGACCGTTTCGAGTGTATATGGTGTGAAGGAGAAGTATTGTGTAAAGTTGTGTATGGAGATTTAAGAATATTAATGTAAGTATTAGCATTGACTAATACTTAATACTTAATAGTATTAGTCAATGGTATTAGTTATGTTGGTGACATGTACCTATACTGTTAATGTAATTAAGTAAAAACTGTACAGTTGTAAATAAATAAATAATAATAATAATAATTATAACACACACACACACCCTCACACACCCTCTCACACATCAGACAAGTTTGCATTCAATTCAATTAGAAAATGCATTATACCTACGTTGTAATTACATCCCCTTGCCCCTCAATAATATTTCGTTTCACATGCACAAATTACCTAATTATTTTTAAAGTAGGTTCGTTTTTAAGCGTTATTGGCGGGTGAAATTGTGAACATGATATTATTATAACAAAATAATATCTATTGTTTTTCAACTAGCATCAGTATAGTGTGTGTGTTAGGTTTGATATATACAAGATTATGTTACATAGGTTAAAGAGTGAGATTTTGGTGATCTATTAACTATTTATAGTACGTTTCTGTTATAACCTTTGAAAAATATATTGATTAATTTGTTATGTACACATTATCTGAAGTTTAACAACACGTTCCTATTATGATCAAGTTCAAGTCGAAGAAAAATGATAACCCCTACACAACATTAAACAAATGATTAGATTAAAAGACCAGGCACATAAACTTGAAACTGAAACGTATCCAACGTTTACTGTAACTTACGTAACTATGTGAAGGCCGCGTTTACTAGGGAAAGAAAAGCATAATGTGCATCAGTTCGTGGAGAACTCAAATAAAGATACCTAATGCAAAGAAATTGTGGAACCATTTCCAACAGCTGAGGGTTTGTCCTAAGAAGAATTCCAAATCTGATATACCAACATCACTTCAAAACCCACACGCCATGAATGAGTACTTTTTTAGGGTGACTGTCGACTCCACTCTCGATTTAAATTTTTTAGAGTTTTTTAAGAGTACAGTCAATTTGGAAAATGTTTCTTTTACATTTGGTGCAATTACTGCGCAGGATACATAATATATTGGTACTTGAAAAATATTTCTTCTAAAGCTTATGGACCTGATAACATTAACATAAAAACTCTGAATTTAATTTAGACGTCAAAACTAGCAAATCGTTTTCATGGAAATAATACTACAAATAATAATTTCTTCATCAAATTCTTCCTCTGAATCATAAAATTCGTTTATTTTGCTTTGTATCCCAGATCGGCGAAGGCTTTTAGAAAATCTTCGCTTTGCTGAATCAATTTCCAGCAATGCATAGCGCACGTGCATGATATTTTTAATTCTATTTTTGCGGATTAACGATCGTTGTCCCAAAAAATCGAGGGCTGACCATTTTGTTTATGTTTGATATAACATTTAATATACCATTAAATAAATGTAGAAGTGCAGTAAATGAATCGCTCAGTATTTATTTCTTGTATATACGTTGCGGACGACTGACCAGCTCTACCCCTCCATCATGCTGACTGAAAATCATAACTTTCATTTATACAGGGTGGGCCATTAGTGCTTAAGTGAAAGATTATGAGTTTATTAACGCACACATTTAAAATTTATTTTCGGAATTGTTGAAATCGAAATCGATAAACACTGTGACTCATTAGAGATTGTTGAATTACAAGAAAATATGTCGAAATGTAAATACCGGCATGCATGCATCGTTAGAAAGATATCAAATCCTACATTTGATGCAATAAAAAAAACTAGGTAGTTCTATTTTTTTAAAAAATCAAGCTACCTTTGATTGAAATTTTGAAAATTGACGCAATAATATACAGGGGGTTCTATTTAAGAAATGCTGATGCTCTGATGCAAACCACCCTATATAACAATTGCAATTTCGTTGAAAATATTTTTAGGTTGTAGTCCTTCAACATGCTAGATGTCACGTGTCGCAACGGAAAGTTAAGAGAAAGAATTTTTATGGAGGCGTCGACACATCTTTTATGAATTTTCCAAGTACTTGAATCGGAAGAGCAAAATGAGATCGGCAAGAAGGTGCGACAAATGCGTTAGATTTCGAAAGGCCATACAGTACCCCAGTGTACGGGAATGAAACAAACAGGGCAAACTTGGTACTTTACATTTGATGCGGCCTTAAAATTGTTTGGTGCTGCTCCCACTAGAGCCTATCCTGGTCTATACCACATTGGTATCGCGATCTGACGCGGCGTTAATTGTCATTTACGTCGATGATCTATCATTACATCTAGAGATCAACGATATGTCTATGATCTGACATCTTTTGTGAACAACAGATGAAAGATCTTGGAGACATCCGATATTATTTAGGTATTCTGCCAGAAATAGAAATGGGATTGTAATTAGTCAAATGGGATACGTAAATAGAAGCTTTGAATCGTCTTGGGATGACTGATTCCGAACATGAATCCACAGATTTAAATATACTAATCTGTGATGAATCTATTCGTGTATTCCAAAGAATGTTTCGTCAAAATTAAAGAAAGTGGACAATCTAGTCTGTGGTTCGACTTGTCGATTCGCCCATTCAAGATTGATACCCAAATGAAATACAAAGTGTTTAGTATCACTATGTTTGTAATTTTTTTCTCTGTCGAGTGACGTAAAAATCAAATAGAATCATTTACAATTAAATAAATCAGATTACGCATTAACTGGATTACCTATCTCAATTACCTTTAAGAATTTAGCACATGTCTGTAGGAAATGAACAAATCTATAACTTATTAACGTGTGCACCATTCCTCATTAAACACCCTGTATAAATTACTTAGGTTGCGCTGTTCGAAAAACTTAATAATAAAATATAATAAAAAATAAATAAATAATACACTTATGTTCAGTTAGACACACGATGACTAAAGTTAATAAATGAGTAAAGGTCTCTTCTGATTGCTAAAGTAAAGCAAGTTTCATGTTTAAGTTTTCGCTAATCAAAAATGAAAATGCAACAAAATTATAAAATATATAAGTACAATAAACGGCAAAAGTGTAAAATTATGAGAAGCGAAAAAATAAATTTTTTACGTTGACTGTCTTTTTAAGAGACACAACAACAAAATTCTTTCTTGGACACCATAGCAAACCAAAAAATAGCTTTTAAAATAAATATAATAAATATAATAAACAGCCGTAGGGATGGACAGCGGACGGATGGATCCGCGGACGGGCACACAAAGTGCACTAAGATCTTGGCTCTGCATAGGCGCAATCCAGTTCCTGTACGTTTTCAATTTTCTTTTACAAGAAGCATGCGCATGCGTAATCTACTTTTTTTTATATATGCTCAATTTAGTTTTATAAGTATCACATTTGTTAAAATTTTCGAAAATCCGTCTACAAATGAAAAAGTTGACTGCGCAACCGCGAACCCTTCCTTGACGTGTGATTTAAATTCGTTTTGTAAGAAGCATCTTCAGTTAAAATTTCAGAAAACAGTGGTACACAAGTAAGAAAGGTAGATCTACGCGTAAGTAATCAAGTTTTTTACATGTGCATTCATTTTCCATTTGTCGAATGCCTCTTTTATGCACCTGCACTGTTTCCATATATCCGAACTATCTTTTACTAAGCCATCGAAAATTAGATCCAAAAAACTTGTAAGATAAATCCACATCGAACTACGCAATTGTGACTTACGAATAATATCTGGATACGCTTTCCCAATTTCTCCTTTTATTTTATTTTTTATCTTTAAAATATTTCTTTGTTTTTAAAACATCCAAAACCACAAGAGAAACACTATGTCGGTTGTAAATTATAATTTATATTTAGAATACAATACTTTAGAATAAATTTCGTTTGTATGTATTCAAAATTTCAAGTGAGACCACATTCGCCTCGTCGGCATCCGGCAAAGCCGCCTGTTTCTGAACGTTACGTCCTTGACATGGGTACCTCTTGTGAACATTTCTAAAAAGTATCCATCTTGTGGTGCGTCCCCATTATTTAATCTGCACTGAATATGTTGGTTCAGGTTTTGTTTGTAGTAAGTCTTACAGATCCTTGTAACTCGAAAAATTCTTTTTGTACTCATTGAATGGAAAGATAATGTTTCCAAGCATCCTCGATGCACGGGAAAACGACTTTCCCGCATCGCGGTGTTTTTTAGTTTCCGCTGGAGAGAAGGGGTTATGCGCGTTCTTCGGTTGGTAGTACTTATTGAAGTCAACGAACGTCATGTCATGGTTAACTGTCATCTGCTGTAAAATCAATTAAACCGTTGGTTGAGGGTATTTAGTGCGATTAATCGGAAACAGACGTACACTAAGTTTTACGTAAATATATAAACAAGAACTTATAACGCAATCAAATTATTTTTCAGAATTGGAACTCAAGAAAAAGTAAAATTTATTGTTAAAACGTCTTAAAATGTGACCAGTGATATTCTGCAACTATTCGCATATGCAGTTTAAGAAAGCACATATTAACACACACAAAGCTTCCAAGGATTTTAAATGTAACGAGTGTATTTACGCAACTCAAGATATTCAGTGCAAACGATGCAATGCCGTGACCAGTAGTAGCACTCATTGCAAAGGCAAAATATGTATTAACCAAAGATGTGGAAGTTTTAAATGTGACCAGTGCATTATTAAAAGTGACCTTTTTTTACGTAATTCGTTACAAAAAATATTGTACCTAACTCTTTCGGAAAGAATTTTCCCGCATTCGCACTAAATGCAGCACTCCCTACGGTCGTGCTGCAAACAAAGTGCTCATGCGGGAAAATTAACTTACCGAACTTGTTAGGTAAATAACTATTTCCTGACGATGATACTGATTAATTCAACATTCTTATGACTGTTTAGAAGTGCCACGCCCACCCATTTTACCAAGTTACAGATTGAAACTCTCTTTAACATCGATGTGTTCTTTAACTATTAAATTAAGAATCCTGGTTATTCCTGGATGCGCAATCTTTGTATGTTCTTGGCACTCCTTAATTACTTTCTGTGTATAGCTTCGGTATCTTTCTAAAATGTCTAGTTCCCTCATAAGTTGGTATATTTTCTCATGGCATTCTGGTTCAGTTCTCCCATAATTTTGCAGTAGCACGTTTTTTTGCTCTTCGCTACCATGCTCCATTATGGTTGCTGTAATCCATGTGCATACCCCCGCCGTAAAATCGGTGGAAGTTTTTCCACTATTATCGAAGTAGCCGCAAGCATCCCACATATCGTTCTGTAAAAACTGTGAAATTTTGACCGAAACCCAAGAATCCCTCACCTGAGCTTGCCGGTGAATACCAACAGTCCGAAACACATCTCGGGAAACGGAACATATCTGCGGATCGAGATTTGCCAGATACGCTGCTGCCACTATCGGTATGTAGTATGCCGGTGAACTAGTCTTATACCACACTGTCGTGAAGTAGTGATCCATTGAAAGTAAACTAGCATCCCGGCTTTTTTTAAACATTGAAGCGGAAACATAGTCAAATGACTGTCCTAAGTAAATATCATACTGAAAATTGACTAGAAGTGTGCTTAGTTGGTGGTAAAAAGGATGACACCTCAGATACTTTCGTAGTAGAGCGAACCCAGCCATTGAGACTGTTCGTGCGTCGCACAAGCCTGTCAAACCCACATGCGGTAAAGTATGCCAGCAGGGTTTCTTCCAACGCATTGTATTCTTGTCCAGTATGTCGTCCGTCAAAAACGATGTCGTTGTGAGCTAAAACAATACTGATTCACCCAAAAAACAGAATTTCAAAATTCGTACATATTCGAAAGCCCAACCTAACATAACTGCCATTTTTATATTAGATGGTGTTAGGTTCTTGGGCGACTCAAATCCTTTGTACGTGTGTAATAACTTGACGCATATAATGAGTTCTCTTTCCGGTGCAGTATGATAACAAATATCATCAAAACGCTTAATTACGTCGTGAAGTTCTGTATCAGTTCGGACTATCGCATCTCTAACCGAGAAACCGTAATGCGACAACAGCAGTTTTAGACCATCTAAAAATTTGAACCCCTGTACCAAAGTTAGCCGTGATAGAAATTACCCTTTTCAAGCAATTCGCGGGGATTTTCCGAAAGGTCGATCATTGGTTCCAATTTTCCAGCTGATGCAAGCGTTGCTCCAGTTTGAGAACTACAATTTCTAATATGTTTTTGAAATGCACTAATACATGTTGATTTTATAATTGCACGTAAGCACTTCATTCTCTATTTGTCTAACACAAAATGGTAAAATTTTTCAACTAGAATCAGTATAGCGTGTAACATATTACAGTATTATGTCACAGATTAAAGTGTGAGATTTTGATAACCTTTTAGCTACTCATACTACGTTTTTGTTACAAGCTTAAAAAGAAGGTTGATGTGTTATGTAGTTTTTATTATTTTCCGCTAATATTGTTGGCGAATTATATTTATTTGTTATACACTATGTCCAAGGTAAGGATTGGGATTTCCGAAACCATAGCAGGTGTGACGATGGTCAAATTAGGGAAAAGTTGACCAATTAAACAGTTATTATCGTGCTTTAAAGAAAACCAGAAAATTCCGATTACTCCCGAAGATATACCTCCAAAACCACAATTTGCCGATTTTTTTATTATGCTATTTGAAGAGATACAAAAAAATAGAAAACACTTTCTCATTGCCACTTTCTAAGCTCTACAAGACACCGTTGAAAGATTTTCAATGCAACGTTTCGTGTCGGAGAAATCATCATTAACTTTATATTTTTACATGGACAGTAAAAAAAGTACATACTGTATTGAATTTTTTATAACGAATATGTGTCACACACAAGAAAAACAAAACTTGAAAACTGTTGGTTTCATCCGATAGGTATTCTAGCACGATTAGAGCGTTGTTTGTTTGTCTTGTGGGTGACACATATCGTTGAATTCGTAATAAAAAATCCTGTTCCATACAGTAATTATGTACGTTTTCTACAGCCCATATAAAAAAATAAAGTTGATGATGGTTCTTGATTCTTGATCCTTCCCAGATCCTTGATTCTGGCAGTTTTCTCCCACTTAGTCAAATGTGTATCTCGTCTTACCGTTTCTATAGTGTCCTCTTTATCTTTAGCACAGAGTCTTGTGCACCAGATTTAGAAAAGTGATTTTTCCACTTTTTCTATAACTGTCACTAAAGCTAGTGAACTTCAAGTATTATAGCTAGACTTCCTTCTGTTAGTTGCATGGCACTTATTTGACACGAAGAGGAGTTTTTTCAATTCAGTAATTGTTTGCAACGTACCTATACCCCAACAATCTCTGAAAGACGTGAATCTCCGGACTTTAGGGTTTTGACCAGAAGTTGACCATTTTTGTGAGGTCCCTACCTAAAGTGTCAGGTATGCATGTATATAAGATCATTTGCTTTGAATGAGCTCTAGTTACAAATGCATAAAATCGGAATTCGGGGGCGTTATGCATTTTTTTCAATGTAGAGAATATGTGTGCGCAGGAGATTCGCTAAAGTATGTCCTTTACGTTGGGTGAGGTCTTTGTACAAACAGTTCGTAAGTGGGGCCGCAGAATATGTAAAACCAGCCTTGCCGACGTAAGCGATGGTTTCTGCGTTTGCTGACACCGGCAGTTGAAGACCGAGGAGGGATTGAACCTCCTGAAGTGACCACTACACTCCCGAAACAAAGAAAGCAGTGTACTAGGCTATACCTACTCGTATACTACTACCTCGAAAATGACAAAGCAATCAAGGGAGAGAACTTTAGGCCCGTTTGCAGGCACCAATCGCGGAGAAACGCCTGAATTAGGGACTCGACATACACCCGTGGATTCGTCCCGTCTTGTGTTCCAGGAATTGGTTGATTTGCGGGAACGACAGGTTTGAAGAAACCCTACCTTAGTGGATTTCGGGGGATTTCATGGAAAGTTAAAATATATTTTGACTGTGTATCGTTGTCATTTATTTCAATACAGACAAGTACCCAATAAATGTTTGTCCCATACTTTCCCATACCAAATCGCCACCACTATAAGCACTGGCTTAATTTCATATGGGAGATTTATCGGATTTATGTTTAAAACTAATAAAACTTCGCTATTGACTACTGTTAAATTCATTTGTGTTAATTCTACACACAAAGCCGACACCATTGTGCATATTCGAATATTTGACGTTTAAATCAATAAAGAGGGGTATAGATTAGCTCTATAGTTTAGGTAAATCTGTACAATAATGAAAGAAAAATTAAAAATTAATTATGCATAAATTATTAAATGGCACGCGGGTGCTAGCTTATAGTATGTTTACATTCTCTTTTATTGCTTATTTCTTTAAGTATTTTGTAATATCCATTTTTAAGGCTAAGCAGTTACAAAAACATTCCCTATGGGAAGAATTAATTTCAGTTATTACGACTTGTTGCGAATCATAAGTTACGTCAATAAAAGAAAGTGCATGGCTGTATAAACTAATGTCAGAAAGTATATGATTTTGCGTGCCTTCATCGAAATAACACTAGAAAAACAACGGTTAATTATAAGATAATACGAGAATTACAAAATAACATATTTTAATAAAATAACACCTCGCGTATGATTATGTTCCACGGTGCTGGACCCTGCTGTAAAATGTGGCAAAATAAATCATATAATAACCCCAAAGCAAATAAAATTATGCTTTTATACGATTGTGATCTTTATTACGGAGTTTACGTAATTTAATAGTACATTATATATCAAGGTAGAGAAGTCCACTATTATTGCCTGAGCACCAAGATTACATCTCGAGGCGCTTGCGCCGAGGGGTGTAAGGTGCGAAGGCAATAATAGACTTCTCTACCGTGGTATATATACTATTTTTTTCACTACTAGCACTTGAAATCCTCTAAATTAACATATTATATTGATAAGAGAGTTAACGGTTGGACAGAATTGTTTGTTTCTTAATTTAACATGTCAATCAAGTACGTGGAAGTACAAGTCAAACAGGCCGTATTTTGTTCTGTCATTGAGATTTTTCAAAGAGTAATTTCGTTCGAATTTTTTCAAAATGTGATAATTTTAGGTATGTAATTTCTCTGGAAATTGCGAATGGTGGCAATTATTCGTTTTAGAGAACTTGTCTAAACGTTCATTGAGCGAAATTTCGGGTTGTGTTTTCTAAAAGTGACAGCGTGACAGTTCTCATTATTGACTACTAGTTAATAATAAAAAATTATTAACCACTTTGAACAAATGCCGAGAAAGCCTACTTTACAAGTGGAAAAAAGGTTAATAATCATGTCATCAGACGCTAGTAGTGAAAAATAGTACATTATATATCAAGGTAGAGAAGTACAGTATTATTGCCTGAGCACCAAGATTACATCTCGAGGCGCTTGCGCCGAGGGGTGTAAGGTGCGAAGGCAATAATAGACTTCTCTACCGTGGTATATATACTATTTTTTTCACTACTAGCACTTGAAATCCTCTAAATTAACATATTATATTGATAAGAAAATGAACGGTTGGACAGAATTTTTTGTTTATTAATTTAACATGTCAATCAAGTACGTAGAAGTACAAGTCAAACAGGCCGTATTTTGTTCTGTCATTGAGATATTTTCAAAGAGTAATTTCGTTCGAATTTTTTCAAAATGTGATAATTTTAGGTATGTAATTTCTCTGGAAATGGCGGATGGTGGCAATTATTCATTTTAGAGAACTTGTCTAAACGTTTATTGAGCGAAATTTCGGGTTGTGTTTTCTAAAAGTGACAGCGTGACAGTTCTCATTATTGACTACTAGTTAATAATGTCCACATTATTAACCACTTTGAACAAATGCCGAGAAAGCCTACTTTACAAGTGGAAAAAAGGTTAATAATCATGTCATCAGACGCTAGTAGTGAAAAAAACTTATTATACGTTGAGAGTGTTTAAACACTGAAACACACGTAAAATTGCAATATATCAACTAGGAACTGGATTTGAATGTGACAGAAAGTACGCTAGTGTCTTGATTTTCGGGGTTGGTAAAATGCATGGTTCTCACTCTACGGTTTTCAATTATTTAGTTCTTACGGACTAAAGTAATCGTACAATAAAATAATTTGAAAAAACCCTGTAATATGCTGCTGTGTGCACTGGCCCGTAGTCCAGAAAAACCGTACACAAAACACCAAAACAAAAACCTACCTAAAACGCTTTCCCTTTGTCAAGGCACAAAACTTCTCCCCAGCGCAGAGGAGAGATTCGACTGGGCTCTCAGTTAAGATAATGGGTCAGACCAAATACCTTAAACTCCAAACTGAACTTCAAAATGTTGAATAATTAAAATTGACCTTGGGCAAGCATCCAATAAAGCAACAGGTAAATAAGAAAAGACGTCGTTGTGAATGAAACACGCGGAAATTAATGTGAAAATTACAAAAGTGCGATTTAATCTTAACACACAAAAGGAAAATGGTACAATAACACAAACAATTATTACAAATAGACTAAAATTATGACTTAACTACTTACATTATTTGTCCCGGAATTGTAATCCAAATAAAAGGTATCCGTACACAATACACGAAAAGTATCATTTTTAAAGAACACACTTTACACTAACGACCTCGAGTAATTGCGGCATCTTCTCTTCTAGTAGACAAGGACGTTCCAATAAAAAAAACTTTAAACTGAGTCACGTTGAAAACACACTTATGGGAGCGCCGACAAGCACCTCCCCTTGCAGCACTTTAGATGGTCAAAACTTCAAACTTCGAAACGAAGAACAATAATTAGCAGTGCATTCGGCTTCCGGTTTTACACACAAGATTTCTTCAAACTGCAATCTCACATTGGACGAATCTGTCAATACTGGCCGTGGCTTCAAAACAAATAATTCACGCCACGATGGAACTCGCAAGAAGCGAAATAAATTCTTAAACGAAATGTAACTCGTTGCTGCACGTAGCAAAAATCTGATTTCAAAACTTCAACAAACGTAATACTGCGTAAACTCAGGCAAAAAGCGATTTAAAACTTCAACGGAACGTAGTTCCGCGCTGAACGTGGCTAAAAGCGACGCTTTTCTTCTTGAAGTCCTATTTAAGGCGAAAGCCCTTCTTCCGAAAATCAACACAACACAACATCTCTAATCTCTAATAGGTCAGTGGTCGCTACGCAAAGAGCTTTTCGCCCAAACTTCAATAGTCCTCGTACGTGTTCCAGAGCATATTTTAAATAACTTCCACTAGGAGGCACTGAACCCAGTATTAGTGTGCCATACTGGGGGCTCCACTCCAGTGTAAAATTTTTGGGCCCCAGTTGCCGCACTAGGACACCTCTCGGACAGACCACCAACCGGAAATTTTTCATCAGTTTTATAGAATATTGTAATGACTTTTTATATTCTAAGTGTCAAACTTAGTGGTTGTTTATGGTGAACTTTTAGAGTCTTCCAGTGAAATTTCCACTGGTATTTTTCCAGACTACTGGGCGACAAAAAGTATTTACTAGGCGGCATGCTTCAAATATACTCTGACGTGTTCTTTTCCTGATGTGAAAACAATTCGTGCCTGGATTAGAAATGTGGAAGAAATAGGTAGCACACGACCACAAAAAAGAAGCCTAAGACAAAAAACGGTAAGAACACCCGAAAATGTTGAGGTAGTGACGAGACGAGCAACACGGGTATTCTTACCATTATCTGTCTTAAGATACAGATAAGAGATAGGTATGAGTGTTTGTACCAGTTGTTTTTGTTGTTGATTTGTAGTAATAAAACATTTATTTATAATTTAAATTACCTTCTTTCTGCAAGATAATTAATCCAACAGTAAAAAACTATACAATTTCACAAATATTTCAGGCCATTTCCCATGAACGCTGTTGCTTCATAACCGCTATCGACTTTATAGTGATAGTGTATAGTACGAAAGTGTGACACGTGTATTTTTTTCTGACGTATCCAGGTCTGTGTTTAAAAAATAAAATTCATGATGACCCCAAAAAACCGAAACATCAGACTAAAAATCTAATTATGCCCGCTTGTAGGAAAGCGAAAATTGCAACTTTGCCTCCATTTAACCGACTTCGAATTTCTTACGGCTTTTGATATTCCCATTGTCACGCTCTTATTTTGGACACCCTGTATACACAAGTTTTTTACATTTTTTCTTTGTGGAAAGTAAAAACCTTTCCTGGTGTATTTAGTTAGCAATTTAACGCAGTTTGGATATATATATACCATGAATAAAACTGGTGCAAACTTTGGTCACTCCTAAGGTGTTTTAAAGTGATAGCGATTAGAAAGTTGACCAGATATTCAACGCCCACCAAACAAACGTCCAGTTCGCTTATTAGAAACATCTTCTCTGTTTCAGTTTCCACCTCCTCTACTTGAATTTGCGTCTTCGAAATTAAATACCTGTTTTTTTTATCGGCGAAATCTGCAACGATAAGAAATTTCTTATCGCAACGACCGGATTTAAATGAGATATCTTTAACAAAACATTACAATTAAATATTTCAAAATGCTCCTTATCTTTTTAAGTGAACAACGAGTGGGTTTTGAAACATATTTTTTAAATAGCCGTGATTTAGTAATAAGCAAATTCGGTTTCATTATGGAAAACAAGCTAAAAATAGGGCTTTTTGCAAAAATCTTCATCATTGTCAATCAAATTTGATACTTTGATCTCCTTGTTATTCTAAAATTGGGTTAAATGAATTGTATCACATTTGTCGCTGGAAAGTAGTGTCGTGTTTTATGCTATAGCGGAAATTGGCTAATATGAATTGCTAATAGGTTCGTTCCACGTGCACCCCAAATTCTAAACGATGTTTACTATTTTATGTTATGCGATTGAATTCCTTTTATTTTTAGAAGACGAATTGGTATACGAAACGAAAGTGAATTAAACGTACAGTAGCTACTATGGGGTCATAAATATAACGCCGATGATATTTATCAACTGCATTGTACGTTAACGATTATACTCGTAATTGCAATATCTGTATAACTGTCAACTAAATTTCTAAGCATACTTCACCAAGTACTTTCCTCGGAGAAATAATGCTCCCTACCTAATGCAGTCCATAATCCAAGCATAAGGGGTAGAAATGGAAATATCCCTCGAACGTTAGAACCCTAAAGCATTTATGATCCGTAATTATGCTTTCTAAAGGTTACATATGCATTATGTACTGTACTCCCTACTAAAATTATCTGCTGCGCATTGTGCGTAGCTAATATTAAGCGGCACTGTTGCTCGCACATTTATGTTTTATGTCAAATCCACTTCAAATAATGTATTTACAAATTGACTTAAAATTGTGTGTAGGATTTGTTTTCAACTATTCCATAGATATTTTGTAATGGAAATAATTGCTTCTGCGTCTCGGTCAAATCCTTTGTATCGTTTATTAAATATTGCAATAAAAGGGATTAGACGCATCAGCTTCTTTATGTGTATTTTAATCCTTTCAAATTTATGCTAGTACGCAACAACAATTTCCATAAAGTAACAGTTTATTGCCGTAAGGGAACAAGGGTTAACTCGCCATTGAACTTTAGGTATGTTAAAGTGGGACCTGATGACTTAAAAACGTAAATTGTTGCATACTTTCAGCAGTTACCATCTGGGGGAATTCACATATCCTCGTGCGTTCCTAAAGATAAAGCGGTATGTTTCTATGGACCGAGGCAAAATAAGGGGAGAATGCCTTTTATAGACTACCCGTATTATTAGCTTCCATACTAAACCGAATACATACGACTCCCAAAACGGTAATCAATGGTCGGAGGTCGAGTGAGCGTTTCACATATTTTTCACGCAAAAAAAGTTCAGTTACCCCATGGAGGAATCGCCTGATTTTATTACTAACACCCAGGCATACGTAAAACGCTTGTGATTTATATATTATTTTGTTTTTCAGGTGAAAGGAATGCACCAAAAATGAATGAAATAATGGAGAGGCTTGTTATCCTACTAACACTCCTGCTCAGCAGATTTTCCCATTCTTATGCTGAAGATTGCGTCACGTAAGTTAACATTTTCTTTCCCTGCATTAATTAAAACATTTATTATTGGATCTGCGATTAAACAATCCTTCGACAGTGCAACTCGTCATTTAATCTGAGTTTATTAACATTCTTAGGCAACATGTTTTCATTATTAACATAATGCTATACAACGAGAGACTGAGTCTGTATGAGAATGAGAAATATTATCCTTTGCTAATTCTGCATTTCCTTACAAAATATGCTCATAACTCCTAACTTGCTATTATTCTAATGCATAGGAATAACGAAAGTTATTAACATGCATAGATTGTAATGAAACACCCCAATGATGTGAAAGGATGTCCAAAGAGCAAGCAAGCATTCGCGAACCTGATCACCAGCCATGGAACAGAATGGACATCACTGTAGTTCAGATAACTCTTCAAATCGGCATGTTAATTTCCCGTAAATTTGGTATCATCTGCAGTGTCACCATTAAGCATGAAAATAAACCAACTCTTCCATGCAACACTGAAATGTGATTTCAAAATTGGTCTTGTGTTCCGGAATTACTTGCTCATAAACGATCAAATACAAAATTACCCTAATCGGGCTTAATATTATAGATATATTAAGGAAAAAATAAATAAGTCCAATTTACATTTCTCTTTTATCGGTTTGTATGAAAAAGGCTCGGCAGCAATCGATGACATCTCGATAAAATGGACTTGTGAATTCATAATTGAACCATTAGTTCATATTATAAATTTAAGTTTCAATTAAGGCTGCTTTCCTAGCGCTCTAAAACATGCAACAGTAACACCAGTACTCAAAAAAGGCGATCCGCGAAACTGTGAGAACTATCGCCCGATTTCAGTGCTCAGCATCTTTTCCAAAATAATAGAAAAATGTGTGGTCGCTAGACTTCTAGGTTTTCTGACAAAACATAACTTGCTAGTTAATAACCAGCATGGATTTCCGTTCTATTCAATACGTTTTCGAAAAATTGGACAAAAATGATTATGTTTCCGGAATATTCTTTGATCTCTCACGTGCCATTGATACACTGCAACTACCGTTTGTAAGCGAAAAGCTAGAATTGATAGATAAAAGGTGTTACGGCTAGAGTAGTTCAAGTCGTACCTTACGGATCGAAGTTTACCAGTCAAAATTGGAAATACTTATTCGGAGAGACGCTCTTTAAAACTTAGCGTTCCACAGGGCTCCGTTCTAGGAGCTTTGACTTTATTTGTTAGCGCACTACCAAATTTTAGAAATAAAGCAAACTTGATAATATATGCTGACGCAGTTTCTTCACACAGCAAGGAGAACCTTCAAAAATTATCAATCATCGGAGTTAGGGAAGTCTTCCAACAATGGTGCAACTCAAATAGAGGGAATTTTCACTCACAAACAATTACACACCTGGATTTTCAAAAGTGTTTTTCTACTGCGCCGACGATAATACGAGTTCCATCTCCTTTTTAGTTTCAAAGGCAATAAACCACGACGTTGAACTGTTTAACAATAGCTCTGTGCCAATGAACATATGCTGGCGCGTTTAATTAGTTTGCTCTTAACCGTGAATACTGTTGTTTTTATCGTTTTTATGCGACGGAAACACGATTTCACAACGGTAATGTTTTTTACTCTTTACGGTTTTCTTTGAACAGTCACTCTTCTGTAACTCTCTTAATAACTTTTTATCGCAAACACGAATACTGGTCGCAAACGGAAGACCAAATACAATTCACATTTTCTTAGACACCATACGGTACTCTTGACTATTTTCAAAACGAGAATTAATTAACAAAAAATACAATACCAATTTTTTTATTGACCAACACACTGGTCGCCTCGGTTACTGAATCTGAACTTTTTGGAGATAGACAACGCGGAGACCATATCCGTGTAATTGATTGAAATACAATATCAGTTTAATGAAATGATTTAATCTGTAACAAATTTCTTTACAATAATTATAGGGAACAGTTATAATATACCTGACAAATATCGAAAAGTTGGTTTTTTCAACAAGATGGAGTCCGAAGTTTTGAATAAGAAAAATGAATAACGATACGAATACAGTTTTCAACTTAACAGCTCTCTAACATAGATTGATTTTTTTACTCCTACGATTCTGATGGTTTGATTTAAAGTTTACATGACAAAACGCGAATTCATCCCAAATTTCTCGGAATGACCCCCCCCTCCTTCATTTCTCCCTGAACTTACCACCTACAAAATGGTCATTTGTTAACGAAAACGGACATATTTAATCTTTAAGTTGTCGCCCGCCCTACGAATCAAACAAAAACTAGGGTGATAAATCAAATTCCAGTTATTTTCTGAAGTATGCCATATTTGCAGTTTATTTCATTCAAAATATCTTGGCCAAGTTTTATTTTATTTTGCAATAAAATTGTGTAGAATTTCCTAAAGCTAGCATTACACTTGTCAATTTATTCATGAATTAATTCACGAATTTATTGTCGTCAATTTCTTCACGACAGGGTTTGGTTTTTACATCTGTGAATAAATTGGTGAAGTTTTTGACAAATCTGTCATTGGAGCAGTGGTGCCATCCCAATCAAAAAAATAACATAAACATATAGTCATAACCTCACTCTCTCTGATATAAACAAAAATTTGTTGGTTGGTAGCACTGAACTTCACGGTAAAATTGGCGAAAAATAGAACATGTTGTAATTTCGTGAAGAAATTCACGAAGTTCTTCGTGAATTTATTGGACGTCAAAGTTGGTGTATTACATTATACAATTTCTTCATGAAGTAACTTCAAATTGACAAGTGTAATGCTAGCTTAAGAAAATGGAAAATGGAAAAGAGGAATGTGATTAGATTACGAGCATGGTAAATTTTTAAATCGAAATATTCAAAACTTTGCGGTAATGTGGTATTTAATTTGATAAGCAAATTACTCAATTAGGTAACTATAGAAATTTTCTCCGAAATGCTTCTGCTTTTTAATAAAAACAAAACAAAATCTTCCTTAACAGGTGTACAAAATTATATTTCCAAATTCAACTTTTGTAAATGTTTTTGTCCATTCTGTACGGTCCCACAAAAGAGTTTTTAGTTGAACAGTATCAGTCGTTTTCTTACAAACCTCCTCCCTTGTCGTTTTTGTCTATGGATAATCGAAGATTATCATGCATGTAAACGGATCCACAAGCTTTTGACCTATTTCATCTTTCGCATTTTTGGAATTGCATGGCTAACTTTTGGTATATTGAAGATTGGACCTTAAACGGACAGTTTTGCAGTATTGTGTTCAAAATTAAGTTTAACTTTTCTGATGTGCACCATCCATATTGACAAAGGGCGCATTTTTTTTTTAAATGCGGATGTCGATGCTGAAACTGTCAACGCCTGCGATATCGATAACGACGTTTTTATGACCTCAGGACGACGATATGGACCTAGAAATCCTGTGACTCAAGCAAAACAGCGCGCCCTATATAGACGTTCTGGATGCAGGTTAACCCCAGGTTCATAATTGCTTATTTCTCTAATGAATGTTTTATTAACAAAAAGCACTCCTATGCCGCGCCATATTCCGAAACGTCACTACCGATTATTCGTTTAAAACCGCTCCCTTTACCGTCGCTTTGGGGGGGAGGTACAGCAATCATTCCATTTACAAATACAACATTTACTGTTTAGTATTGCTTGCCCAAGCAAGTTAAGTATTTAAACTCCTTGCGTTGGCAATTAATAATTATAAAGGTCTCCGTTAATAATTCCTCATATTTATTTCTAATTAGGTCAGAGAGGTATTTCGTTGGAAACTCGAATGAAAATTGGAAAACGTTCAAAGGACAGGGGTCTTATTACAATACGTAAGTAATTATAAATCCAACTCTCTTTTTAGAAAGTCATATTACAAAAATACGATTTATCTACCTTTCTCAACTTTCCCGTCCTTTATAAAAATAAAAATATCATCAATTCTCCTTTATTTTTCCATGCCGTCTATTTACACAAATGCAGTAATAGAAAGAGCGGGAGTTAGTTCTCCGGGGTACTTGTTAACGGAAGATCGAGCTGATGCCGTTGAGTGTTACATAAAACATGAAGGTATCGTTAAAGGACGCCGCAAAATAAAACGCTCTGCCGTCTTCATAATTTAGTTAAGCTGGACTTCCTTGGAACGAAACTCCCAACTTCCGTCGAACTTCAATTAAAGAGTTCCTTTTATTTTCATGCATTTTCCGGTTTACATTATTTGACATTTATATTTCATACAATCGAATTAAAATTCTTGTTTGCAAAATGATTGTGGTAGCGAACGGACGCTTAGCGTTTTAAGTTAATAGAATGTAAACAGTTATAAGGGATTAGAATTGTTTTCTTTGTAAGCGAGCTGTTTGCTTTTCCAACAAGGCAGTACTATTGTCTTACGTAATCCTTTTAAGGCCGCTTAAATTTTACTGTAATTAGTTGGTGTCTGATATTAATTTAGAAAAGAGCGTGATTATGAAACGACGCCTTTTTGTCAAGTTTCACAAAGAGCAAATTTCCAAACAGGGCTTCTGAGAAGTTGACGCTCTACTTCTATAATGAAGCTAGTTAGGAAATTTGTGAAACGTCCATTTTTAAAATGAGACGACAGTTTTGATTAATGCTCCTTTTGTTATAACCCGTATACATCTTCCTGTTATGAAGTATGTTTCAAAATTAAATCGAATGAAATAAATCCTTTACTTTGTTTAAGAAAGTATAAATTTATAGCTTAAACTTTGCAGTGGAACGTGGAAATCCCTCGAATGTTTCTTGCCATTCTTTTAAAGCTGACTTTTTAATGGAAAACGTGAAACGTTACTTTTGCGAAGGAATAATTATATTTGAAGATTACTAACTGAATGTCAAATGAGCTGAAATGGCGAACTTCTTTTATTCTGAGTAGGTACCTATGTCAAACAATTCCTTCTCCTTTAATAAAGAAGAGACGTTTTCTGATTTTATAATATTTATTTCGAGTTCATTATTAATTCTAGAAGATGCACAATAAAAAATGCAAATTCCTTGATTGCATCGTATTCGAAACTACCCTTCCTGTATATTAATTAGAAATTACGAATAACAACTGGGTTACTCAAATAATCGATGCTACTCGAATAGTAAGGACCAGCCGCAGTTTGTTTGGCTTCATATAACGATTAGTGAAGTTAGTTGTACCATATGATGTAAGAGAATAAATTAACTGCTCTCTAAGTACCAATTCAATAGATTAAACTTCTAGAGATACAACCACTTAACAGAACTTACTTAACTAACTTATCTACGTTATTACCCGGGTTAGAGAAACCATGCAGACAGTTCAGATTAGTACATCAAGAAAATAAAAATTTTAGGTACAATTGAAAAGCAAAATAAATGTCCAGCAACCACCCAATTACGATAGGCGTGAGAATGTATTATGTAACTGTAACCTTTTTTTCTTTCCATTTTGTCAGCTGTTGTCGTCTCCAAAGTGTAACCTTTCAAGTCCGTGATGTGTGCAGAAAATTTAATGTTATTACAATTTTAAGCTGAGTCACTCATTCTAAAAAATACCCTGTCATCGTACACCTCTCTACCTTATTTTAAAATTTTTATTTCTTAATTTTATTCAGGGATGGAAAAAATTAAATTTAGCAGACCCGAAACTTGACATACCCAATTTCTACAGATAAAAATGCTAGCAAAATGTCAGAAAGTTCTGACGCAAGTTTTCTACGGACTCGTTGCCCACAATTCACAACAACCGGAGTTCTCGGCTAAACACCACCGAAACTGGGCTCTGTCCTGTAGTTTCCTGCGCCGCAGAACGGTTCGCCATCAGGAACAAATGCAGATCCCAATCACGCTGGTGGTCGGACACAACTTTTGACAAGTACTTCCCGGTTGTCGTATTCATGTGTTCTATTTTTCTGTCTGACTGTGGGTGTAAAGCAGTGGTTTCGGTCTTGCGAACACCTAAAGGCGGGACGCTGGCTTTTGCTGAAGAAAAATTAGAAATAAACATTCTTTCGAGGCCGCCAGCATCGGCCGCCGGGATAATTTTGCTAGCGGGTAAATGTCGGTAAATATTAAAGGGATTTCGGCCGGCGACGCGGGCAGGTGCTGTCTGAACCAGTGTGAACGTGTGTTTTCAGTCAGTTTTGCGTATTTGTGTCAAACGGTACGTTGTTTACGTGGTATAGTTTGCTTTTTTCTGCAATTTGAGTTTGTATTTTCTTTTTCAGAACGGAGATTTTTGTTCAAACTAGGCCGTACCTGAAACCTGCGCTTCCTCTTTTTTCTTGATAACAATTTTTAGGGCCATATACCTCAACAAAAAAATTTGGTCGTAGTCAAACAATCTCGGATGAAGAACAAGAACCCTCTGCAAGCTGACACATCTGCACAGTTCGTTGGAGTCGAATTTAAATCCAGCCGCAGCAAGCCGCGACATTATTATGCCACCGGCAAAGCTGGAGATGCGCTCGGGCTAGCCCAGTTTGGTGTCCCGTCTTAATAGTTGACTCGGGCTGTGGAACAGCGCCGACTCAAAATTTCGTATTTGTTTCCAAAATCTGTGCCTGGGAAGGGCCCTGCGATATCAATTGCTATCAAAGATAAGAAAATCGGATTTTTGATATCACGCAACCCCATTTAGAGGAACGATGGATAATTTTCAAAAATATCAATTGCTATTCTTTCAAATCTCAGTATACTGTCTCATTGGTGCTTTCTTCTTTTCTACTGGTCGGTTGCTTGTGCCACTGCATCATTCCTTCACATGTTGTTTGCAATTCACCCAGTATTCAATCGTTCCCGCACCTTAACCAGAGTTTTCGTCACATCTAAATGCCCTCCATTTTTCTACAAACTCTCTTTAGAAGATCATCTTCTAACTGTAACGAGTCCCACTGAGCCCAATACACTGTTAAAATTGAACATTATATTGAGAGACCCCTTTCCAGGTTGACCGTTTCGCTTCCATTTTCCAGTTTATCACCAGCACAGTCATTTTCTTCAGCTGTCAGGAGTTGTTGTGATGCTCAGTTATCATCCACAAGTGCAGTGCGTCGTGCGTATTATTCCCCTCTTAATTTGTGTTCTAGTTGTGAGAAATGTCGACTATCCACAGGACATTGTTTACTGATTACGATGACTTCATTCCGCGCGGTGTTCTATTACGAAATCGTACTCTTGCAGTCTTTCCAACTACCTGGCAACTTGGCCTTCTGGACTCTTAAATTGTAATATCTATCGCAATGCTATATATTCAGTTCTTACCAGAAACTTCTAACCATGCAAATACTTATGGAAATGTTCGATTGACTAGATGACGGCTAACAGTTCTCTTCGGGTAACACAGTAATTACGTTAGGGTTTAGAGAACACTTTACTGAAATATACGATGTCTCGCTCGTGCCCATCCTGCATTTGCGACAGTAAAGCAGCCATTCCAACACAACATTGTTAGTGTCCGTATCTAACACAAAGTCTTCTTCTATTCTTGAATCCAATACCAATATCGATCGCCAGTTGCAGTCTTCAACCTCATTTATGATGATTGTAGCTTTTTCTCCTGAACTAGGTCAGGTCTTACGATGGTCTCCGTTGCACCTGAATCTAACAGGATTGTACAGATTTTTCCAAATACAGTTCCATCTAAGTATGTAGGTATAAACTATATGGTTGATGCTTAAGTGACGCGACTGGTAGCCTCCGGGGCATATATCACTTAAGCAGGTCGATGCTCGCACCTTCCCATAGACCTATAACTCGAGCGCGTCGATGTTGGAACTGAACTCGAAACACAATTCGATTTGCTTATATAGCAAACAACATTATTTCTAGAATATTCTCGAGTGTTCAAGGACGCTTCAGTATGTTCTCGAACAAACACGTCATATTTTTAGGACGTCACGCCTTGGTTTTTTATCGCCGACGAATAATCTTTCATGTCGGCTCGATGTCTATCGATATTTCTGAAATATTCGCTACAATAGTTATTTTAGAGGTAACAGAAAATAAATAAAACACAGTTTATGAAAGGAAATTGAGGTTGAGAATTCATTAAAAGAGGAAAAATCTTCACGCGGGCTTTTTCCATTAATGATTTTCTTTTCTTTATACCAATAAATCACAAGGACCATAATTTACCACCAAAATCCGTGTATTGTGCGGTTTAAGTGTGGACTAGTTCAGCCGCAAGTGCACTTTGTTAAGAGACAACATCTCTTTGTATTTCTGGAGTTCATGCAATTAATCCGACATAATAGGAAAATTTTGATACCAATGAAAATTCAAGCATTCAAAAGTGGGATTACTTATTAAGGATCATCCGTCGTGTTAACATATGAT
Organism: Photinus pyralis; assembly: GCF_008802855.1. Taxonomy (NCBI): domain Eukaryota; kingdom Metazoa; phylum Arthropoda; class Insecta; order Coleoptera; family Lampyridae; genus Photinus; species Photinus pyralis. The sequence goes on from NW_022170403.1 coordinate 45,834,190, forward strand.
AGTTGAGTCCCGAAGCAAATTTTAGCTTGTTTGTTTTTATTGACTGATGATGTTTTAAACTTAGTTTAATAACAAAGCCCCGAGGAGAACAAATGTTGATATCAAGGATACAAAAACATCATCCACATTCCACAGACAAAATGTTTAAACAGTAATAACGCCCGTTTATCTACTTCCAAAGACGAGGGTTTTTCTCAGAATACGCATATTAACAGTACCTCTTCAAAATAATGAATCAGAGGCTTTTTGGAGGTTCACCGTATACGATGTCGAAACCTTCAGAATGTCGAGCAGTTAGATAATCGAAACGCTTTTCTATTGAAGGAGCAATAAAACTGTTTTTAACTGATAACACTTCCTTTATAGTAACAACATTTCTCGAAATTATAAGGATAACCTCTATGATCTAAGTAGTCTTTATCACGGCTTTTTTGTATCAAACCAAGCTCCAAGCACTAACATTGAGATGTTCCCACTTAATCTACAGACACATTTTAGGTTTTTAAAAAATTTAGAAGAAGTAACCTGAAAGTGCTTTTAAATATACTTGAAAACTTCTAAAAGCAAGTATCTCCCGAATTATAAGGATATAACAAAAGGTTTAATGCGAACATTTTCGATATGGAAAGGTAATAAATGACATCAAAATAAAATACAAGGTAACGGTTAGGGACATCAGCTCTCTTAGGCAGTGCCGCGTTTTCGCCTAGGCACAGTAGGCATGAGCCTAGGGCCCGTTGAAATTGGGGGCCTGCGAAGATGCATGCATCTTTGATAGTTGACGATATTTATATTGCAAAGAAAATTGAAACCATAAGTAGGTACCTATTTGTTTTTATGAGATATAAGTGCAAACCAGGGGGGTAAGGGGCCCTACACTATTTGTGCGCCTAGGGCCCGAAAAAGGTTAGACGCGACCCTGCTCTTAGGCGAGTTACCTAAATCCCAAATTAAGACAAAATCAATATTTATAACGAGTTCCGTTGGGAAAACATCCAAGAGTATAAGTATTCTTTGAAACAACTAATAAGCGCACTGTTTCCATAAGGGGAAACTAACTATCGCTATTAATATTTTATATTAAATCCGTATAGTTTTTGCTACTAACATTCAGGGTACCAAATGGACATGATTTCACGTTACACAGTACCTCTCCAATGTCGCCATAACGCTAATTTCAAACATTCTTTGTAAACGATCCGCACGAAACTATTGTACACAAATCAGTCGATGTTAACAAAATGGTTTTATTAATGCAAAACATTTAATTTCCGGTTTGAACATTGCATTTCCAATTTATGTCGAATTTTAAGCTAACATTGAATGAAATGCGCGTGGCGCTATTTTCAGGGCGACAGTAAAACTGATTTGAATAAAATAATTGATATGCAAATACATTATTTTGCAAAATAGAGCAGTATTTTCCTGACGTTTGGTGTATACGATTAATAATAATTGTATTGTATGTTACCTTGAATTCTGCCGTTAAATATGCAGACAGTGGAACGCCACTAAAAATTAGCGCTTTTTGGATAAATAAAAATGTTGTTTCTTTCCAAAAATTATCTAACTGGCATCTGTTTAGTGGGTGGATTAGTGGTTTACAAGCTCATTGTGAGTTAAATGAGCACAATGTCGTTTCTGTTAAGCGCAATTCCCGGGTGTTTCCGTAGACCCACCCCCATTAGCCATTACAGTTAATATATTTTTATCCTGCTCAGTTTTAGACAGGGGGATTGGGAATATAAGTTAAATGAATAACTCAGGGCAACAGTGACGTTTTACAAACCAATTTCAGAATATTTAGTAGTATATTACAAAGTGACATTTTAATGTAACCTACCTAGCCATGAAACGCGACCAATTTGAATAATGCGTTTTACTGTCAAGCAATAATTTTCAAATTTAGGTGACCTGAATAAGTGGCGTACAAATTCTAAGTCCAAATGTTATCCACGAATGGATGATTGCTGTATATGGTCACAATGCTCCATTGTATTGCGAGGTAAAAGTCTGGGTCAAACCAATTTCGTTGGGGTCTAGAATTCTTACATAATGAATATAACAGTCTAATAGGCCTCTTGAACCAGGAACGCAAGAGACAATACAGAGAATTGAAAATGACCGATCGTAGAATGAAGTCTCAATCTTTGCAAGGAAAGTGCGCATATAAGAGATAACAGTTTTGAAAATTTTACACGAAGTATGAGATGACTCCCCAGGCTCCCCAAATCACCAGAGCAGAAACTTGCCAGACAAGATATTTGGCACGAAAAAAACGATTTTGACATGTTTTGATCAAAATCCATGTGGCCTCAGGCAAATAATTTAACATCTTTGAATCACACACATACGGCTATAATATATAATATATGCATTTATTGGCAAATGGAGTTCGCAAACTAACAAAATTAATAAATCCATTACAAAATTAATATGTCCAAAAGCCAAAAAGACTGTATCGCCTAAGAATCTAATCATCGGCGTTCTTCCTAGATCCTTTCACAGTAGAAAAAAAACAACAAACAAAAAATATAAAATATACCTACATGAACAATAATATATATATACCTACAGCTACACAACAAACACACTAGCCAACCAAAAGTAAGACACATATAATACTAAATTTACAGACCTTCTGTTATGTTTTATTAAAAAAGAGAAAAAAAAACAAAAGAAAAAAAAAACGAACATATTGGCACACCACTTACTACCTATAGCTAGTATTACTGGGAACGAACAACACATCACCCCCAAAATCGTTCATAATCCGTGTCTTGCTAATTCTTCGATTAGTTACTCAGAAGTGTCTCCCTTATCAAATGTGCACGTGATGTACTCTTTAGGCATCATGATAATGCTTTTGAAAACACCAAATTCATGTGTAAAGAATAATTTTGGGCACATTTTGCTCTAAACCTTTTGACCTACACCACAGAGAAGAGTTATTATAGTGCACATGGACGGACGGACGGACGGACGACAATACAAAACTATAGAGGATCTGCATCTGAGGATCCTTAATAATGCAAATTCAAAGTCAGTTCGTATCGTAACTGAAGATCGTAAAAAATGGTAATTTTGGTTGGATATAAATTTAGGGTAAAATATTTAGCAGAAATTACTTGAACTGAAGGCAACGTAGAAAATTGACCACGGGTTAGATAGGCATTTCTAGGTATTCGTATTATACTCGAGAATAGAAGCGAATTTTAAAATATAGATAGTTTATTATAATCATAAGACTTGCTAACCCGAATATTTATAGCAATAACAATAGAATAAACTGACTATAACACATAAATGAAGCAGAAAAATTTCGTGACCACTTGAATACGCCTAAAATGGCGTACCAGGAAAGTATGAATATGAGTAAAGACTCGGCAAACGAGAATGGATAGTAGACCGTCACAATTGTGCTTTAATTTAATAAAATCTCCATTTCCTCTTTAATTTAGGAGAAAATTAAACGTTTTCATATTCAAAGCATGCTCAGCAAGTATTCGAAGAACTGCACTGCATATAATTTCGAACGTATTTCTATTTACCTACAACAAAATTGAATTATACGTCATCTAGTGTAAAAACAGTCAACAGGTAGCGGTTCACTGAAATTGTAGAAAAATGACTCTGCCACCTTAAAATCAACAATAAAGTAGAATTTACACAAAATAATAGCTGGGAAATATTTGAGAGCAGGAAAACATATTTTTTGTTAATCACACGAAAGGTGTGTAACGAGTAATGTAAAACGGCGGTTATATAGCGCGTACCCCACACGGGTGAGGGAGGTGGCAGAAAACGTTTGAAAAATTATTGCAAAATGTGTCCAATAAAATGAAAATTTTAATAATGTCGAAAATACCAACCTGTTATGATTATTTAGGAGAAAATCATATTTTATTATCAACAAATAAAAACAAGGTCCTATTGAATCCCTAAAAAATACTAAGAGGGAGGCATTTGTACCCAAATATTAATTAACGTTTTAATGTTTATCTAGATTCAATTTGTTATCTGCTGGCTGTTACTCAACTACAGCTATTCGCTTACGTGTAGCTACAGACAAATAGATATATCAAAGGTGTTTTATTAGGAGTGTAAATATGCGTTACAAAACTGTAACGAAGAACCCGTTTTCCGTCTGAAAGTCCATACCTGAAATTATGACCACACCGTATATTTGTAGAGTCGACCAGCATTGCTGACCACTCGGTATCTAGAAGCGTTTTAAGTTGTGCGCTTCGTTACTAAGAAATTGTAGTTTTTGAATTTACTTATTTACTATAGGAGACGAGGAGCGAGTTTTATATCTTTTCATGTTTGTTTAATTGTTTGCCTAACCGCCGATAACGCACGTAAATTAAGTAGTGAATTTATCAGTTTTACAATCGTTCCTGTAGGAATATTTAAATAGGTTTTACAGCCGCCGAAAGCTCTCTTGCCAGGGAAGAAGAGGGCAAATTAATATTTTAAAATTTCAGACATGATAAGTCAGTATTAGCAGATTTTGTTTTATGGTAAATTTAAAGCAAGCATGGGAACGACAAGGTCGTGAAGCTTTCGTAGATGATTCTGCCGTTTGACCTGCGAATTGCAATGCAATTAACAATGGGCGTTAATTGGAATACCAAATTTGAAAATTTGAACCTGACCATTTGAGCAAGGATAAATGCCGGTAGCGAATCCTATCTGTTGCAGCAAACTTCGTCTGATTAGATTGTGCCGGATGTCATTGGAGGTGCGCTTAATTGATTTGAATTTTGATATCAATGCAATTTTTTAGGACAGGAGCAGGCCCCCACAATTAATTAAAGAAGTTTCAAATTTCGAGCTTTATCGCAACAACGCCCCGACCGATTTGGAATTTTCTACATTTCCCTCTCTGCAATTTGTATTTTATTATACTCGTATTTGTAAGCCGGCCATGGTTTACCTAAACAAAACAATTACTTCCGCTCCACTACAAGATGCCAATTCTGGGCATCAGAAATAAGCTACTCTGTATAATAGAAATTATTTGCTTCCATGATCAGTGGAAAGCCTATACAACTCAATTCTCAAGTAAAATAATGCTACCTCCCGGATTTCTTACTCATCATGTGTTTAACACCGGTGTTTCGTATTTCATATCTCCACTCCCTTTGCTACCATAGAAATGATTGAAATTAAAATTAGTGTCATGGTAGTTACAGTTCCTCTATATAGGCCCTCGATCACATTAACTTAAAAGCTTATCTATACCATTTTCTTTGCGTAATTCAAGCGTAGAAACTACTCATGCATAAATTACTATTCACTATTTCAATCTTGTTATAGTTATTTCAAGTTACATTTGCGTCTGATTGAATAGACTAAATTTCTATTTTTCCCAAAACGTATCCAAACTTTTCCATTTAGTACATCTTTAAATGAGAAACTGGATTACGCGAATAAACAAAGCAGGGATAATAAAATTCCGATGCGAGGATTTGCTTTTATGAAGTTCTACAATTTGTTACATTTGCTTTATTCAATGGAGAAAATCTCGCACAAAAATAAAGTAATAATGGCAACATGAAAATATTGCTTTATTTGTTTTCGTTTAATTTTCATTTAATATGTGTGCAAGGTTGTGTGGTACCTATGTGAGTAATAACTAAATATTACTTGGTATGTTGCCTGGGCCCTCGAAACCTCAGTCTCAATTTAAATGAGCATTGTTTTAAAAGAGCGTGGTTGAAAAACGATGAGTTAAATAAATTATACTCTCAAACGAAACAACCGCTTTGAACGATACAAAATAAATGACCCTTTAATTATTACAAGCACCTGCCGTTAACATAGGCATATTGTACATATTTTCCTGCTCGGTCTTCAAAGTACTCAATTGATTGCAATTGTAGTGGAACTTGCATTAATTAGTAGTTACAAATGGAAGAAAAATTATTTAATCCCAAATAATATAAAGTAAGAAAGCCCTCCATGCATAAAAAGTTTATTAATCCAATTATAAAGAATTTCCAAAGCAATATTAACAATATCTCTATCCAGTTGTTTCAGTTGCAAGACGATGGCTCCGGCAGCTCTGAGGGTTAAAAGCGTTACTGATAAACAATTGCTTCTTCGGAAGCTTTGTGAAGGCAGACATCGTTTAAGAAAATCTGTAAAAGAAATGATGATGAAATATGCAGCTCGTTGAAAAGTTATTAAGAATTTATTTATACACAGTCATGTTCACGCTGCATTTGGAAAAAAAATATAAAATCCACATGAAATTCTCTTAAAATGTTAGTATATCTTTGATGCGGTTCTACTCTTCTAAATTAGTGGACTGTAGTTTTATAATATTTTATTTATTACACATTACACAATGTACATATTTACACCCATGTGTGTCGTGAACGGACACTTGTCACACATGTTCTGTCGAACTGTCTCTGGACCTACCCTCTATTCGCATTATAATTAGTATGGTGGGGTTTTGTCCCTAACAATCTTTTAAAAGAATTATTGAGCATAATAACGAAAACAAATCGATTTGGTGATTTCAAAAAAGGAAATGAAAGCGAGTTATCAAACTGACAAAACATTTCATTCTAAATGAAAACAAGATTAATAGAAACTCATGAAACGATAAAGTTCTGCCGGTGAAAATTATGTTATACATTAAGGAGCTGACACTTGGCTTTATATTCGTCGTAGAAAAAATGTGCAATATTTATTAGGGATTTTAGAGTATAAGTTCGCCTTTAAAGTATACAAGTATAGCATACAAATTTTTTCGTTTCTTTGTTTGAAAGTTAAGATTACGTATTTGCATATTGTATAAGAGCAGATTGATAAAGGGTTATGAAGGAATCATTATTTTGTTGTGGCAATAATCATTAATCAAGGTAGTGATACAAATGAAGTTTAAATTACAGAAAAATTTGTTTACTAAAAGTCACTAAATTATATTGGATAATTTGTGGGTGGCAGGAAGTTTTATGTTGCTAGTTAGTGTATGGTTAGGTACTTGTGAGTTGTGAGACGCCGAGGTAAAATGTGGCTACATCGGTGACCCAAATATTCGAACGGAAATTTGGGTTTCCACGACGACGCGACGTCGTGAAAGAAATTGCGAAACTTAAATCTAGAGCGAATATCTGCTTCTGTTAATTGCTGCAACTTCTGAAACTGATACAAATACAATTGATGCTGTTTTAAGTGGATTGATAAAGACACTAAACCTTCCCCAGAAATTAAAGGAGACGAGATGGACGCAGCCATCTTGACAAGCAAAGTCTCTTTCTTTAATTTAAACAATTGTTTTATAATATGTGAGGACAAAAGTTTTTAAATTGTTAATATTGTTATTGTTCCCATGTTCTAATTAGTAATTTTTTCCCCCATATTGATAACCAAATGTACCATTTTAATATGTAATTTTCAACCACCTTTATATGTTCCTTAAACTTAAGCTTGATAATGACCTTCGGGTCGAAACTATAGTCGCTGTCACCTAATGCCTTCAATCTAATACCTGAAATAATTAAAAGAAGTATGGGGAAGGTTTAGTGTCTTTATCAATCCACTTAGTCAATATCACCCCGTTTTGAGTCGTTATAAGATGGATAGCTACCATAATTGATGCTGTTTTAATACACCCCATACAATACAACGCTTAAAGGTATGTGATAAAGGCTGTAGATGCAATTTGGTCCAAGATGTGAAGGGGCCTTTCATTAGAAGAACTAAAAATGATCTTTCTTTGTTTAATTGGGGGTTAATTTATTCGATTTCTCCCGGTATATGATTATTCCCGTACGCAGATTTACTTAATCTCTAACGCATTTTGCTATTCGATTAGCTACATTGGTATATGTTTCCCAATATAAAATATCAAAATTTTGTGGAAGTCACGTCCTTTGCCATCGCAATTTGACCCCGAGAATTTCAAAATCGCAGTTTTCGATAATTTTGATAACGACGAATCAACACTCTCAGTTATTGGAAGAACACACGATACTGTCACGGTTCTGTTCCGGGATCGACCAAAAAAACTTTCCCCGAAGTATTTCGGTGGAACATGGTGATAAGGTCAACGTTTGCAAACCTTTATGAAACCTGCTCAAAAACCACTACTTCCTGATACCTTTGTTGTCTCCAGAACTCCACGAAATTGATCAGATTAGTCAAGATAATGTTAAGAAGAGGGCATGCTGCTATGCCGGTTGAATGTGAGCATTTCGACCAAAGCACAATCGTCACCTAATCACCAGTCTGTACCATCTTGGTAGGTATTCAATGCGAGGATGACTTTTGACGAAGTCACTGAAAAAATAGTTAGTTTCCTTCCTTGACTTGTGACAAAAATTTTCATCCGTCTATACAGCTCTGAAGAATTTAGCAAGAGCTTATTTTCTGTGACGAATGTTATAGTAATAGTAGTCCAAGTACATCGGCACGTACCTTGACGAATTCCAAGATCTCCTTCTTCTTCGGGGAGAATGAAACTTGAGAAGAAAATGTTTTTCAACTCTCGATGGATTGACACACTCGCTATGCTCATGTGTCAAACCTTAAACCCGAGTTGAAAAACTCCACTTTCTGCTCTAGTTGTACAAATAACTATTAATAGGTTTGAATGAGTAATGGTAGGTCGCTCTTTACTCGTGAGGCTGTGAGGGTAAATAAAGTGAAATAGATGATTAATGCATTTTAATGACACTTGTCATTCTTATTTCAAATGTAACGCGGAGCACGATATAAAAAACGTTCAGAATATATGGCAATGCTCTTCCTATGGAAATGACTGCGATGGCAGAACCTGAGCTTGTCTAAATTATTTACATTATGGCTTCCGCTATAAAATAATGTTTTGTATGCACTCGAGGGTAAAGGATAAAGGGACGCTATACATCTCGTGAAAGTTAATTCACTCAATGGTTAAAATATCCTTTGTGCAGACGATTTTAAATAGATATACCTGCTTTATTGATTATATTATGTACAAGCAAAGATAATGTAACTTCCAAATGTATAAGAAATCTTAGAACTGTAATAAATATGACGGAACAAGTAAGATATCCTTGCGAAAATTGTCTTTCTGGTTTATTATGATTTACAGAGAACTTGATATGGAAGGATGAACGTGATGGGCTTTTTTCTACTTTCATCTGTGATAATGCATTATGTAGTCTCTTGTATCATGTAGCCAAACCTCGTTCTTATAATTCCTTTAGATCCATACTCTTAATGGAATGGAGTGAATAAATATGTGTGGTTTTCTCTCAGGGTTCTCTTAAAGTTTAATTCTATTTCTATATAAATTTCTATATAAAAACAGACTGCAAGAATTTTAATCTTACATCACCCTTTACAGGTTATTTGCTATTTAAGATTACTTGTATAAATTTTAAATAAACTGAATAGTGGCCACTTTTTTTGAACTAATCTGAATTGAATGTTTACATCTTATACCAAATACTACACATTTTTATATACACAATTTCCCTAAAATAATTGGAATAATGGAATACCGAATCTCAAATTTTCTTTACCTAATTGTGAACAAAATTAATCTTAATTATCTACCAAACTGAATTTCTTTTAACAATTTTTTGTGGGTTCATAAATCGATAAAATTACATGAAAAATGAAACGGTATGAACCCCCTGGCTTAAAATCTCTAATATGGAACAACCAAACTTTTTATTGAACCTACCTACCTATTGATCAAATGTGAAATTACGATGGTTTATTCTTATAGATTAAACTCTTCATAATAGTCACATAAAATGACAAAATTGGTAGGGAGGTATCTTATATTTGACGTTTATTGTAGGGCCAATGTTGATCCAGGAATAATTTGGACACCTTTAGCAATAACGATCCCTAAACGCTATTATAGGTGACGGTTGATTTACCTAGAATATTTTAGCTATCCGACGACAAAGTTTTTTCGTCGAAATTCCGTTGATAGAAAGGGTTTTGAACTTGGTTGTTCTCTAGAATGCCCTCGTGTTTGGAGATACAAACAAACTACAAGGGTTATTAACTGTCAAAATGAATGTTTGTTGTTTTGTTGTTGTTTTTATTGGGTTTCACTGTGATAATCGGAATTTTTTTTCGATGAACTGAGAAGAATGGACTCAACGCCTCCTTGTGAATTCCGGATTGTAAACTGTAACTGTAAAGACTAAAATGGGCCCTCGGAAAAAAACAAAATTGTGTTCTCTTGTGACTCCAAAACCCATCTCCCCTGAATTTTTCCCAAAAACTATACTCTCCCTAACATTTCTGATTAACCACACCTACACAAGCTAAGTCTGCCATGTTGTCAACCGTTTTCCACTGTATCAATTGGAATTTTTCTCATCGTCGAAAAAAGACCAAACCAAAAAATAAATGTACGCTTCCTGTAAACTGCAATCAACCAGTCTGTTCCATTAAATCTATAAAGACAAATATTTGGTTGGAAAATAATTTAGAACCATGATATTTTTTGTAAAAATTCTACTTTATTTCTGCAAAAAACATGAACGTGAACGAGAGAATGTGCCTATCCGCAAATGTACGGCCTATTACAAAAGTTAAGTGTAGATAATACAAAATATTTTATCAAGGAGGATATTACTGTATACCCATGCATTTCAATAATTTTCCGGAGATTATTGCGTTTTTATTACTCCCTTTGTTAACTGTACTGCGCTTGTAGGTATAAGAAGCTGGATAAAGCATGGAATTACAAACACTCGTCCGCTGCTAATGTAGCATAGCAGAAATATTTAAAGACAATACCCGAGTATTGGGAAATTTATTAATTTCGCATTCTGAAAGCTATGAAAATGCAGTTATTAAAGCAAAATTCCCATACTCCCCCGCATTGTAGAACAAACCTATTTCCAGACGAACAAACATTTAACTTCACAGTTTGTACCTTTCTCATCTGATGTATTACCCTATTCATATGTTGCATCAAAATGCATAGAGTTCACAAACACATTGACGATGGTAATTTAGATAGCTGGCTGGGGTTGCTAAAAGCTATGAAACGTATGTACCATACTGAATCTATCGTAGACAATCTCATATGAATAACTTAATCGCAGTTCACAATCTGGAGGATTAGCGTTGGAACGAACTTTTAACACAAAGAAAATGCTTACAAAATGAGGAACTGCAATTAGGAAATTTACATTGAAAACGAACGTATTTCAGTTCGCACAACGCGCTAAAGCTAAAAATGAAAACGCGCGGCGCTTCGCTTCGTAATGAAAAGCATGTACGAAAATTCACTCTATCTTGTTTTCTCGACGAATTACAATCACCACAAGGAGGGTGACGTTGCTACCGTAACAAGTTTCCCCAATTAAGGACCTTTGTTTCCACGTTGTGTCTAAAAGGCGTTGATTGACAACTGAATGAACACAGCACGCTCTGCCGTTGCCTCCATTTAGAACGCGTAATCCTCGTGTTACGTTCAAAATTTCTATTAAAAAACCAATTAGACTTTCAGATTATTTATCATTTCAACACATAAACGTCCTAACCCACAGAAAATGAGGGGAAAACGACTTGGGAACTACGCATGTCTCTTTTTTAATTACAAACATTCAATCCCAAAAGTGGAAGAGCTTTGTTTGTCCTCTATCTTTTAATTTAAAATTTTTCGAAAAACTTATCTGAATAAATTAAGTTAGCCACGCTAGCGGAATATGTTAATTTTTGGAAATTAAATTAGAAAGAACTCCGTAAATAATAAGATTATATCTACAAGGAGCTTTACGTTTACTTAATTGTATCAGATAAAGCACTTAATTAAAAAAAGGAAAAGAAAAAGAACAGTTTAAAAGTTGTCGGATACGATTGGAAAGGTTAATAAAAATCTACGTTTGCAATTTTTTGTTTCGCTTTATTTTTCAATTAAACTTTTTCGATTAAATTAATTGGTATTGTTAACTTTATTTATATTGTATTCAAGTTGGGTAATTTAAATTAGTATGCTGGGGTTTGTTATGGTTATGATTAATGCATTTATCTTAACCTTTTTTAGTCTGTAGTTATATTTTAATGTACTGTAGTAATCGGAAGGTGTCGTAATACGGCTTTACTGAAGGGTATGCTACCATATTTTATTTTATACTACCCTTGCATTATGCTCTTACTCTCAATAATCTTGAGATTCATTAAATGTTAAGAATTCGTTTACATTCTGAGGTCCAAAAGTTCGCAACGAACATTTCCAGCAACTTGACGTCTTCACCGGTATGCTTATAACTAAAGCGGTAGGCGCAGGCGATTAAAACGCTCTTTCCGATACATCATTTGGTCTGCCATATTGGTTAATTTTATCCAATGTCCACTCGGGATTTTGTTACGTGGCAAATTGACTCGACATACTTCTAATTAATCGGCAATTTTTATGCACTTGAGATATTACTGTTGAAAAAATATCGACTTGTGTCTGAAGAAAGTATTTTATTCAGGACAAAGTACCATTTTATTCCTGTAGAAATTCAATTCCCTTGAAACACGTTTGCAGCTAAACTAACACAAGCTAAACAAAATACCAAAATTCTTTTTTTTTTAAATGGCGCCAGTAATTAATTGGAAAGTAGTACTAATGAACCAAAGTGTATTCTTTGTATCATGGACGCAGGACGTCCTATTAATAAAGATCACAGGCCATATCTAAAGAATCGTTAATGTGCAGCTTGACGAAAAATATTTTGTTAACAAAAGCGAACAAGAGAGATGGCGGTTAAATTATTTTAAAGTTGCTAGGTTTGGCGCTACGGTGATCTAGTTCGGTATGGAAAAATTCTTCTTCTTCCTATCAATTTGTCAGGATACCGCAAATTCAATTAATATCCAAAATTTACCGAGAAATGTGAGGTACACCCATCGTGTTAAAAATTCATCGTTTTATGGTTTCCAAGCTTCAAGAAGAGTGGCTAATGCATCCCTCAGTCTTTGCACAGCATTGTGTTTCTTTTGTTTCAAAGCTAACTGGGATGAATAGAAATATAAATTACAATTTAGATTTCTGAATGTGCGTATTTTTGTCATATTTCTACTTACGAAACATGCATCAATATGTGGATTTTACTGATATTGTTACTTTTCCATCTTAATTAGTTATATCATATATGTCATAGACATAGGGATTTATGTATATTGTTTTTCCTTATGTCTACTTTCAAAAGATTAAATCTCTTTTGAAGGGCGCCTAATTTTATGCATCCAATAACTTTTTAAAACAAATAAGCATCTGGCTGTCATATTAATTAGATTGAATATTGTTGCTTTGACAGAACTGTTACCTGTTACCGGCACTATACCAATTAAGAAAATATTAACTTTCTTCAGTTGAATACATCGTACAGGAACGAAAATACGGAAATGAAAGCAACAATATTCAAATTAATTAATGTGACAGATAGATCCTTATTTGGTTTAAGAAGTTAATTTGGTTGCATAAAATTAGGCGCCCTTCAGAAGAAATTTTGTCATTTAAAAGTAGACATAGGGAAAAAAACAATACACGTAAATCGGTATGTCTACTTTTTAATAAATAGCACCGTACAGTATATAATTATTATATCCTTCCATCTGAAATTTTCAAGAAAACCTGCAAAGTTTATGCAATTCTCAAACTGCGCCCTCTACCATTCATCACATTTACTAAAGGGACTCTTTTAATGTAAAATCTGATTAAACGAAAACAGCTACTTCTAGTAACACTAATGAAATGATGTGAAAATTCATACAAGATTGCGATGCATGTATTTTTTATTCCTGCTTGTTGGGTATACTTTAGCAAAATCATTCTTCTTCATGTTTCTGATTAATCATGAATCTTACGTCCTCTAGCGGTAAACAGAAATAATTTCCATCGATTTCTCTGGGCCTCTTTTGTTAACAAACATTTCGAGATTTGCAAAAACAAACGAATTAAATCGAGCGAAGATCATTTGGTTATTCGGAACCATGGCGTACAGTCTTTATTATACACCATGTTCGGAACTCGTCCCCTCTCTCCTCTCTCTCTCCATCGATTTCTCTGGGCCTCTTTTGTTAACAAACATTTCGAGATTTGCAAAAACAAACGAATTAAATCGAGCGAAGATCATTTGGTTATTCGGAACCATGGCGTACAGTCTTTATTATACACCATGTTCGGAACTCGTCCCCTCTCTCCTCTCTCTCTTTGAATCAGAACCTAATATTTATACTTGATGTTTGCTGATGATGGCAGCTTTGCAGTCGAAATGTTTTTTTGTTTTTGTTTAATATTTTGTCACCACAGCGGGTAAAAGCGTTCTAGTGGCCTCATTTATTCTCTAACGTTTCTATGGTTTGTAACATCTGACATCAGCAAATAACATGATCGTATCTTTGCAGCGGATACTTTGGCATATGCCTGGCGTAGCCGCCTCTCCTAGAATTTAGTTCAGAAATAAAAACGAAATGCTTTTAAATCCAACAAAAATGCTAATAGCAGCTTGTCCATCTTATTGGTGCCGAGGATAACTGACCAAAATTGCAAATTGGGCATTAATATATTCTGCATACTTTAATAGGCATTTTGATTATACAGGGTGATTCCTATAGTACCTGCCACCGTTTGGGAGCGTGTAGGTGGTGCGTAGGGGAGTATTTTGATATAGGACACTTGGGGTCNATGTGATTTATTGCCAACATTAAACTACCTATCTTAATTGTTAATTATATCCGGTCGTCATGTATGCCGTGGAATTTACGCACTGCGTGATGCTGTGATCTGTCAGGGATAACGGCGTACCCTTATTATCCCGATTTCCTCCTTCAACTGTTAATATATTACGGCATTATCTAAACGGCTGGTCCTGTTAAACGTGCATAGTTAAATGTTTGTCCCATTTATCGATTATCATAAGTATATATGATGATATGTTCATTTGCCGGCATTAGCTTTATTTGTACTATTGTTGATATTATTATTATTCACTGAACTTTGGCGAATGATTATGAATAGACTCGCGCTTAGAGGGCGCTATACAATTGCCTCTAATTCGCTTTGAAACTAATTACGACTATACACGATTGTGACTGTATTTTTAATAAATGTAATTATACGGGGTAGATATTATAGTGATATTATGTACTATGTACATTTGTAAATAACTAACGTCTTTGTTGTTAACATGTGAACTCCGGAGACAATACGAGTGAAAAAACGACAATTGAAAGAAATTGAATCCTTAATTCGAAAAGTTCTCCTAATAAATTCAATAACACTTCTATGTTTCCCGGCTCAGCTTAAATTTCTCCAATGAAATAAGATATCTTGTGTCACGTCTCGAAATGTGGACGTTTCTTCTTACATTAGGAGAGAATGTTTAATATGAATTCAAATGCTCGTTTTTTTATTTTCGTGCCATCCGCGTTCTTTGCAATATTTTACCAGTATGAAAATTTTATGCTCGAAGTTAGACAATCCTAAATCTTTATAAAACGCACCCGGTTTTATTGCTGAAGTTTATTTTTCAATATGACACTCTATTTAAATACTTTTTGAAGTTATCGTGGCAGAAAAGAGGATTTGGCAAATGCCCCCAAAACTTACTCTTGTATACGTTTCATTTAATAAACATGAATTATGTTCATGCTGTATAATTACGGCAACGGATCCCTTCAAATAAAATTATACAGTTTGTTATCCTTGATGATTAAAATTGAACCGTTGTAATTATTACGTTATCTCTTCAAAATTAATAGCCATGAAATATTAGTACCAGGTAATGTAAGTATGAAGTAGATCATTTTTGCTTATGATCTTGTGCAAAATTTCGTAATCTCCTACGCTTTGAAGATGAGTGTAATTAAAACGGCATGTTTTGATAAATTAAAAGGGTTCGTGCACAATTTTTTAACGTTTTAATTTTCGTAATTAGTTTTATCCAGATTGAATTACTTAATAAATACAGTTAGGTAGGGGTACGTGATTAAGATACTAACAAGGTAATTATTCAAGTTCACTGTCTAACGTAATTGTAATTAGGTAATTATAACAGAAAATTCAATATTCCTGTAAAGCCAACCATCGAATCTGGTTTGATTTCCTTTTTTACGTGCAGTTTTATGTGTCAAGATCAGCATGAATAATAGTAATAGTAATAATCTTTAATTTGATTTCAGAATAGTTAATTATCGCATAAGAATTGGTCGCAATTAAAAACTATTTCAGTGTACAAAAAAATAATACAGCTGCAATTCACGCTGTTAACTATATTTCCATAGAGCTTACGAGTTCGTATTTAGAAGGGAGTAAGTGTTATGTAACAGTAACATTACATGGCACCTGTAATTAGCATTAATTTCTTTTAACGACCCAATGTATGTTCTTATGTGCTTTACAACAGCATTGCATCTTAAAGGGGGTTTACTATCCATTCTTTGAAATAAAATTATCGAGTCTCTTAAACTAACTTGAACCAAAGATCCTTGAACTTTTTCAATAGAATGACCCACTGCTAGCTCTGGTAAGAAATGTTTACAGTGACGAATTTCTCGTTTACTAAATTGCATGCTCGCAAAAATAAACACAAGAGTCAAAGAGTTTCGGAAATATTAATGAAAAAACCCAAAAAGTGAAATGGTTCCAATTTGCATTTCCCTTACAGGGTTTCGTATTTCCAGTATTCGCTATAAATTTCAGAACAACTGGATCAAGTTCGTGGTCATGGTTTTTGTGAATTACCCCTAATCCAATATCATATCTAGTATCATACCGTAAACAAATTTCTTCTATGATTTATACAGAATACACCTTATAATTCATTCGATTTAAGTAATTCATTGGGAGATTTTCTCGTTCTTGTGTGCTGAAATTAACTTTAAAATGGAACAACAAAATTTCTAACGATTCAATGTTTACCAATGATAAAATACATGTAATATAAATGGCCTCAATTTGCCGAAAGTGTGTTATCTTTAAGAACTTACAATTCCAGATTTTCTCAAATAATTGTTAGCTTCCACTAATTGTAATTTACGAAGGTTTTTCTTATAGATATTCAACTCTTAATTCAACATAAATAAAAGAATAGGTACACTGTACTTCGTAAAAAAATGTCCTTTGGTAGATTACCCTGACATGAAACAAGCTCGGAACAGGATAAAACGACACTAATTCGGAATAATTATACAACCATGCTGTAGATTGGAACCTTTCCCGCAGAAAAGTCTTCAATGTATTTTCGGTGAACTTTTTCATATGGTTATTTTATTTACTACCACAACAGATTTTATGGCACATTTCAATTCCTTTGTTGCTTCAGCGAATCAGTAACTTAAAGTGAAAATTCTACAAGGTCAAAATCTAGGTCAAAATATTACACTGGCACATTTAATGGATTTGTCCCTCGACCGGCTAAGATTACAAATTATGCATATTTAAACAATGGTAAAACTAACAACCGCTGATAAAGTTTTCTTTTCTTTTGAAATGCACGAAAATCCGTTTTATTTAGGGTGTATTAATACCGGCACGTTATAATTAATATAGTACAAGGTGTTAATTCATTTAAGTGTAGATGCACGGAACTCGCGTTTAGATTTCCGTTCCGATAAAAATATCGACAATAACCACTTCGTATACGATCTTGTTTTTAAGTGGCAATCGGCGACGTTGTACTCTGAGGGTGCAAGGAAAACTAGGTTGTCCTTAAAAAATCCACAGCCAGAAACTGTGCTGAATTGTGTTCCTTTAATGGGGACTGGTGATCTCAAAGCTGCGTATTTTTTATTTTTATTTTTTTCAACAAAACCGGACTGAGATAAAATGGCCCTTTGTTATCCGTGACTTTCTGGAGCCGAGAATTTCCTGAAGCTATTAAGAAGACAATGCATTATAGAAATCAAATGATGCCGAGAAGACCAATTACTTAGATATTTTCAATTCCCCAGCCATACAATTTATTGGAAAATTCAGCGGTGTAATTTTGGCGCCTTGTAAACTTTCTGTGATATGTAATATCTAAAATATCCGAACCTTTAAAAAATGCCAAAAAGCCCACATTTACCTATCAATCGCTATAAATTTTCAAAAAAATAAATCCAAATTTAGAGATACCTTTACAACTTAAATGGTAAATGATTATAAGCATAATGTATGTAATTTACGCAAATTATGGTAAATTTACCTGTTATTTCTGCAATTTAGTAACGTTCGACTATCGTGAGGTACGTTCTGCACACAGATCCTGGTGAACACATCTGATTATTTTTACTACATAAATGTGTAATTATATTTTTGGAATTTCATTCACGACATTTCAGCAGATTTTAAATTTTTTCCTTATAATGATTCTTAAATACCTTTTACCATACATTGCATAGAATTGTATTTTTAGCGCATTTTTGGGAAAAAAATACGCTATTATATTCGTTATGGCTGGCTGGCTGTCCGACTGAGATCTCAGCAATTACAATAGCCAGAGACTTCAAATTTTCACTAAAAGCTTTCTGATGTAGTGTAGATGTGCAGGCTCTAGTCTATTTTGAGTTAGTTTACTCGTGAGATCGATAATTTTAAACTTTGCTAATGAAATACCAAAAATGCGCTTTCATCATGCATATGCTGATTTACTTGTTTTTTTTTTTCATACCTATTTGTAATTGTTTATTTGAGGAATGACGATGAATAAAATTAGCGCATGGTCGGTTTCAAACAATTCTCGACAGTTCAGCGCCAGCGGCGGGTTGCATCTGCTCAATCTTTTTTTTAACTCTGTAGAGAAAACCCTACGATTGTCTACGATTTTTTGGGAATGTGAGGAAATCCTCCTTATTAATACTTTAAAGACCGCAACACCACTGCTGTAGGTACAACTTAAGGTAGAATACTCGGGAGAAAAGACGTGGGAAATTGGCCAGAGTTATGCGTTTGCTGCATGGCAAGGCATCAGTGCATGGTGCCACAGTTGAGCAAGCCGCAATTCGCGATTGCGGTCGTGAACAACGATGACACTCCGTTACAGTCCAAGTGACTATTACCTGTTTAGGAAATTGAAAAAGGACCAAGGGGACGTCATTTCAGTGTCGCGGGAGGCATGAACGCCGAATTTTGAGCACATTTTGACGACACGCCGAAAGAACATTTTTTAGGAGTATTGAATAGTTTTTGAAGCGTTTCGTTTCCGCCTCCAGGTTTATCAGATGCTAAACCGTATGAACTTCAAAGTGAGCTCAGCTTTCCCTAGTATTAACACGTAGCTTTACAAATATGAATATTATCAAAATTCATAGGCGTACTCAGTTGCATGGTATATTCACAATTAAACTTCCATTGTCAACTATAACGCTGCATTTTTTCAATCGCTCGATAAGAATCTCCTAT
Source organism: Photinus pyralis (assembly GCF_008802855.1). Lineage (NCBI taxonomy): Eukaryota > Metazoa > Arthropoda > Insecta > Coleoptera > Lampyridae > Photinus > Photinus pyralis. The sequence goes on from NW_022170403.1 coordinate 45,853,541, forward strand.
ACGTTATCATATGTCATTATGTTTAATATATCTACTTTTTATTTATTGATTTTTATTTCATTGCTTTTATTTTATAGTGGGCGGAGTGTTAGCTAATTAGCTATTTCCGTGTGTCCCAGGTAAAACGCATCATAGGCCAACAGAATTAATGTATTTTTTTGCGAAGGATCCACGAGTCCGTTTCCGACGAGCTCCACATACTCTATTAATGCATTTACAATAATTGTAGAATCTGCCAAATAGGTTTGTGTAAGTAAGTGAAAAGTAATATTACCTACATGATTTTCATTTTACGTTCTCGCCCCCATTAAAGGCAGTAGGCGGCGATAACTCCATTGAAAGTTTCCTTAAGAGCTATTATGATTTTTAGTAAAATAATTCAACGCCGCTTTAGTTTGTTCCCTAACAAGTTTTTGACGTAATCTAATCTCGAAGGATAAGCTTATTTCACGCTAAATTTAAGTAAATGGGATTATCTATTTAGTTTCAACAATTGTGGAGGAAGCTCTAATACTCATAACTTCGATGGTGTAATTCTCCACTGAAAACGCCTTATTTAACTACTGCCACTTCACACTTGCACGGTGCGAACATAATAAGAACCTACGAACACAATACAGCGCCTTGTTACCTCGATTGCAGAAGATAAGTTTCGTTGTGGAACTTCTGCAAATAAATCCTCACGAGATATACGGATTTCAACTGAGCAACTATAAAGAAGGCGCCCCGAGTTGTAACCGCAAGCAACTGTCATTCGACGCCCTTACAAGTCACGCTAATTAGTAAAGGAAGTTGCTCAAATTCTGGTTAGGATTAAACGACAAGTGATACTAGATTGCAGTTTCAAGAGCAGTGAGGGTCGCGTGACGTCAGTCAGTACGTCGAGCTCTATAAGAAGTAATTTCCCGTTTCATCTCTTCTTTAATGCGTAACCTTACCCTCGCCAGATTCTATTGATTACTTTGCAGCAAATGCAAATAATCAAAGTGATCCTTAAGGGATAAACTAAGTCGCAGTAAAGCAACAAGTAAATAAAGACACGCTATTATAGGCTATCGTAAGCGACTTAGATAAGAATAAATCTTATATTCCAATAACGACAAGCAAAAATAAACTCACCTGAAGGAAATGGAAAACGACGCCTTTGTTAAATAAATATTGCATTAAGGGGGTGAAATCATGAAATGGATCACCTAAGGTACTTGTGATAAGAATGCCAATGGTTTGTTAGTCGTTATTTATTCTGGTAGTATAATTCTACATATTTTTATTGCTGTCTATAGTTTTTAGGCAAAACATTTTCCTTCAAAAGCTGTTGAAAATTAGACTTATTGTATGTATCATGTATCAACGGATTTGTGAATTTTTTTCTTGACTTCTTGAAATATAAATGAAATGGTGGATGTTAAGGAAAAAGCACAGGAAGCTAATTTTTGTCATTGTCAATCAATTAATTGTGTGTTTAAAGTTTTGGAAAACTCAAAATTGCAAATGAGTAAAATAATCTAGTTTGAAATTAAGTTGCCACTACCAATTATACCGTATAAGTGGTAGTGGCAACTTAATTTCAAACTAGATTACTTTTCTCAATTAATTGATTGACAATGACACAAATTGATTCTGTAAAACAATGTAACAAAATTAAAACAAAATCTTTGAAAGAAGGAAAAGAGCTGACAAAGCTTGTTTGGACATAATACCCTGCGCGCAGGCGGTCGATAATTAAAAATAAAACAATCTTAAAATACTTAGTTTGATGTAAAACGCTGACGGGACCGATACAAGGCGCAGTCTTACCATAGAAACCAGCAGTACGTACAGTCCTTTGGCACGGTGGTATCCGATAATGGAGATCAATTCATAAGCAGGGAATTCGAAACCGTCTTGTCATAGGGACAATGATTGCACAAACAGCCACGGAAGATGCTAAAAATTGGGATACCCGGCTGGCGGAAATTGCATTCGCAATCAATAAAATAAAGCATCGGTCCACAATTTTCTATGGCAAGTAAAAAGTAAAGTAAAAAAAAATAAGATAATGGGGAATCGCTAAGAGAACAAGACCAAGTCCAAGGTATGACACAGGTAGCCAGGGAAGCATTGGCTTCAAACTCAAAAGCATTATGATGACCTAATAAGGAGACCGTAACGACCCAGAGTAGGCGATACCGTTTATTATAGGAGTCACACTTTGTCGGACAAAGGAAAAAGAATCACAATGAAAATAACTAATAAAAGTTCGTACTAGTTTCACAAGGTAATTTCGCCAGTTATTATACAGGTACAATGATCCAGATAACAGAGAAGTAAAACCGTCTAAGCGAAATCTGAAAATTAATCAGTAGGTGAAAAATGCAGAATTCCGAAGGAAGGGAATGTCCTTAGCCTCCGTTACAAAAAAAAACAATCTCGTTGATGGAAGAAGTAACCAGACAAATAAGGCACTTATAAGGAACTTCATGCGAGGTTTCACCAGGGTCCAGTGTTGGCACCCCAAAGATATTTAAAAACGTTAAAACACCATCGGGATCAACTCCACCACTCAAGGCTGAACGACCCAACCTCGCCGATGGCCAATTGGCGGCACTTGCCTACCCCAGAAGAAGAGCTGCAAAAATCCTGTATGGAGATGATTGCCCATGAGAGAAAATTTGGGGTCCTGTATCCGGAGGGCAACCAGCAACTGAATTTCTCAGTGTCAGGGCAACTTTACCTCACGTTACTACAGAAACGCCGGTATTAACCCGGAAACAAAAGAAAAATCTGAGGAGAATCTTTCATTATCGTAGCGCGAGCTAGGTGGCCATTGCGATCACATGTTAAAATCTCATCAAATGTGTACGTTTTAGAAGGTTTTAGATCACTTAAAGAATAACGTTTTCCGTCAGTCCGTCTCCGGGTGTTGGCAATTTTCCGAAGTAACGGATTTTGTTCAAATGCTGGATATGTATATTAGCATACGGACCGGATTTTTGAAAAAAAATGTTTTGGCGCGTCGCAGCGGCAACGAACATTTTTTTTTCTAATTGCAACATAGAATTTACGAGAGAACCTGTTAAAAATTATCGACCATCGCAAACTAATTACAACTATTAATTTAATAAGGCGTAAAGTTTGTTTTTCTCCGAGTATAACAATGAAACTCGAAACAAACGAAAATAAATAGCGGGTTATATACGATAGTTAAGAAGCAACCATTTTTGCCTAGATTGGGGTCTAATTGCATAAGCGAAACGAATTGGTGTGTAGCCGAGGGCGTAGCGGTAATTTCTTTTGTAAGCTGCGACTACCAGTTCCGGTAATCTTCTATTTCATTCAATGTTACGTAATCAGTTTATATACAGGGTGTAGGTTATTGCGGGAACTAGCAGGGATATCAAAAACGATTCATATAAAATTTTCTTCATATGATACTTTGCACATTTTCACATATCTGTTCTTCAGGAGTCAAGTGTAGGGCAACTTAATTTTTTCAAATAGAAACTATACTTAAATATTGACTAATGTTATTCCACATTAGAAAACAATAAACATTCGTGGGAAACGTATTTTCACTACCTACACTTAATATTTTTTGAAGATACTCTTCTAAAAGCGCTAGGTTTGGTTTAAGCTAGGAAGCTGTTCTATCAAGAATTTGGCTCTTCTTTTCAGAAACTTCTTTTTTATTTTTCTAAAGAGTACAATTTTAATTTTATTTTTCAGCACCTGAAATAATCATTTTAGTTTACATTTAGATAGCAGATACTCACAAAATGGCTTACGGAGTAATTCCCGAAATAGATTCACAGAAACTAACTTCAGATCCTTCTCCTCTTCAGAATATCGAAACCTACTTTTGAAGAGAAACCAGGAAAGTGACAAGTGGCAGGAAACGTAGGCTGCTCTGCCTCTGTCATGATTAGGTACAGGAAAATTGGTAATCTTCCGCTTTGTAGTATACTTTTCGAATTTCTGTAAAATCCATTGTTTTCAAGACTTACAAGTGTGCCAAAACAGCCGTGGGAACGGTCTATAGTAAGAGTGCAGCTGATAATTTGAGAGAGCCATTTTGACTGAAATTGTTGCGCTACATGCAGGGTCCAGGGTAGTGCAGACTCCCTAAAGGCAACTCCGTAAGCGAAAGCAAGGGTTTTGAACACCACTTTTACCGCATCGTAGGACTCCGGAGGTAAAGATGTTGTCCTAAAGCTCTAAATGTGGAAGGAAGCCCACACTTGGGGAGCCCAATGTTACATAAACAGATATTTGAAATTGAAACAAACCCTGAACTTTAATAATGCGATAGATTTAATATGAAAGTAGGTAGTGGTCATGGAAAGCGCTTTTAAGATTGGGATACTAACACATGTTATCAACACATAAATTATTGCACAAAGCAAATACTAAATTCAAAATAGGTAGGTACTGATTGTTTTCCAACAAAATAAGTATCAAAACCTTTGTGTTTTAATTTTTAAAAAAAATTATTGATTTTCTAAAATAAAGTGAATGTAATTTCAATTAAAGTGTACCGATCTATAAAAATAACACATTAGTTGTTTTAGTTATTCTAGTACGATAGGAGTTAAGTTTCTGTTTACATTCCGATGAAATTTCAACTACCACGTACTCTGAATTTTGGTTAAAACGTTTATGTAATCATATTAGAAATTTTAGTTGAGTTGTTCAAATCTGCTTTCCGCCCAGAATTTCAATTATCTACTCGTGTCTAATATTTTCACTAAACCAGACCGCCATTTCGTTGATGTTGAAGTACACTCTCTTGCGCTCGGCCATTAATTAAATTGGCACCGTTTTCATCGTCGTATATGCAGCACCATACGAATTACACTTTATATCAATACTGTTACGCTCACATCGTGCAACTTTGCCGAACTCAAATAAAATAACAACACAGAAAAGAGAAGAAAATAAGGGTACCGGCTAGGAAACCACGTAGACAAAATAAAAGAAGGAAATTCTCGTATCACAGCTCGTTAGCCACACCACCGCTTCTAGTGGGAAATTCCAGAACTGCTGTCGCAGCTATAATTAGCTTTTTCCAGATATGTGCCTTACGTACAAAAAGGAATTTTACGTTAAGGGAAATCTATAAATATATATACGCATTTCGAGCAAAAATTTGGAGTTCCCTTAAGAAAAATTATATTTTCTACAGAAAGTTTTGTACGTAACTGTTGTATTATTGTAATATTTGTAGGAGTTATTTATCATATTGATAGTGCTAGAGTGAAATGACTGCGATGACCATTCCTTTTGAACAATATTGCTATTGGATATGAAAACGCTCACATATACAGTGAAGTGAACTGACTTCAGCAAAAATGAAGTTACACTCTGATTCGTATCGTACAGATACAGATACTGTCTCATGATTACAACGGGGTGCTGTATAGGTACTATAACTCCATTATTTAAAAACAAAGGATATTTCATACTTTACTCGCACTTTTAATATATTATCGCCGCCACAAGAGAAGAGCCCTGCGTCATCAATGTACGAATGCATAAATCCAAGGTGTTGATACTTACATCTCAAAAATTTGCGCAACCCAAAAAAGGACAGAGAACGAAACCAGTTCTTGGGATATAATAGACGTGCGCTTTTGAAAAGCTAAATGTAATGAAAAGAGATAACCTATAACGCTTGTCAAGTTTAAAATGCATATTTGATGCTGATTTGACCAACGTCGTAATACTCCTAATTATTTTCAAATTTTCCATAACCTCTTTTGCTCTTCGTTTTTGTCATTAGATGAATATACGTTTATTTTTCCAACAAAACAATGTAATTGGTATAAGGATATGTATTGAATTATAATTTTTCTGTACCTACAAATGTTGCATGGCTCTTATACTAGTATAAAACTTCACATTTCATCCAGTCACCTAAAAATCAAACAAGTTCGGTTATCTTTTTGAATCAGGTGTAAATATCCTTACCTTGCATAAGTTGTTGGTAGATTCTAGGTGTAATTTGAGTAATTACCTCCGTAATTACGAATTCTGCTAGCAGTTTTCCCATTTAGAATGACATAACCTACAAAATTAATTTCTAACTGTTATATGATAAAACAACGAAGCTTATGGCTCACCTTTTGAATTGATACAGTAATTACACCAAAACGTCTAAAGTTTTCTTCGATTTTGTATAAATAAGCTATTTTCTTTCCCCTACCTAATAACTAAATTTGACAAGTAAACAACTGAATTGGGATTTGCTGTTGCTCTTTTTAAACTTTTGCGAAACTACGCCATCTAGTACATTTTTCAACAACTTTAATATTTATTATTACGGAACTATTTTGACTTTGATTTTAAATCTTAAATCACACGCTTGTAGATGATGGCGCAGGGCTCTTCTCTTGTGGCGGCGATAGTATATACATATGCAGCGATAGTCAGGCGGCGTTGACGGGCCTGTCGGTAGACAGGTTCCGATCGGCTACGGCGCTTGATTGCAGGCGAACTCTAGATAGATTAGGTGAGTCTAATAGGGTAAGCTTAATTTGGGTGCCAGCGCACTGCGGAATAGGGGGCAACGAAAGGGCGGACAAGTAACCGGACTCCGACAGTCCAAGGCCTTTCTAACAGGGCCCCTTGGCAAATCGGGGTCTTCTAAGCTTCTAAAACTGAATAGAAGCCAGATTAGGAAGATCACCGGTGTCCTTACGGGACACTGGATGGTCAACTATCACCTGCATAACATCGGACTCGCGGAGGAGTCAACGTGCAGGTTCTGTGGCGAGGCAGATGAAACTACCGAGCATGTGGTCTGTCACTGTGACGCTTTGATCAGGGACAGATATCAACTCCTTGGAGACAGATACCTGGAACCGAGGAGGGTGAAGCAACTTAGGCTAAACAGGGTCCTGTCCTTCATTGAGAGGAACGGGCTCTGAACTCAGTTGCGAGGAAAGGGGGTAGGCACAATGGGCCTCTGGTGTGCCTAAGTGCTGCCCGGTCAGGCTCCCCTGCGGATAGATAGATAGATAGCTATTAGTCTTTATTTTTATTATTGGCATCAAATTGAGATTTTTTTTCCAAAACGGTTTATCGGTGGAAAGTAGGTACTTTCAAAGGCAAAATGGATCGTTTGGACGAGATATATCTATTGGTGAAGTCGAAGCGAATATCTTGAAAACGAAATGTGGGAAAAGGGTACTCATAACGGGCAAGTGGAAGGTCAGGACGAGACATATCTGTTGGCGATGTAAAACTTTCAGTACAAATATCTACAGAACGGAGTGTCGGAGCAGGGGTGCTCTCAAAGGGCGGAAAGATCGTCTAGACGAGGCACATATACTGGCGATGTAAAAACTCGAAAGTGTGAGGAAGGTACCTACAAAGAGAAAAATGCAATATTTTGGAGAATTTCTCTAAGGAGTTGATTCTTCTTGAAATACAGGGTATCTATAAAAGAATACCGGGGTTTTAAGACAAAATATTTTAATACAGTAAAAAACGTACATACATGTTTTATACATGATTAGAAAGCTTACATTTTCAAGATTTTTTAAAAACTTAGTAAAGTTCAATGTGAGCTCCGTTAGTTAGTTAGTCCAGACGACACTGACTGCCTGCCGCAGCCGTTACGTCATTTCACGGTCAACGCTCCGCAGCGCTGCCAACTGTTGAGAGAAACATTCCCAATTCGTATGAGTAAACCTCTTTGAGCTGCTTGTTTCAAAGGAATTGATCAAATTTTGCTATCTTTTATAGTTTAAAAAATATTAATTTTTTAAACCCCGGAGTTCTTTTATAGACTCCCTGTACATATATAGCGTAGATTTTGAATGAAGATTTATGTATAAAAACCCCCTCTTCATTAATCATAATGTATACTTACATAATGTACATAGTTTATGTCCACTTGCATCTCAAAGACTAAGAAATTTAATTGAATTTAAGATTAATTGCAACACTATTAAAGTTGCCTTAAGCGCGTTTTGCATGCTGAAAGTTTTTGTGAAAGTTGAAATTTTCTTAGCCGAGGGCATGCGAAATAGGTACTTTTCTTGAAAGTGAACTCACTTTTAACGTTTCGGTTCGGACGTGAAATATTTCATTTCAGGTGAAATTTCAGAGCTGGCAACTCGAGGATTGGACATTTAAAATTTTATGATCATTTATTGTGTTGACGGTCGTATTATTATTGAGCGGAAATTACAACTGTAAATAAATAAAAGAGAAACAAGTAGGTAATGAAAGCCGTCGATCTAACCTATTGTACTGAATTTTGTCAGTGCAAAATATTATTTGGTTTGGGATTTGGTTAATAAATTTTAATTGTAACGAATACCATTTTTTTTTATTGACAATTCTTACATAATTGTTTTTATTTTATATTACTTGATTAGTCATAATTTCAAATGTACATAAACACAATATTTGCAACATTCCGCCCCCCTTGAAAGACAATACTTTCAACTAAGTATTCATGGGTAATGGACACAATTTGGAAAAAGAACGAGTCAGGATTCCAGTGGCAGTTTTTACATCTGCAACTCTAACAACATTGTCTCGTCCCGGATGTAATTTTATTATCCTTCCTATTTTCCATTGACATATCGGTAATTTGTCTTCTTTAACAATTACTATCATATCCATTAATAATTCGCCCTTTGAATTGGTCCATTTATGACGTTCTTGCAATTCGCATAAATATTCTTTCGTCCAGCGCTTCCAAAACAGTTGCAACATTAACTGGATTGATTGATAGGTTTTTAGTCTATTAAGCGGAGTACTCGTCAGATCCACTTGAGGCACCATATTCATCCTTCTACCCATCAGAAAATGAGACGGTGTAAGAGGTTCCAAGTCATTAGGATCATTTGGTAAATAACACAAAGGTCTCGAATTCAATATACCTTCAATCTGAATTAAAGCAGTACTCAATTCCTCAAACGTAAACCTTGTTTCAGCAAAAGTTCGTTTTAAATGATTTTTGATAGACCGTATACTTCGTTCCCATATTCCCCCAAAATGCGGTGAATACGGTGGTATAAAATGCCATGTAATACCACATTTTGATAAATCATTCTGAATTTCATTTGATTCACTAATCAATAACTTTCTCAAAGCCGACAATTCTTTATTCGCACCTACAAAGTTTTTGCCATTGTCAGAATAAATATCTGATGGACAGCCACGCCTAGCAGTAAATCTACGTAATGCTGCGATAAATGCTTGAGTGCTCAATTCACTGACAGTCTCAATATGTATCGCTTTCGTCACAAAACATATAAATACAGCAAAATAGGCTTTACTAGTACTACTATTACGACCTCTCTTGTTTTTAATTGAGACAGGCCCGGCATAATCCACTCCTACTATCGAAAATGGATAATTCATTTCGATCCTATGTTCCGGTAAACTAGCCATCATAGGAGAACTTGTAGTAGGATTACTTTTAAAACATTGAACACAATCGTGTACGGTTTTTTTTGCTAAAGAACGACCTGCAATAGGCCAATATTTCTCTCTAACATATGCCAACAATGCTGTTGGACCTAAATGGAAATATTTTTGGTGATAATGCCGAAATATCAATTTTGTGAAATGATGTTTACTATTTAACAGAGCAGGGTGTCTTTTCATAAATGAGTATACGGTAGAATTGAGGCGACCACCTACTCGAATAATACCATTATTATCCACAAAAGGAGAAAGTTTTTGCAACGACCTTTGAAGAGGTATCCTTGCATTTAATTGTATCAATTCATTATTTAACGATTCTAGCTGAGCTAATCTTATTAATCAGCTTCATTTATTTCTTCAGGTAATAAACAATTTATTTTTCGATCATATCTCTTTTTACAATTATGTATAAATCTCAAAACAAATGCCATAGACCTAACAAGTTTAAAATAAGAAGAATAATCTGTAAAAATAATTACACTTTTTGAAACGTCGTTTTTTACAAAACAAACCACCTTTTTCATTTCTGGAGGATTACTATTGAATTCTAAAAATGAGACAGGCCATTCCTTTTCATGTTCTTGCAACCAGGATGGCCCATGCCACCAAAACTTGCAATCTAATTGCGATGGGTTCAGTCCTCGAGAAATTACGTCTGCAGGATTATCAGATGTGCGAATATGCTTCCAATCTGATATCTCTGTCAAATTTTGTATTTTTGCAACTCGATTTGCAACAAACATTTGTAGAATACTTGGTGGTGTGTTCAACCAGTGCAACGTTATGGTTGAATCATAATAAAGATACACAGCATTAAATTTAATTGTCATAAAATTGCAAACTAGTTTATATAATTCAGCTAATAAAAGAGCCGCAGACAATTCCAACCTCGGAATAGTCGTAGTCTTCAGTGGAGCTACACGTGATTTAGCACACAACAAATTCACTCTAATTATACCTGATTCTGATATGGTACGAATGTAAATATTTGCACCATACGCAATTTCACTAGCATCTGCAAAACCATGCAATTCCGTCATTTTAACATTATCAGTAAGAACCCAGCGGGGAATCTTAACTTCATTTAATACCATAATGTCTTTATTAAGTTTATTCCATTTAGATTTCATGGTTAGAGGGACTTCATCATCCCAATTTAACTTTAAGGTCCAAATCTCTTGTAGTAATATTTTCATCAATATAATGACTGGTGCTAATAATCCCAAAGGATCAAATACTTGCGCAATATGGGATAGAATTGCACGCTTCGTATTTTTCTTAAATTTATCGTTTAATTGAATTTTAAAATGAAGGATGTCATTGTCACTTAACCAATGTACACCTAACAACTTTGAATCAGATTTCATACCAAAAGACATTCCTCGCGTTTTATCTTTAAATGCATTTAAAACCTCTGCAGAATTTGAAACCCACTTTCTTAAACTTAACTTAGCAGACATCAAAATATCTGAAACACTATTGGCCAATTCTAACACTTCGGAGACACTTTCGCCACCTGTTAGTAAGTCATCAACGTAAAAATCTCTAAGAATAACATTTGAAGCCTTAGGATGACTACTGGAGTGTATAATTCCAAGCTCTTTTAGACATCTGATTGCTAAATACGGAGCAGAAGTGGTTCCGTAAGTGACTGTATTTAACTGATAAGTTTGTAATTCTGCATCAGGTGAAAACCGCCACAGAATCATCTGTAAATGTCTTTGATCTTCTGCTACCCACAACATCCGATACATTTTTTCAATATCCGCTCCAACAACGATTTTATGTTGTCGAAAACGAAGAATTAATGAGATTATGTCCTCTTGAATTTTAGGACCTGTATGTTGAATTTCATTAAACGAACAACCTACCACCCCACGCGCCGAACCATCAAAAACAACACGAAGTTTTGTTGTCTCATTATTTTCTTTTAACACACCGTGATGAGGTAAATAAAATGCATTCTCAACTGGCGTATTTACTAAAGACATATGACCTAAGTCTATATATTCACGTATGAATTCCGAATACATAGATCTGAATCGTTCATTAATTGAAAACCTTTTTTCTAATGATTGAAAGCGTTTTATTGCTAACGATCGAATATTAGACAAATTTTCAATAGGGTTTGAAAATGGATACCGAACTATGAATTTACCATCGGTATCTCTAGTGGTTGTTTCACGAAACAACACTTCACATTTATCATCACCTTTATATTCTGGATTCAACACCTCCTCTATTTGCCAAAATTTTTCAAGTTGATTTTGAACAGATTCAAATGTTGATAAATTACATTGCAATTTACAAGACAATGGTGCAGATAATGGTCCTGAAATAACCCAACCTAATTGAGTGTTTTGCAACATTAAACCATCAGAATTCAGTGAAACCGAATCTGGTTTTAACATTCTCCAAAAGACTTCAGCCACCTAATAATAAATCAACTTCATTTTTAACATAAAACTGAGGATCAGCCAAATCAAAATGTGGAGGAATATTCAATTCTTTTGCACTAAAAGAACAAGATGGTAATGAACCTGTAATTTCTTTAATTACATAACATTTTATTTCTGCATTAAAATCTGTTTGTGTTGATCTAAAATTTACAACACAACTGGCATTTAATGAAGCAGAAAAATTTCCAATACCACTAGTAACATAATTCTTGAGTCTTGTTTTTGGCAAATTCAACAGCATTTGATATTCTTCAGTAATAAAATTTGCCTGTGAACCGCTATCCAACAAAGCACGTGCATAATGTTTAATGTTATAATTATCAACAATCAGTACATTTGCCGTCGCTAACAAGATATTGCTACAACGATTACTAGTACAAATCGCCTTCTTTTCTGTTAGATGCAATAACAAATTATGCCTACCTTTGCATTTTTTGCATCCGAATTTGCGACACACCTCTGTTTTATGATTCGGCATAAAACAGTTCTCACAAAGCCCTAATGCTTGGACTTTGTCAATTCTATTTTGTACACATAATGCGAGAAATTCCGAACATTTAAAAATAGAATGATCCTTTTTGCAATAATAGCATTCATAACTTGACTTATTTACTACAAATGCTTTTTTATTAACAATGTTTAATTGCTTCTTTGGTTCAGAACGTCCCAACAACGTTTCTAAAAATTCCGCTTTTTGTTCTAAAAAGCATAGAAATTCCACAACAGATCTATTTTTTGAATTTGCTTTTAATCGAAGCTTTTCAGTTTCCCAATCTTTAGCTAATGACATATCTAATTTATTTTTAAATATGTATAAAAGAATAGTATTCCAACTTTCTATGGGTTCACCTAAAATAGACAAACAGTGTAAATGCTTGCTTGTTTTATCAGCGAAACTACGTAACTGAACTGAAGAATCACTTTTCAATTGCGGTAATTCCATAATTGCTTTAATATGATTATGGACCAATAACCCTGATTTGCTAAACCGTTTTACTAAAGATTCCCATGCTGTCTGATAATTGTTCTCATTAAAATCAAGAGAGGATATTATATCTGCAGCGGAACCAATAAGGCTTGAACGTAGATAATGAAATTTGTCAGTATAACAAATAGATTTATTATTATGAATCATGGATTCGTATTTAGTTTTAAACTCCAACCATTCTTCAAAATTTCCTGAAAACTTTGGAAGTTCAATAGTTGGCAATTTAAACTTTGTGCCTTTATTTACAACAGGGTGAATATCCACAACTTCAGATACAGGATTTAAAATACTAGTGGTACAATGGTCAACAGCTACAGAATCCGACTTATTAATAATAGCTGATATTGATTCTTCGGTTATAATTCTGGGATTCTTACTTGCAGCAATTGAATTACTACCTTCCAATGAAGTAGATTTTAATGATTGACTTTCCAAAGCTTTTGATTGAATTATAGCATTGAAATACAAATCTTCAACTTCATTCCGGTAGTCAAGTGTTGCATCTAAATCCGTTTCTTCTACCAATTCTTCAATATCAGATTGAATAGTGTTGAATTCTTTAAAATAATCCTCAACTTTTTGCCTTTTGTACTGCAACTGCGTTACCGTTATATCGCTAACATTAGTTGAATCAATACCTGACACATAATTGAAAAACTTAGTTATTCTCCCCTTTATTACACCACGCAATTTAATGCTACGCGCTAAAACCTCATCCATGACTTAAAAACTGACAAGGCAAAACTTCGAAACGTATCAACCTTTTGTTAATAATCAATTTCTATTTAACTGTCAAAGTCAGTCAAAATCTGATAAATTTCACAATTAAGATCTATGTTTCTTGCACAGAAAAATGAAATTTCTCTTGCTACCACAAGTCAGAACGTTTAAGGTTCGTTCAATATTCAATACTTGAACTAAATGGTAACTCTTAAAGAAAATACTTGGAACAGACTCACCCGATCTCAATTTCCTAACAATTAGTAATCGAATATTGGGCTAATGAATGAATCTCTTTTTCCGCTTTCTTTGTATCAGGACTCTTCTGCAAATCTCAGCTAATAATTGCTGCTTCCGCAACGATAACTGTTCACAAGACTGAGCTCCAGATAATAAATATTTGCTGCTTCTTCAACGATAACCGTTCGTAAGACTGAGCCTCCAATTAATAAATGCTGCTTCCGCAACGATAACTTCCGTTATTTAAATTGGGACTCCAATTCCTTCTCACGTTGATCGACGCCTTTTCCTTATTCTCCAAATCACAAATCCGGCTTCGATAGGACCATGTACTGAATTTTGTCAGTGCAAAATATTATTTGGTTTGGGATTTGGTTAATAAATTTTAATTGTAACGAATACCATTTTTTTTATTGACAATTCTTACATAATTGTTTTTTTTCACTACTAGCGTCTGATGACATGATTATTAACCTTTTTTCCACTTGTAAAGTAGGCTTTCTCGGCATTTGTTCAAAGTGGTTAATAATTTTTTATTATTAACTAGTAGTCAATAATGAGAACTGTCACGCTGTCACTTTTAGGAAACACAACCCGAAATTTCGCTCAATGAACGTTTAGACAAGTTCTCTAAAACGAATAATTGCCACCATTCGCAATTTCCAGAGAAATTACATACCTAAAATGATCACATTTTGAAAAAATTCGAACGAAATTAGTCTTTGAAAAATCTCAATGACAGAACAAAATACGGCCTGTTTGACTTGTACTTCCACGTACTTGATTGACATGTTAAATTAAGAAACAAACAATTCTGTGCAACCGTTAACTCTCTTATCAATATAATATGTTAATTTAGAGGATTTCAAGTGCTAGTAGTGAAAAAAATAGTATATATACCACGGTAGAGAAGTCTATTATTGCCTTCGCACCTTACACCCCTCGGCGCAAGCGCCTCGAGATGTAATCTTGCTGCTCAGGCAATAATAGTGGACTTCTCTACCTTGGTATATAATGTACTATTATTTTATATTACTTGATTAGTCATAATTTCAAATGTACATAAACACAATATTTGCAACACCTATATATATTTTTTTATATTAGCAAAATTTTGCCTGAATGTGAAATAGAATTACAGTAGGTATGTAAAATTGGCTTGAAGCTCACGGTTAATGCATGTGATACCTACAAACGACACTTAATCTCATCACTATACATATTATGTAACATATTGGTTTTTCTTTTCGGAGAATTTGCCGGCAGTACCTTCCGCTCCCACCAGGAACTTCCCCGTATGGTCTCACACTTCCGAAAAGTACCGTCACTACTACCGATGCCACGTCAAAAACTGTGCTGCAGCATTACTTGACTAACCCATACCCTTGGTCAAAAATAAAGCTAAATTCATATTAGCGCTTTTTGGAAGAATGGATTACAAACATTTCTAATGTCAGATCAGGAAGCCTCACTAACATAGTGCCCTATTTTGGTATGCCACTTGTCCACCGTGCATTTTTCTTATTTAAAAAATGAGGAATATACTGGGACGACCTTGGAGGGCGAATTACCCCAGTGAGTATCTCTAGGCGAGCATATGTCCTGACCAAATATAGAAGTTGCTGAACGTGCGTTTTCTGTTTCCTAAAGACCCAATTACGACTAGCGACAATCACACATTTTTAGGTGACGAATCTTCCGAGAACAAGTCCTTCGGGGGCAAATTTCTCGGGACGTTCAGCATATTTCGACAGCGACTATTCCGGGGGTGAATGTAAAGTCTCATTATTCCACCTAAAATACAGTATTGTGCAACAAATAGAAAGTGGCCGACACTTGGCTTCTATAAATTTATATGCAATGAAACCGTTATGGAGAAATTCTGTACACTGTCAACCCACTATATCTGCCATTTATGTTAAACAACTTTCAGTGAAACTTTACTCATAACTGGTTGCTTTTTTATGTGTATTTCATTATGAAAATTATGGGAACACTTTCAATAAACGCACCCATTTGAGACGAGCTTTGCATAACATTTCAGATACGAGTTTTTTAAGATCAATCCTTGAGTATACCTTTTCTGAATAGAAATTTTTATTTGAAAAATTCTCCATGTGCAAATATTCTTACTGCGCATATTTGTGGGGTTGAACCTGGGCGAAATGTTCAGAGGCGAATTTTCCGGTAGCTAATTTCGAGAAGTTCGAGTGTGAATCTTCTGGGACGTATATCGCGGAGAAGAATTTTTTGGAGCAAGTATACCGCAAGCTAATCTTTCAGTTGTGAACTTTCGGTGAGGGAGTTGGATTTTCGGGGGCGAATTCACCCGGGCGAATTTTTTAATGTGATATAAAAAATTGCAAATTTAGTTGGAAGGAAGATTTTTGCTGGAAAATATATCTTTGTTGTGGGATTCATCATCTCTTCAGTTTTGTCCAAAATTGTATACCTAGTGATTCTGCTGGGCGCCCTCTGCCATTCCATTTTACTAGGATACCGCCGATTTGGCCAATCATGGCTTTTGCGGACAATACAATCTATTAAAGTATAACTTCAATTACAACCCACTTCGCTTTCGCAATATTGTGTGATAAGGTGATCTACAATTCATTCTAATGGGCGTAGGTACAATTCACCTGTTAAATTCTCTGCTGAGAATATCAACCCAATAACCTTGTTACCATGAGAACTTGCTCCAACATTGAATTTTACGCAAAAAAAATTAGAACAGCTGGGTTTTATAATTAGTCTAGTATTTGCAGATGTGCTTGTTGACCATTTAGACAATAACTACACTCGTCTATAAAGCAGAAAACCTAAGGGCTTGGCAGAGATAGGAATTTCCTTAGATCAGTTTCGAGCATTCGGCCGGCTACTCCTAATTAGGTTTTCCTGCAGTTTTCCTAATTCGTAAGGTAAATACCGGAGTAGTATAAAAACAATTTAAGACCTTTTGCACCGGCACCTCTAAAAAGAATTATGCGGATTACTCTGTAATTGGGCGTAAGCCCGTTGATAGTAAATAAATAAATAAAATTAATAATTACGAGGTGATAAATTCTTGACAGAGCAACTTCCGAGCTCAAATGAGCTATTAAAAAAAACGTTTTTGAGAGTTTGCTTTATCCCTAATGTGCACTGCCAAAATTTTAATGAAATCAAAATAACCGTTTTGCGGAAAAAAATGTTTTAGTTTTTCAATGTTGACATTTTTTCCCCCGTTTTTTTTTGTAATAAAACATGGCATAATTTTTGTACGTTGTACAGAGAAAAATAAAAAGTTCGATGCTCTTGCGACTCTTCAAAATTTTATTCCTAAAATCTGGCCCGTTATTTCACGTTTCCGTATGCCTAACATACATATCCAAAATTAGAACCAAATCCGTCGAGCCGTTATCTCGGAAAATTGACAAACGTACGTACGCACATATACATATACTGATGAAAAAATTTATTCTTTAAAAGTTGCTTAAAATGATCTAACACGTTAACATTTAATGAAATTTTAACATGTCCAAAAAACGGTCATCGCCACCTACCTCACGGTAGGAAGCTAATAATAATAATATGCCTTTATTTTATTTTTGGTCTTTTTAAGTGGGCGGAATTTCAGCCAAAGGCTACTCTACCAACCTGACCCACTATACATTTACAAATATTCATTCCCGAACCAGAGATACTAAAGTGCTGCAGTCGAGCTTCCACGCCACTGCGCCATACAGACCTTTAATAACTGAAGTAGATAACAAATATGATATGTTTTTCTTTGTGACATTAATTCCCTGAATTCAATCCTCCGATCGTAATTACTCCGGCCAGTGATCAAGTTCATTTTTGAAACAGTATCTGTAGTAAAACATCTTTGGCATATCTTAAGATAAGAATTAATAAGAAAGTTGACATAACGCATGCGCAAAGCCAAATTTTGAAATTAGTGTTAGATATTTTTTTATTCCAAGTGCATAGGTATGTATCAAATTTTATTTAAATGCTTTCATAAATAAAAAAGTTTACAATATACGGTTCAGAAATAGCAGAGATGGCAAAAAGTCACAGAACAGACATGTTGAATCGATTAGACTCAACTTTTGGCATTGCGTATTACATGACTAAAGCTATACACATATTGAATATCATTCAATTCGGTTCATAACCAGCGGAGATGTCGCAAGGGCCTTCCGCATTTTTTGGGCTACATTGCCAATTCACGAACTCCGATCTACAAATTTGATCAAGAATCTACCTGCAAAATGTCATCATAATCGGTCGATCCTTTTTTGAGATATCCTCGGGTAAACGGACAGAAACCGCACGAGAAGCGGGTTAATGAAGTTGAAATGAGCATGCGCAGACACAGACATCTTTATTATTTCTTCTCGACCACCTACCCATGTGGTGAGGTCTCGGACGGACAGACAGTCGAACAGAATTTACTCTGGTATATTCACAGTAAAACGATTTTAGAATTGTGACTATTAAGGCGTAATTAATTTCGCATTGTGTTTGTGTTTATTTTTTAATTATTCCTGACCACACAAGCGGATTTGGATTGTTAGTCATTTCTGTACAGGAAATTGTTATACGATAGAATTCATAATAGTAGTGGCTTGGAGTGCGAGAGTAAATCCTTCACCCACAAAAAAGGAGTTTTGCGATTTATAAATTACGCCCTTTCAAGTGGCACGCACAAGAAAAACTAAAAGCAGTAAAATCAATGTAGAAAGTGGTTTCCGCTTTCCCTTAGCACTTGTACGAGAGATTAAACCTTGTAAGCAAATTTTGCTGATTATTATAAGCGAGCTTGTTGCTGGGGCAATTTTATGACCGACTGATCTGAGAGCATCAGAAATGAGAGCCCTTGAAGCGTCTTCTCATACTTCACAAAAATAATTCGGTTATGAAAAATTAACTCACGAACCGGTATTGGAGTATGAAAATTAAATTAAGCTTACATTATCATGGAACTCACTTTTAAACTTTGAGCGGAAGCATTTTTAGTCTAATTCGGATCACTTTTAGTAGAATACTGGATAGATAAAGTTCCATTTCTGTAGGCATTTTTGAAAAGGAAAATTAGTTTTGACATGAACATTTGAATTACAAAACTATTAAATGTAACAAAATCGATAGACAATTCACGTTTACATAAATGTTTCCCGTTACAATTTCATTCTTGTAATAAAAGCGCAGTCCTGATGTCATGCCCAATTTCCGCCGCTGAATGAAATATCGTAAAACAATTACTGCGACAGAACGTAGTTTTCCTTTTTTCCAACGATATCAATTATCATATTTATTGCAATAAATTGAACTCACAATTGAAAATTTAAAACGATTTAGTAAATTTGTTCTAATAATGAAGGTTCGTTTACTTACCCCAACCCAACCGTTCTGGTTCGCCAAAGATCAAATTTAAATTAAACTCGATCTACCCGCTCCCTGAAGAGAAATGCGAAGATGTAATAACGTTACGTAAATATGGATCAAATTGTTGATTTTGGAAAATGCAGGCATCATTTAAAGACCATAAAAATCACATTATAGGTATCTTTTAGAGCACCATACAACAAGAAAAGCGGAAACCCATAATGCCTTTACAATGAGTTTTAAAAGTGAGTCTCTCGCACGTGTGGATCATAAAAATACAATTTTAAACGAAGCTCTTTGTCAAAGAATGCCTATGAAAGTACTTGGTATTATTGGCCATCCACGGACTATATTGAATTGAATTCTAAGGTATTCGCGATTCTGCAAACAATTTATTTTTTATCACGCTGCCATGTCGAAAGTTGCTGTATTTTTATTTATTACCGCTCGCCTTATACAGAATGATACGATTCACGCAAACCTTAGAGAAAACCAATTACCTACAAAACAGTTCAATTCTCTTTCGCTTGTAACCGTCCAAATGCGACAGGTAGGTTTTTCATCACGCATATCAAAAGGTAACTGAAATCTGTCAGCTATTTTTTTTATATCTTTCGTTAAATTTATTTGCCAGATATACGTTGCAAGAACGTATCAAGATCTTCATTGTAAAATATACCAATATTTCTGTCACCCCACGTTGGGCGCTAAATAAATAATGCTACCTGCAATGGCGTGCGGTCAACTACACCGCCCACAAAACACCTCTCCAACTAGCTCAAACAAATCAAAATTGAAACTTGGAATTTTTATAATCTCTCTTGGTACACTTCCGGCATCTTCTAAAAAGACTAGTAGACTCAGGGACCTCGGTTAACTTCCGAAAAATCCAAAGAATTTACTGCGCAAGAACACTCTATCCGGGTCGCACAATAGGTTCGAATAAGCACATAATTAATTGATTAACAATGACAAAAATGTATTTCTAAAAGAAAGAGAAGCTTATAAAGCTTGTTTGGACATAATACCCCTCACGGATCTTTTTCTTTTAATATATAAGCTGGTCGTGAATGGTTGGCGATATTCAGACACACTTATCAAAGACACACAAAAACACTCGCTGACAGCTTCAGGAAACTTCACTTTGTCTTTAAAGAAACTGGACCCAATAACTCGAACAGCTTGATAAACAAGATGAAAACAATTCTCAGCGTCTGCTCTGATGTTAAAAACTTTCACTAAGGAGACAACTGCTATGTTGACTCCCACTCGTTCTTACTCGTTCAAACCGTTAAAAAAACTTTCCACAAACTTTTACAATGTCACTATACGATATACAATAATGAAATCTTTTATTAAGACTGAATAACTTCTTTAGCACACTTTATTTCGAAACTGATGAAGTGCGTCTTCAAGAAAATTAAACGTATCAAACGCCCGTAAGCGTAAAAATTTACACGTTTCTTTCACCGTAGCAAACTAACAATAGTAGCCTCCTTTTTACCCTGTCTCACGTATTTAAAGGTAGTAGGTACATTAACTGTTTGGATGTTTTCATACAGTAATGTTTTCACCCGGATTTTCTAAAAAACGGCAAAGATACCAGAAGAATGAAAACGAGTTTTGGTACATTGAGATACATTGAACTTTGAAGGACGTCCATTCGGAGATCTACTCGAAACTTTGTTGTTTCAGCACCAGATTTTTTTACAACGAATTTTGGTACATTGGGGTAGATTGAATTCTGGAGGAGTTGCATTCAAAATTTCTGGTGAAGTGTACGTGATCAATGGGAACAGGATTTAGAGAAAAGGCCACGGGTACAATTCATACCGGTTTTGGTGCATTGAAGTAAATTGAATTCTGTGAAATCGATGAGAGTGTATTGGAAATTTATCTGGTGCTGTCCTGAAGTTGGCGGTAATTTTTTGGAACCAGAAATAGCAAAGTCACGCAATGGAAACAAATTTTGGCACAGCGAGGTAGGTACATTGAATTGAGAGTCAGATACATTCCGTCAGTTTCGAACGGCCTAATCTTAAATGGACGCATGAAAGAGCTACAAAGGAGTAGTAGATGATGGATAAATAGGCGAGGCAAAGAGGAGAAGAAGGTGTATGGGAGTGACGATAATGTGAAAAAGGTTTGGACAAAAGAGATGACAAAAGGGAGAGGTACGAAAGCAGAGGATTTAGAAGGTATTATTCGAAATCAACTAGGCGCGGGGAAAGTTCCAAGGAAGAAAAAAGGTAGCGTGACGTAGACGAACGAGGCGTGAAGAACAGAAGAAAGGCATAAACATCTGGTGTGAAGGTCACGTGAAGGATTGAACGAGAAGTCACGTGACCACATTGTAATGAATTTTTTACAAAGCAAACATCAATACTACAGTTTGTATGTAACATATTAACACAAAATTGCACAAAATACAATGTTTTATAAGCCCTGGAGGATGAATGATGTGGCAAACGGTACAAGAGTATAAACGCGATGGGTACCTACATAATTCAATTATTTTGTATATTAAGCCCATACTGCAGTATTCAAAGGGATAACGTTGCTTGTTAAGCGAATATATTTCGCTGAATAAGTGAGTACATCATCAAAAAGCATTGGCCTTACAAAGGAAAATAACTAAGTTCTCATTTATTAATTCCCTTTCGTTTCAATTTGCATGTTTTCATACAGAACGAGAACTACCAGTAATTTAGTTACATACTTCCATTTTAAATTGTAGTTAAAAAGTTATTATTTAAATGATGTCCTCCTTTGATAAAATCTAGTAATTTGATTTTTTCGGTATAGGGCTCCATGTAATTTAATTTTCTAAAACGGTATCCAATCTCTTTCTACCTTTGCGAAATTGAACAAAAAAATTCCTTTGCGTTCGTAAAGGTGACATATCAAACCCCCGAAACGGGATAAGAAGCTTAAAAGCAGCGTCGTGTCAAGTTAACAATCCGAACTCATCCGTCTTTGTTTACACAAATATCTCCAGAGCCACTTTGGTTTTGTTTTCTACATTCTTGTTACGTTCTTCTTCGAAAAATTTACGAGCATAGACCAGTCCGATGTCTAGAATTGGCAAAAAATCACAAACTGCGATTTGCGTTTGTATTTTCTTAACACTTCCTAATTTCTTTTCAGGGGATTCTCAGTTGTCGCGCCTGAGTTGGCGGTGCCTGGGAAAACAACTGCGGTTTTCGTCACGCTACATGGACCGACAAGTGTACGTCCGTTAAACGTAACGTTAAGATTGTCGCAGGATTCGAGTGATGAAGACAGCTTTCGACAGCCTATTGAAACCACTCAAGAAATTAAAGGTAAGCGACGATTTTAAGTTAAAACGTTATGGGGGTGGCGGTAGGTTTTAAAAGTTGCTGAATGTGCTGTTAGTGGTCCAGTGGACCAATTTATCTCAAACGTCGCGGTGAACTGACGCGATTACATCGCTGTCACAGCTTTAGAAACCGGGATCAAGCAGATTTAAAGATGTACAAGTTTTTCAGTGAAAGCAAGAAAGTTTGTATGTTTATTACAAATTTGGGATTGAGTTCCTAAAGAGTATTAGGTGCTATTTGAGTTACACTTGTGTTTAGTTTTTTTCCTATGTTTGTGTTTAATTGTATCCTTTACTGTCATTATTTTGCGGTTTTAGAACTCCTTTACCGCCTTGAATCTAATGTTAACAGAATCTTTCAGTTGCTTATCTTTCTATAATTATTAATTTTTGATTGTGCTGCACTAATCTAAGGTGTGTGAACTTTAATAACAATTCATACACATACAGCGCAAGTACCATGCGATCAAAAATGAGTTGCTGTCGAGTCACCTTTGGAATTTTTGTTTACATGGGAAATCGTACTTAACTTAAACTTCCAAAGGCGACTCGACAGCAAATCATTTTTGATCGCCCGTTAACTGTCACATTTTAATTGTAGAAGACTCAATGTGCATAGTAGGGCGCGAGTCACTTGTTATTATGTACGCTATGATAAAAAATTAATGCAATTTTTAGCCGGTTCGACGAGTCAATACAAACACTGGTTATGTGATTCAATTGCATTATGGCCGCCATTGTATCGCTTCATAAGGAAAGGGAACCGAACTAACATGCGAGAAAGTAAAGTGCGTTAAGATAAGAAACGAGTGCTCAAGCAGATAATGCTACAGTGTTGCCGGTTCTAAAAACTGTCGTCACGGACGATGAGAGACGGTCTGCTGTACCTTCACGTATGTATAAAAAAAGAGTGAACGCATGGGTTTCGTTGGGATCGTTTCATCATTCGAACTCGGCGAGTACATAAGTAAAAATTGGGTGGGCGAAAGGCATTCTTAGCCAGACTTTCGGGGCGAATCTATTCAGATCGAGCGCTATATTTTTCGATCCCTTATTGAATTCTTGGCCAAGCATTCGGAGCCAATCTATGTCGGAAAGTTGTGGCACCAGCTTCGACGAAATGATTGTCGGGGTGCTTTTTAAAATTCTGACAAGTTGCCATTACAACTAAGTTAATAATAAGTGGCAGTTTTATGCAAAAAGGGGAACTTAATTGCGTAGCGGAGACGACTGATATAATTTTCAACCGTAATTGGTGCGAAGTGTAATTTGTTAAACCGTAATCGAACAAATTCGTCATAATATTATCGGATTAACGTGCTATCATTTAAACAAAGGCGTTGAAGTTAAAGGTGCAAAACGTCCATTGCGGATGATTTGGAGCAGAAAGGCAATTAAAAAATTATCAAAGTCCTCGTTTGAGATCGAAGGGACTTCAGCGCATTTTTGTGTGGCAGATTCTATTAGCCACTTTAGACTCAACCATCAATAACAGATCTTGTCGAAGGCTACTACATTCACTAACCGCTTCCCACTTTCCGCGTGCACCCGCAATTCCCTTTTAACGTTTTTACCATCAGTAAGATCGTGTCGGGGGCTACCACATTCCCTTTGACGGAACCCACTTCCGACGTTCCGTTCACCCGCAATTCGCGTTTGAAGATTTGACTCCACCATCAGTGAGATCGTGTCGCGGGCTACCACATTCTCTTTTACGGTACCCACTTCCGACGTCCCGTTCACCCACAATTCGCGTTTGAAGATTTGACTCCACCATCAGGAAGATCGTGTCGGGGGCTACCACATTCCCTTTGACGGTACCCACTTCCGACGTCCCATTCACCCGCAATTCGCGTTTGAAGATTTGACTCCACCATCAGTAAGATCGTGTCGCGGGCTACCACATTCTCTTTGACGGTACCCACTTCCGACGTCCCGTTCACCCGCAATTCGCGTTTGAAGATTTGACTCCACCATCAGGAAGATCGTGTCGGGGGCTACCACATTCCCTTTGGCGGTACCCACTTCCGACGTCCCATTCACCCGCAATTCGCGTTTGAAGATTTAACTACACCATCAGTAAGATCGTGTCGCGGGCTACCACATTCCCTTTGACGGTACCCACTTCCGACGTCCCGTTCACCCGCAATTCACTTCTATTGGCGACACGAGAAAGAGAGACAGCGATTCGAGATTTACGAAACGTTAAACCGCGTGAGTTCGCAACGGAAGGTAAAAGGCGCCCGAAGTTGACTAGTTCTCGAAGGCGCGCGCGCGCCTCGCAAAAGGTCGTTAATTTCGCCCCTAGGACAAAAAACAAAATTCCGCCACGCAGGAGTTGTGCGCGTTTACAACATCTTTCCGACGACACAAATTTGAAAAGAATCGGACCAAAACTGTAGTAGAAGATAGGAAAAAACTGAAAAACCTTCACGTTAGTATACTACGCTCGAGGATGACGCCCAGATGTCGCCAACCCCACATAATGTAGCCATGTCCCTAAGGTTGACAAATTTCACGGCCCTGTAGATACACGTACACCCGTTGCCTTTCTACAAGAGTTCTTCTACGCGCCCACATTTGCTGCCAGCCAACCAGCCAGCCAGCCAAAGATTAAAAGCTACTTTTCACAAATAAATTTGCAAAAATGCGCTAAAAACAAGTTTGTTAATCAAAACTATCCACATCTGTTGTGTATACGAGGGTTTATTAAATCTCTAATTAAACGGCAACCGATAAAAAGTTCAAAGACAATTAATTTCTGCTTTTGTTGGCTGCAAAACCCTAAGTTATAAGGGTAATTTCGGATATTTCCATACTGCGGAATATTGGTAAATTATTCCGAATGTCAACTATTAAAGTTCGAGAAACCTGAAGCACCGTTTGTTCCGGATCCAAATTGTCATACATCAAGATTCATTTTTAACGAGTAACCAAATTTTACCCGGCAAAATGTCCGATTGTATTGTACAAGGTGTTCCAACATCCAATTTTACAAATTGCTGATATCCTTCCAAAGGAGAAAACCAAACTGTCGGTTGAAAAAAATTTTCACTCATCGATAAATATAAGTTATTTTGGATTGCATTATGTAACCATAGGAGTCGATTTTTTTGGGAAGTTTTCATAAAGGATTTATGTTTAAAGTCATTTTAACATTCCTGAAGGAGTGGACTCAAGTGCCTTAAAGGATCTTACAAAAAAATACTATAGTCTTTGAGATCCTCAACTTGATATTGATTTAGTCGTTTAATTTGAGCATCTCTATGTTTCTCCAAAGGTATTCCCAAGTCTCCGTGGTTGACACGTAGTTTAAGAGTGTTTGTAAATCAAACCTTGAAGAGCCATTAAGTTAGCTGTCATGGATCCTTTAACTGTCTGTAAGAGCTTTAATAGTCAATTACAGTCTCAAAAAATCTCCAAGAGCCTTCAAAGCGTTATAAAAACTGGAGCCTCTCCTAGGAAGCACGATGTAGGTACCTAATACTACCTTTACCCATCTCTTTCGTCACGATGCCCTTGCAACATTTGTTTACGGGCGATGCCATTCCAGTTTCGAGTTTCTAAATGGGCGGGTTATAAGGCAGTAGTAGGTATGCTATTTTATCGATGTTTACTTTGTTGGTATATTATTAAAAGGAAAGGGGCTCTATACACATAAACATTTAAAGGCCGCATGCCATACATTAAAAATCTACGCTATATATAACGCTAGAATCAAGATCAATTTATATTATTTTATGTTTATTTTTCAATCATGCCATATTTAATTTCTGTAATTGTTCTGTAATTGGATGTATTAATAGTATATTAAAATACAAGTTACAGAAGGCGCTTATTCTTGCACGAGTGTTCGAACGGACGAGTGCCAGAAGTGCCTTCTGTAACGAGTGTTTTATGCTATTTTTTCTACTTCACTCATTTTACCTCCTTTTATGCTTATTTTAAATAGTAAAATGTCTTATTTGGGAATTTTCATTTTTTGAAGTTGGCATTACTTGTTACAAACAAATTGTAAACTTCAAAATTGAATTTGAAGTAAAAAGTGTTGCAGGGCGAATTGAATAATTTTCCTCGCAAAATGAGCGACGAAGGATTTGAAATCAACCTTACTCCGCCAGAGGTGCGAGAATTAGCAAAAAAATGCAGAAGTAAATTTATTACCAGATAAATCCCGCAAAGTTTACGAATAGAGGTATAAAGTGTTGCAAGACTGGTGCACAGAACAAAAAGTACAAACAATTTCTGAAAATGTTTACGTAACTTTCTAGAAATACCAGGATGTTCACGTATCCTTGATAAGGTTAACACACAATTTAGTGCAAATCAGGTCAAGGAGATTCGAAGAGAAACAGTTACAGGAGGTAACAATTTCGTCGCAACAAATATTCCAGGTGTTAACGTTATGGCCCAAACGCATTGAACAGTTGCCATAAATGTGTATAATAATTGTAGATTTGATAGTAAAAATTAAAATTATGTTTCTTTCACATGTACCGTTTACCTTATTTTGACATTTTTGTCATTTTGTAGGTGTGTGCATTTAGCGCGCGAAAGTGTTTACCTAATGTCATTAATCAGTAAGTACGAACTTCGAAGCGCAAAACAGCCCTACTTCATTTCCATTTAAGTTGTTTCATTTCGATACGCGTTTGCGTGTCGAAATAGGTTCATTTCGAACGTGAAGTAGAAAAACATCTGTTGAACATCATTATTATTATGGTCGGTGTTTCTTGTGAGAACTCAGGTCTAGCCTGGTTAACTAATCGCACGGATTAAAATTATATAACAGCGAAATAATTAAAGATATGGGTATATCATGTATAACGCAAGTTTGATACGCCACTGGAATACAGCACGCCAGCTGTGGTGATCAAAAATATTTTACAAATATGGCGACAATAAATGTAAACAATTTTGCTCTAAGACTTTTTCGTATCTTTTATGGTATAGAAATTAGGATCCGGGGGGTTTACGTGCTACACCCTGTATAATTATTAACACAACCTTAAATATGAATATGCCAATTTTAAACACAGAAACCTAATCTTACCCTTATTAACAAAAATTCTTTACTTTACTTTACTTTCGGTTTCTTTTAAAAATCTTGAAACATCCCTTTACTCAATATTTTCGTGTAGGTACCTACTACTAGTTGTACCCCACTCCTAAGTATTAGCACTCTCCGA
Organism: Photinus pyralis; assembly: GCF_008802855.1. NCBI lineage: Eukaryota > Metazoa > Arthropoda > Insecta > Coleoptera > Lampyridae > Photinus > Photinus pyralis. The sequence continues at coordinate 45,881,270 of NW_022170403.1, forward strand.
TTTTTAACGTAATATAATCACTAGTAAAATAATTAGTAACCGTGTTTCGTAAATGAAATTTTATACAAAGGGGGGTTGTTTGGGACGGGCACAATACTTCCGTACGTGCTTAATCTGGAGTCGATGCTTTATGGTGTATTTGATTCTCATTCCGCTCGCATGTTTCGGGTTTCGTATGTCGAATTAGCCAAAAGTCGAAAACGATAGCTTGTATGTAATTCGCGAAAATGAGGTGTACCGTCAAAAAAGCCCTTCTAAGAAAATATATAAGACATTTACAATAACTTCGGAGTTGCGCAGACCAAAAGCTGTTCTAGTTCGTATTTAATTATCAATTAATTCACCAACTTTGTACCCACAGAGGCTTCCAGGATTATTAAATTGTACGAGTAAATACAGATTTTGTAAATCTAATTATCTACTATTACGCACCTGTAAAAATTACAACTTGTTCAATGCGAGTTCGAAATTTACTGCTCTATTAATTTAATCGCGGTGCTTTACCCCCTTCCTTCAATAACTCTCAATTCCACGAATTATAATTTAACATAGATATTCTACGCTAGAAATTCGCTCGACGCGAATAAAACGAATGTTTTGTAATTTATTGGCTTTGTCGGTATTCAATTACAGCCTGTAGCGTACTCGGTTTCTGCTAAATTCTATTGACGAAAGCAGAAATTCTCGAGTGCAAATTGGTCCGTGATTAACGTAGCGTTAGTTTTTAGGTGGATTGCAAGTGAAACGAAATTGCCTCGTTAAATAGAGAAAATGGAACTACTTTGAGCTTTTTTCGTTTTTCGTAAAACAAGCTACACACTTTAAGGGTTACTTTTTGTTCACGTTTTAAGCACCATTGTCCTCAACTTTATATCCTTACATTGGCACACCTAACTACAAAAAAGCGATCTTGTTCGTTTTGTTTTCGAGAATGTGTATTTTCTAAGTTCTGTGGTACAACACTGTAGATGTAGGGCGTAGGTACCCTTCAGCATTACAGTCTTATTTTATTTAGGTGGTTTATCCACTGTTGAGATGTGAATGGAACTTATTTAATGTTCATGAGGGTTTTCTAACGTTTTTCTTTAGGATATTAATAGATATGTTACGTAATCAAGTCACTGTGGGGTTTAATCCCAATGTTAATTAGTTTAATCTTGTGGCCCTGCGTCCTCACATACAAAACGACCGGTTGGTAACTGTAACACCTGACAATCGCCCATTTCAGCAATTTCTAATATTTTATGGCGGTGGTATTTTTGTTAGTCAGCAGGTGCTTTGGGAAAGTTTTGGTTTTATACTTAGGAATTTATTTAATGCCGAGTGGGATTTTGTCGATAAATTGCGAATAAAGTAGTTTAGCACTTAGTTTCGCTATCTCGAGACTAATCCTTTTACACATAAGTTAAGGCCGTGTAGGGGTTTATTTAGAGTTAATGTATTAAATTATGTAACCTTTCACTTAATTGCAATGAATTGTGTCTTACATTTAATGAAAGTCAATATTTAGTGGTTAATATTGCGGTCACAGTAATATCGTAACCAATGGTTAAAGGGATACACAAACTGTGCAAGTAGATTAAAGAAATAAGAATTCATGGATTGATGTATGTACACCTATTATCTGATTTAGCCGATTTGCGATACATTTCCAAGCGAGTAGGACAGTGTTGCAAGGATGCATTTTTGACATTTACCAACTGCGGAACATTGGTAATTTATTAATGTGAATAACTCCAAGTTCAACTAATTGAATCAAAGTAACCCTGAAGCGTGGGTTGGTATGTACTGAATCAAATTGCGTCAACCATTTTCCGAAATTAATTCTCAACAAGTAACCCAATTCAATATCTAATGTAGGAAACTGTATCCTGCAAACGAAGATGAAAACGGACAAACGTATATAGGTACTAGGTAATAGTCCCAACTTTCTTTTGGAAAACATCCACAAATTGAATGGCAGAGGAAAACAAATTTTTTTTAATAATCTAAGGATTCAAAATGTTCCGTTCAGAACCTATAGTCACAAAACTCGCAAAAGTTGCGACTTTGCATATGCGTTTGGGTAAGTATTGTGGTGTAAACGACGCCATACAAACGTTATTTTGGCTTTAACAATAATAATTCGGACACCCTTCATGTGATACAATTTTAACTTTTAAGTGCAAATATGATGGTTTCAACACAAAGTTGGTTTATGTGACTTATTTGTGTCTCAGTGTTTGTTTTTCTTTTTAGAAATATTTGTAAATACGTAGGTCTTGTTCAAATAGTTTGCTTTGCAATTCAATTTAGATAAGGTGTTGGAAGTAAAGTAAGACACATCTTGTCTAATTTACGTGTTTTATTTGCTTGTTGCGATAAGAACTTTTATCGTTATACGAAATTTAGTGCTCTTTCTCTATAAAAAATGCAGGTATTACGAATTAGTGGGGAAGTTTGTCGCGTTCCGTCGTGGCCGGCATCTATGTAATCTAATTGTGATTGGCGATTTATTTTAAAATGCAAGGAATTTGTTTTATGGTGGAAGTGTTTTTTTTCCTTAAACACTGGAGACAACGAGAAGACAGGGCTTTTTTGCTCTTATTTTGCGACGGTTTGAGAGCGTACATATTTCTTTACGCCAAATTTTCGGGCGTTTAGCCTGTGCATGTGTAAATGTAATTCTCAGTATCAAAAGTTAAGCAATCTTAATTAATCTTAATGTAGTTCAGTGGTAGAGCGTTGGGCTACATAGCCGGGTGTTCGAACCTGGGCTAAAGTAAGAATTTTTCATCTGTGACAGAGATGGGAATATCTGTAGACGAGTTTCGAGCATTACGTTTACGAATTACGTTTTCCTGCGTATTCGTAGGTCAATACTGGAGTAGTATAGAACAACTTAAGACCTTCTGCAGTATAAACCTAGACCAATCTTAAACAAACATATGAAATCCCAACTGGAATATTTGCCTGACAATAAAATACTCAAGATCTTAAGAAATTTTCTTGATACTCTCCTGTGTTTAAGAACAATACTATCGAACAGTTTATGCATACTATTTTTCTTTAAAAAAAGATATGCAAATTATGTCACCGGAACCGCTTAAGTGGTTTTGAACATGCAGTTACCCCCCATAAAACTGCTATTGTATACTTATCACACATCAAATGTTTGTAAAAGAATGTCAACACTCCAAGATGCCATAAACGATTAATATTATGATCTCCATAAAATTTTACGTCTCAGCGTGTTCTGCGTGAAAATGACCAGCCTTTGAACATTCCGAAATAAAATTATATCTGCAATTCTTGGCCGGAGAATAAAAATGGTCTGGATAATGCGTCTGCAGATATCTATTCATTGTATATTAGTATTTTTTCTAAAATTTTGCACGTCTGGGTAATTTGATACTTCTTCTTCTTCTCGTCGACGACTCAAAAATTGCAGCCGATCTTCATTATCTAAGTTTTGGCACCTCAATTTACGGGTGCGCTTTCTTGGAAAGGATATATTGCAAACATTCCAAAATCAGGAACCGCATACATACCCAAAATCCTAAAATTTAGACGCGCAAGATGGGGAAAGTTTAGCAGAAATGAATACAAAGCAAGCACAAATAAGCACGTTAAATTGTTTACCCAAAATCGTCATGAAACCTTCATTTTCATGCCTACTTTATGTCAAGAAAGTGTTAGTTTCCATGACAGAGGCAGCACCGGCCGCACCTGTCACTTTACCGGCCGCACTTGGCACTTTACCTGCCGCACCTGCCACATTGTTAAATGTCTATAATGACTCCTGTCATCATTGACAGATTGGCATTAATCAAAAGTTGTTACAGATCATGTCTAATTTGTACCTACATCTTTTGAATGCCCCTCGTATAGCTTGAAATTGTTTGTCGTAAATAGGTAGACTGGTTTGCAAGATTATAGCGGGACCTTGGGGATATTGTAATCATTTGTGGGTTTTCGAAAGGACATTTTAATTTTGCTGTGCGCTTAGTACCGATTATGTCGAGTACCTATAGTATTTAATACGAAATTAAATTCGTTTTAATTATAAACAACGTCATAAGCCGTTTAAAATAAAAAAAAATCGGAAGGCAGGCCGCTGTTTGTGCGGTAAGTTGGTTCAAACCAAAACGAGGGGGGGTATTAATAATTCGAGGGTTTAATAATTTACGTTTTATTTTAGGCCTTTAAAGTTTGAAATAATTATTGCCTAATTCAGTTTGGGAAGCATCGGACGTGAATTCGCGGTTT